>NC_045795.1:6058785-6400928 GCF_009873245.2 Balaenoptera musculus
GGTGAAGCTCATTCTCTGCCAGGACAGTTACAGCAGCGGCTAACACAGCTTTCTTTCATCCTGTATTCATTTGGTAGAATGTTGTGGCAGCTAATGCACTCAAGGGCTTGTCTGTTTCAGGGTCATACTACCAACAAAATATAGCACATGGTCTATGGTTTTGAGTTAGTTCGGGCTTGAAACTTTTTGAGAATTTCATTATAATCCTTTAGAGCTGCACCATCCATACAGTAGCCTCCAGCCATATGTGACTCCTTAAATTTAAATTAATTAAAATTAAATAAAATTTAAAACTCATTTCATCAGTCACACCAGACACATCTCAAACGCTCAGTAGCCACATAGGGCTAGTGGTTACTGTTTTGGACCGCAAAGAGGTCGAACATTCCCATCATCATAGTAAGTTCCATTGGACAATGCTGCTTTAGATAATTGGGGAAAACCATCTGGAGTTCCAAAACCCACAATTTTGCATCACAGAATGGAAGAATGGTTATTTGATTCACAGCCTTGAACTCTAGAAAAGAGGTCCAATGGAGCTGGAAGAAACTTTAGAAATTGTCTGAGATGAACCACGTGTTTTTACAGACCAAAGGGAGGGTAGGTTTGGGGTGGAGCTAGTGACTCATCAGAAGTTCCCTAATGGTTACTGTCATATATTTCATAACTTTATATTGTGCTTTTTCTCACAATGGTGGCTTATAATAAGTTGTCCACTAGGGTTTTAAAAGTTAACACAATGTTAACATAGTAACTTACTAGCTTATCATCCTTCTTTTCTCCACCACCAAGCTCCTTGAGAGTCTGTATTCAGGCTTCCTCTTGCTCCTGCCTGTTTACTCTGGAATCTTCTGATATATAGCTTCAGCCCACAGTAATGTTACCAAGTCTAAGCTCCTACTTCTCACTGCAAGACAGGCCAATAAATTGAGAGACGAGTTGTCGGGGCAAGGAATGGTGACTTTATTCGGAAAGCCAGCTGACTGAGAAGATGGTGGACCAGTGTCCCAAAGAACCATCTTCCTGTGGTCTGGATGTTAGTTTCTTTTATAGAACAAAGAGTAGGGAGGTGAGGAGGTAAAGTAAAAAGGCCATAAGTTGTTACAAATATTTCCTGGTTTTGGCCCGACTCTGGAGGGGATGTGTTAATTTCTTCTTTCCTGCAGCCATTCACAGGTGAGCTGGGTCAGGATATTTCCTGTGAGCTGAACAAAGGTAATTTAGTTTAACACTCAGGCCTGGGAGGTGGGGTTCCTGGAGATGGGCCATTACTGTCTACTTTAAGCTCTAGGGAGCATCCCTTTAGTGATTAACTTGTAACAGAAGCAATAGAATACAGAGGTTAAAGTAAAAGAAACAGATCCAATATGGAGTCAGATTTGTTCTTCTCTATTATAGTAAGTCACTAAAATTTCTCTGCCAAGGCCATCAATAACACCTTAGTCACTAAATCCAAAGGCTGTTTCTTATTTTGCAATCTATTTTTGAATTCTAGTTTTTTTTTTTTTTTTAAGGAATTCCTTTATTTTTATTTTTATTTATTTATTTATTTATTTATTTTTGGCTGTGTTGGGTCTTCGTTTCTGTGTGAGGGCTTTCTCTAGTTGCGGCAAGTGGGGGCCACTCTTCATCGCGGTGCGCGGGCCTCTCATTATCGCGGCCTCTCTTGTTGCGGAGCACAGGCTCCAGACGCGCAGGCTCAGTAATTGCAGCTCACAGGCCAGCTGCTCCGTGGCATGTGGGATCTTCCCAGACCAGGGCTCGAACCCGTGTCCCCTGCATTGGCAGGCAGATTCTCAACCACTGCGCCACCAGGGAAGCCCTGAATTCTAGTTTTTAATCTTGGAACAATGAAGAGCAGTTGGCTGTGTGCTCCTTCTTTCTTCTCTTTTCCCCTCAGCCTTATCTTCTGCTCCGCTGTCCTCTCCTTCTTGTCTCCCTCTCCGGTTCCTATTCCTTCCTCTCTTCATCTCCTAAATGGGGCCATTTAAGAACCCATTGTTTTCCTTATTACGGTTCTCCCTAAACTCTCTCCCTTGGTGAATTTACCGAATGCAGAACTTCAGCTACCGTCCAGGTGACTGACTCCCCACCTGCAACTCTAGCCCTGACCCGTTTGTCTGTTGTGAGCTTGGGTGCCATGGCAGCTGCCCCACAGGAACTCACATTCAACACCCGTAGAGCTCTAACTGGTTCTCTTTCTTCTCCAGTCCACTTTCTTCATAATGCGTCGTATTTTTGTTAAAGACACAATAATTCTTTGAGCTACCCAGAATTGAAGTTTTAGGGCCAGCTCTGCCTCCTACGGATGACCAGCCATCCTGGTTTGTCCAGGAGTGAAAGATTACCCAGGAGCAGGACTATTTGTGCTGAAAAGGCAAAAGCTCCTGGCAAACCCAGGTTGGTCGTGATACTTGCTCTTCTTTTGTCTCCCAGAGCTAATGAGCCATCAATTTGCTTCATCTCCAGCTCCATCTCTGCTGTGATGTCCATGCCATGAATAATGGAAACCATCTTCCCTTTTTCTAGGATCCGTGGCCTTTTGAGAGCCACTGAATTTTAAGACAACATAATGGCACATTATTTTCTCCGCCCAAAAGAGGTGAGAAAAGGCATTGTCCAAGTCGAATGTAGAGACATCTTTTTACCAAAATCGTGTAACTTTGCCAGTTGCCTCCCAAGCCAATTTGGTTTCCATAACCATGTAATTAAAAGAGTTAGAAGGAGAGAGTTGTGGTCCTTTCTCATCCAGAGGCATCATCTCATCCTCTGGTTTTCCAAGATTTTCAATGCCATGGATACGTTCTGAAAACTGAGTTACTATATGTTTATATTTTAGTGGAGCTGGTTCCTATCCAGAAAAGTCTGGAAAGAAATAATTGTTTTAGAATGCAGTTACTCTTTCTAGCCTTTTCCTGGACAGGATCCAGCTAGTTCCAAGATGGACATCATCTCTGTCCTCTAAATTTTCATAATATTTTATATGCATCTTTCATGATGTTTCTTATTTTCTTATCTTGTGTATTTAACATTCTTCTGTCCACATATGTCTTTGACACTCTTTCTAAATCCCTTCTTTGAGTTTCTCCTCCTTTATCCAGTACTTCAGTTAGAATTTCCCAGGGCTCAGTCCTAGTCCCTGCTTCATCTCTTTTCACACTCTTTTTCAGCAATTTATAACCTTCTCCCTAACTTCCGTTAATGCCTATAAATGACAACATCCAAATTTATCTCTTCATTTCAGCTCTTTTAATGCTAAGACCTATATATCTTACAGCTTGCATGACACCTCCACTTGAATATCATATAGCATCTCAAATTTAACAAACTGTAATGCTGGACAGTTCTTCAGGATTTATTGCTACTTCCAGTAGCAATATCCCAGCTATCACATATCCCAGCTATCACAGTACACAGCCCAGCTAATGACAACCACCATTTACCCAGTTTCTCCTGCCAGAATTCTGAGCATCGTCCTTTCTCCATCAAGTCGTATGAAGTCCTGTGGATTCTATCTCCTAAAATGTATCTTGAATCCATATCTTTATCCCCACCATCATGATCACAATCAATCACCCACTTATTCAGAAACACCTTCTTTGATTACTCAATAGTAAGTAGACTTTCCATGCATATTCCTCATAAGAACTTTACTTTTTCTTCATAGAATTTATCCTTATGTGCAGCCATATAGTTACCTGTGTGGTTATGAGTGTTTTCTTTTCATCATTGGTCTGTAAGCTCTGTGAGCATAGGATTTATGTCTGCTTTGATCACGTTTGCATCCTCAGTTCCAGCCCAGTGCTCACGACAAGCTTTTGTTGAATAAATGAATGAATAAATGAGCCTTACAGGAAGTTTTTCATATTAGTATTTGCCTATCACTGAATAGACCTTGCCTCAAAACCTTGTGCCAGAGATAATAACCAATAAAAATCTAATTGTCAAGTGCACAGAAAAACAGTAATGTATTTATAAGGTTAATTGTACATGATCATCTCTGTTGAATAACCTGTGTGGAATGCTTTTGAGCTTTAGGGTATCATTTCTTTAGTTAAATAACATTTAATGAAATTATTATTTATTAGTCAGAACAAATCCATATTTGTAGTCTATGATTCCTCAGATTTTTGTACTCATAAACTGCGAGATAATTTAAGAAGACAGAGTCTGGAAAAACTCACAAAAACAGCATCACATAATGGTGAGTTGTTTCCTGTTTTACATTTTGTAAGGAATGTATATTCCTTTTACCTGCCCTTTGGCTTTCCTAGTATTTGGTTCAGAATGGGCTGCCAGTCATAAGCCCCTGCTCCTCTGTGTGCATGCAAGATCCAATCAAAGCCAAATAGATTCTTTTTCTCAGGAAAAGAAGAAAATCTTGAACAAAGATATTTGTTCTTGGAAGGAGGCTGGAGATGGTTGTCCAGTGGCAATGTCCGTCGGAGATGGTCCAGGCTTTCTGGTCACTGAGATTCCTGTCCTGATTTTTCAGTTCTTCCTCTAATTCTGAAAACTATAAGGAAACATTCCAACATATATCTTTTTATTGTGCAGAATTATTTTCCACTGCTTACAAGCAAAGAACCTTGCTGTAAATTGTATGAGCATCGGACGATGTACACAATAAAAATCTCATAAATAAAATCACTACTAATCCAGAGTTAATGACTAACTAAACACAGTCTAGCTTTTTTTTTTTTTTATTTAGAGGGGCTTTGATAAAAAATAAACAATGATGAAGATTATAGAAGATAATAGCTAACATAACTAAAGGCAAAAAAAGTTTCTAATTACCTTCACAGTATCTATTTACATGAAAAGGATACAGACAGGTAACACATTTATTTTATTTTTACTGAGTTTTGTATGTTTGCAGTATTGTAAAGATTCACCAAAGAGTACTTCTGCCTTCAAAGAACTTGAGTCTAGTAGACTAGAAACTTACCCAAACACAAGCAATTACAAGAAGGAAGGGAAAGAGCATTTTACAGATATTCAATATTGTAGTGTTCACTGCAATGATGGGAGATAACTATTATTATTCTCCACTTCACAGATGAAGATTATAAGGTTCAGAGTGTCTAAGTAAATTTTCTTTCTTTCTTTTTTTTTTTTGGCCGCACTGCACGACTTGTGGGATCTTAGTTCCTGGACCAGGGATTGAACCCAGGCCACGACAGTGAAAGCACCGAGTCCTAACTACTGGACTGCCAGGGAACTCCCTAAATTTTCTCACAAAATTAGCCAATTATTGAGCCCAAATTTCAAATATTGGCCCATGCTTTGTCCACATTGCAATGAGATTTCTAAGTGCAATGAGATTTCTAAGTTCAATGAGATTTCTAAGTGGAAATGGTTAAAGTTTAGGTGACTATAGAAAAGTGAGAGATTTCTTCCAACCCCAGCAATGTTAGAAATCTTCAAGGAGGTGGGAACTGATCTTTGGAGGTTGGGAAGATTTTAAGTTGCAGATACAGAGAGGAAGGTCAATCCAGGTGGTGGAAAGAATATGGACAAGTAGGGGTTTAAACAAGGACCAGTGAATAATTGCTGTTTCGAGTGATGGGTATTTTAAGGGAAATATAGAGAAACATTGCAAGAAAGAGAGTTTGAGCTCAAGTCTTGGAGGACCTCAAATGTTAGGATAAAGAAGTAACTCTTCTATACTGCAAGTGTATTAGAACCTCAACTTGGTACTGTGTCATCAACATTAAATTTGAAACTACTTTATACACTATATTGCATTTAAAAATATCCTGCTTAACTTAGAGTAGTCATGAATTTATTCTGACCGTCACCCGTGCAACCACATTTGATGCAGATAAAACCCAGTGATGGCTTGTTGATTTATTCCTTAAACATATACAGATTACTTATTATTTAGCAGTTCCCATGGATAGAATCATAAGATACTCTCTCTGTCATCCATGAGCTGAGGAAAACTATATGCAAACCAGCAAAGTCCATGTGGCCAAATAACCCAATGAAAGAGCAAAAATCGGTTCTCAGTATGACATTGATTTGTCCTCTTAAGTTGGACCCTTAGCTGGAGATGCTCCTCAGGACTTTGCTAAGACACCGTGATGAGTAGAACACTCGCACTCAATGAGGTACCTTCAAGGAAGGTGCCTTGAGGGCAGGATGGGTAGGTTCTTGGAACACACACCCATGTGGTCCTTGTGCAAACAAGTCCGTGAAAACCTATCATGTGGGACTTAATCACTTAGACATAATTTCATACTGAAGCTCTTGTTAGAAAAGACTCGGGACGTTCTCTATTATGGCACGCCACGTTGTCTTGTTTACAGCTGAAGTTTCCTAAAACATTTTCTTCTGATAGATCCAGTGAACTGTAATTTATGCTGAATTGAAGAAGTTTTGATTTTCAGTCTCCTTCAGGTACCAAGGGGAATAGTAAGTCCATGGTTCACTTTTTTACTTCTTAATAGCTGTGGACGTGGGTATGTTTTTCTTTTAAACTCCCTATGCCTCGGTTTCCTGAATCTTTCAAATGGAGATTATAGATCGTAACTTCCGTGTAATATTGCCTAAAGAGCACTTAGTTCCAAGCCTCACATGTAATAATATTTAATGATCAGGATGATAATATCAGATCTCCACTGAAAAACAATTCCCTTCAGATATCTGGTTTCCAGTCTCAACTAAGCCTGCAGTGCGACTTGGTTGTCTTTTCCTTATTCTACGTCGTACCATCTCCCACTCTCCTCAGAACATCTAAGTGTTCACCACTCCCGTGAAGCCCCCAGAGAACCTCTCACTCTCAACAGACAACCTTGGCACCAGGCAGGAGTGGTGCTCGAGCTTCCGGTCATCCTCTGCTGTAGACACACCTGTGCTCACCTGTGCCACCTCTTTCCAGGCTCAGAAGAAGGCGAGTCCTTTCTACTCTAGGCCAGCTTCTCTGTTTATGCTTTTGATGCCACTATTTCCTGGTTTCCCTGAGGCTTAGCTCCTCAGTTATTTACATTTCTCTTTCTCTTTCTGACGGTGCTTTCAGCCTGTGAACATGCTTGGCTCCCTCCCTTTATATGTATAACTTTTTTGGTCTCAGTCTGCCTATAGGAAAGGTGCTGTCTATAGTCATATGCTTACATACTCATATAATACATACATATATTCATATAGATAGATAGGTAGATAAATTTAGACAGATTTCTATATCTAAACATACCTCCTTGAGCCTATATCTATACACTCTAGTTAGTAGTTGTGTCTCTTTTTCCACTCTAAAATTTACTCTAAGCTGGTTTCCATCTCTGTGGCTCCTCTGAAAACAGCTGTCATTCCAAGACTTCCTAATTGACAAATTCAAGGAAAACTTTCAGTTCTCATGTTAATTGATTACATCAACTCTTACTGCTTAAAATGATGGTCACAGTAAAAGCCATCACCGGTATGGAAGAGTTCCTAAGTTATATCCCACAGCATAGGTGAACGATGAAGTAGGTAGACTTTGGCATGATAATGCCTGGGTTCAAGTCCCAGCTGCCACGTGATACTGTGGAATTTTAGGTGAGTTAACGTAATTTCTCTGTTATAGCTTTCTCATTTGTATAAAGTAGACCATAATAGTAACTTACTCATAGGGTTATTGTACAGATTAAATGAGTCAATAGAGATAAAGAACAGCATCTGGGACATGGTATGTGCTAAATAAATATTAGTTATTATTCATTTACTCTTTCTGAAAAAAAGCCTACTTAAAGACATATATGATCATCTAGTCAATAGATGTACAATCAAAATAAGGAATTCTAGATGGGAAGCTAAATATATTCAATATATATACACACACATATACATATACATACACACATACATATCTATTTTCCATTTTATACATGAAAACTAAATAACAAAACTAGGAAAACACAGAGTTAAGTATAATGTTTTTAAGTTATAAAATTTAAATATAAAAATAATTCTTGAAATGCAAAATATATAATATCTTCTATTAAAAATTATTTAGGTCTCAGTTGCCTTATAAATCAAAGACACCACAAATTTTTGCCTTGATTTTTTATAGGGAAAAGGAAAAAATTAAAATTTAAGAACAAAAGTTATTTAGATCTAAATTCCAGATTACATCAACAAAAACTGGAGGTTCATGAAGTGGTGGGATAGGGGACTAAAAAGACTTAAACTTCTCATCTCATGTGTTTGACAATAATTAGAAACAAGTCGATCCAAATATGAGTTTTAGAAAAATAAGGTGTTCTCCATCCATAAATGAGAAAGAGATACATTCTTTCCCTACTCACAGTGTATTCCTTCCACAAAAGAGATAAATCAATATGTATTTCTTCTTGTATACAGATATATTTCTCAGATGTCTAATAGTACCTCATTCTTTTTTTTTACAGTGTCCTCAGAACTTTACTGGCACAAAAGCATGAATGAATGAACAATAAAAGAATTTATTTAAGAAATTTAAAGGAGAGGGGGAGTAGATTTACATCACACAGCAAACAACCTAATAAATCCCAGTTAAATACCATGCATCGGAATAGGAGTTTTCCTCTTTTTGATGCTCTCTCCCCTTGTAGAGCTCTGCTGCTTCTTCCTGTTTCTCCTTTCCAGTAAATCCAGTATATATTTCCAGTAAATCTCTCCTTCTTTCTTCCACAGGGGGAGTGCCCAAGGTGCACTTTGACAATTCAGTGGGCTTGCCAAAGCATCTTCTCCATAAGACTGCTCTCTCTCTTCCACAGATCACCTGTTAAGAATATATACGTCTCTCATATATACACTACCAAATGTAAAATAGATAGCTAGTGGGAAGCAGCCGCATAGCACAGGGAGATCAGCTCGGTGCTTTGTGACCACCTAGAGGGGTGGGATAGGGAGGGTGGGAGGGAGGGAGATGCAAGAGGGAAGAGATATGGGGACATATGTATATGTATAACTGATTCATTTTGTTATAAAGCAGAAACTAACACAACATTGTAGAGCAACTATACTCCAATAAAAAAAGAATATATACATCTCACATCACTGATTTACATATACGTATACATAGAATATATATGTATACATACGAAAATGTTAGGAAAAACAGCACAATGTTAGTGCTGGCTGTCTCTGGTTGGTAAGATTACACATTATCTTCTTTTCTATAATTTCTTGCAAATTCAAAATTTTCTGTGATGCATACATTATGTTTTTAATCATAAAAAGACATTAAAATTGAAAACACGTTCTACATACGTTTGCCATGTCATATCCCCATTTAGAACCTTCCAGTGGTCCTTCATTGCCTGCAGGGTCAGCTCTGATGTTTAGTAGAAGAGCCTCCCCTTGCTTCATCTCCTGCCTCTCTCTGACTTGTTGTTCATGTCCTAGTAATACCAAATGGGGGGTTTCCTGCACTCGCCAGGCGTGTCCATGTCTCTTTGTCTTTGCGCACATGGCGACCTCCACCCAGGATACGGGTTCTCTTCTCCTGGCTACTTCCGCTATCTTCCACCCCTCCGAGCAGGCAGCAGCTCCTGGGAACTTCCCTGGGGCAGCTTCCCTGGGGCCCAACTGCATTTCACCCCTGGGAATGAAACAATGTGTGCCTTTGTCTTGATTTCCCTCTAGACAGTAAGCTCCCTAAGAGCAGGTGCATATCTTACTCATCTTCATATTAATAGCTTCTAGAATGATCTTCCAGCATGATACAAGCTGCAAAAATGGAACTAAATGCAAGTGACGCTGGTAAAAGAATTTTAGCCATCAGTGAATAGATGAGGTGGGAGAATCCTTAGCATAAAAGACTTTTTTTCTCTATTCTATGTGTGTTCAAGAAACTATTTCGGTTATTCAAAGAACTGGAGCGCCAAGCACCGAGGCCTAAAAATATCAGTCTTTTGAGAGATGAAACAGGTAATATTAGTGGAAAATATTACCTCTGTATTGCGGTTCTTTGTGCCGGGGCTCCTGTCATTAGCTCTATTAATGGCAAACACGGGGGAAAGTTGGGAAGAATGTAATGTGTGAACGGACAGAATTTTAAACTTCTCTTTCTAGTGTGTTTAGGAGAATATCCTTTGCCCAAACTGCTGAGTATAGATAAAGTACTTTGTTGCTCTTTAAATCGCCCTAATCTTGAAAGCAATTAACTGTGCTTTGATAATTGAATTGATTTTTCCTTCCTCATTGAGGAGTACTGACATCGACTGGGGAACCAAAGGAAAATCTCTTGAATATCATGAAAAATGAGATTTATTGAACAGCTTAGCATATATTTCAAATATTTTTTTAAGTGAACTTACAAAGCTAAGTCAAAAAATTAAATGTGGTTGAGTGTGCTACTACCTTATAATATCGAGTTAAAAAGGAATGAATAATTCCAGACACTTAAAAAAAGTATTATTTTATATTAAAGTATAGTTGATAAACCATGTTGTGTTAGTTTCCAGTGTACAGCAAAGTGATTCACGTATCTATTCTTTATCA
The DNA here is from genome assembly GCF_009873245.2 of Balaenoptera musculus. NCBI lineage: Eukaryota > Metazoa > Chordata > Mammalia > Artiodactyla > Balaenopteridae > Balaenoptera > Balaenoptera musculus. The sequence continues at coordinate 6,069,250 of NC_045795.1, forward strand.
AATTCTTTTCCCATTTAGGTTATTACAGAATATTGAACAGAGTTCCCTGTGCTATATAGTAGGCTGGACACTTTTTTTTAAAGAAAAGGAAAGTGTAGTGTTTTCCTGCCACTTTCTTATATAACGCAAGAGCAGTTCAACTAATTTGTCTCCGACTTGTCTGAGAATAGTTGCCTTTGGCTGAGAATAAGAAGGAAAAGTTTCAACAGAAAGGCAATTATTGCTAAATGTATCAGGACTGTTAGGATGGATGGGGCTTATCAACCACATTAAGATAAAAATGCTTAACTATAGGCAGAGAAATTATATTGCTGCACTGGGTTCAAATGAGAGGACACAGAAGTGATTCTTATTTTTGTAAAATTACAGGGACTACGAGAACATGCTGCTATAGATTGAATGTTTGTGTCCTTCCAAAATTCATACGTTGAAAACTCACCCCCCAAGGTGATGATATTAGGAGGTGGAGACTTTGGGAGGTGATTAGGTCATGAGGACAGAGTTCTCATGAATGGGATTAGTGCCCTTATGAAAGAGAGCTTTCTTGCCCCTTCTGCCATGTGAGGACACAATGAGAAGTTGGCAATCTGCAACCCAGAGCAGGAAGCTCCCTAGAACCAGACTGTGCTGGCATGTTGATCTTGGACTTCCAGCCTTCAGAACTATGAGCAACAAATTTATGCTGTTTATAAGCCACCCAACGTATGGTGTTTTGTTATGGCAGCCTGAATGGACTAAGACACGATTTGGTGCAACACTTTCCCACACCCGGGATGGCCAAGGCTGCATTTTGGGCTTATTTTCTTACTCTCTGGGTTTGCTAAGTTCACTCAGAGTGCTTGTGGGGTATCCTTTAAACTGTACCCCAGGCTGCTTTGGTTCCCCATCTTCGTTTCCTAACAAAACATTCTTCTGACATTGATTCAGAATTCCACTGGTTTAGAATTCAGAAAATTAGGAAGATTAAATAACCAGACTTCTTTTTCGTAGAAACACATGATGATAATTCATTTTCATAAGCACAGCTTTGAGGCACTGAAGAAACCTTGAAATACTTTATTGATAGGCAACAGATCAAGATCTTAGGGTGAGTTTTGGTGCTAAGGATAGTTTTTGAATTTATTTGCTTTGAAAATTGGTAATCCTCAGATGGTCTAAAATTTCATTCATATTATTCAAGCAGCCAGATTCCCTGATGCCCAGTGATTCTAGACAAATAATCATTTGCTATACAAATGTTAGAAATTTCACTCTAAAAATTGAATTGCATGACTGGTGAGTATGAAAGTATGCATTAAAGAATCTAATTTAAATGAGCAAAATTAAATGACAATATCCTCAATCCTTTTAACTTCATAAAAGAAAGATACAATTTGGGAGGAACTCTTTAATTGCAAGGTATCTTTTGAGGACTGAATCAAACCCAGTTGAATATTTAGACTAATTTTTTCATCTCCATTAAGAACACTTTATTTATCAAACATTTATTGGGCATTTACTCTATGCATCACACTCCAAAAGCTAACTAGGAAAGAAAGACAAAAGAAGCAAAAAAATACTCATTGCATCCTACTATGTACCAGGCATTGTGTGTAGAGTCTGCAGGGTTCTCAAGCTTGAATTCCATGACGCACCTTCCCCGTCCTCGTGAACCTGAGTCCTGAGCTCTTCCTGCCCACCTGCCGTCCGAGACAGCTGTGCAATAATTAATACTCAGTATCTGACTCATCCATTCTGGGAGCCAAGCAAATACACTTCCTGTACTACCAGAAGCAGGCAATCTTGGTAAAATGGATTGTTTCAGGATACTTAACTTTCCTCTCCTGAACTAACCTGGTCAAGGCTCCTTGCTTCTTGGTCCCATGTCCTGATCAGAAAATGAAGAACTGATTCTGCTTCCCTATTGGCAACTCCCACAGTGTTTAAATGTGGCCCCTAGAGGGTCTGATGAGAAATATTCACAAGGTTTGGTGTCCCTGACACCAAGCAGCCCTTTTGACATAGAGGGTGTTTGTGTGAAACGGTGCTGAGAGCAAGACCCTCCTAGGTTTCCTTTCTACCTCTCTCCGGTCTTAGAGGAAGAGGGTGCTCATTACCTGTCATGCCTCAGGACATACCCATTTGGACGTTCTTAAGGTTTAAAATGTCCAAAGCCAAGCCCAAGCCCAATATCCCCTCTGCACACCCCGGCCAAAAAGTCTTCCTGCTCAGAGCCACTAGCACGCTCATGTGCAGCTGAATAAATGAGATAAATAGGCAACACAATGATTTTTTTCAAGATGAAAAATAAACTTGCTAAAAGCCACACATGTATGTCATGGGATTGGAAAATATGAACCTGGGTTCCTCTGGACTCCAGTGTTCATTTTATTACAACACACTGCAGGGCCCATTTTATGTTGTCACATTTTCTTTTTCTTAAGACTTATAATTGGAAGAAAAATCTCCTTCTCTGTTTTTTTTTCCATATGGAAACTGGGAAGAAAGATAGTGCTATCACAAATCTGAATGATACCTCACATTGATAGGGACAGAGTAAAGGGACAAAGTTGGTGATTAAAGAGTTAATCCCATTAAGGGATCATAAGTAAAGGAGAAAGTTTGGGAGGCCCCTGTAAGTTAATGATCACTCAAGAAAGCAGGTTTGCTTAACCACAAAACCATTCAACACAAGCATGAGACATGCCCCCAAACAAAACAATGGTGGACTGAGACCCACATCCTGCCCAGTGAGCTTAATAAGTTAATGATTCCTAGGACATGCTCCTCTGCGCACGCTAAAAACAAAAATATAAGGAAAAGGTGACATTATACTGAAACCTGAGAAGATTTACCATATTTTAGTATATGTTACCAACTTTTTGCTCATTTCCATTGCACCATGATAGTCCTGGCTTGACCATGTAGGGACAAGAAAACTTCCCTGCCTGATGTGGAGGAGATGCTGATGATGGAAGCTTGATGTCTACTCGAGAATGAGGAAGAAGGTGGTCTTTTCCTCCTCCCAATTTTTCCTTTGATTATAAAACTGTAGCCCACTGAGTTCCAGTGAGTGGCACTCCCTTGCTCACCCACTTGGAAGCCTCACAATCATCCTATTCTAATAAATCACTTAGCCTCTTGCTGAGTTCTTTCTGCGCTGAGACTTAAAGAACTGGAGCTCCTCGGGGCCCCCAAGATACATCTCTGCTGTTTCAACATGGCAATGACTTTCTCATTGCCGGCGGTACCAAAAGCAGAAGTTGAGCAACCACCAACTGATGATAATGTACAGGAGATTGACATACTACATAAGAGATGACCAAGTGACTTGCCCTTGGTCCCTTAATGCGTGTGATAATGTTCCAGCAACCAGCAAGGGATAATTGCATGGACATTATGTGTCCAGCTCTGTGAAGGAAAAGGATGAGCCAAAGGGAAAGTCAGAAGGCAGTCCTCTAATGCTAAGATGTCAACACTACCAAAAGCCATCTATAGATTCAAGGCACTCCTTATCGAGATTCCAATGACATTTTTAACAGAAGTAGAAAAAATAATCCTAAAAATCTATATGGAATCACAAAAGACCCTGAAGAGCCAATGCAATCCTGAGAAAGATCAAAGTTGGAGGCATCACATGTCTTGGTTTTAAGCTATACTGCAAAGCAATAATAATCAAAACAGTGTGGTACTGGCATTAAAAACAGGCAAATAGACCAATGGAACCAAATCAAGAGCCCAGAAATAAACCCAAGCATTTTTGGTCAACTAATATTTGACAAGGGAGCCAGGAATCCTCCGTGGAGAAAAGACAGTCTCTTCAATGAATTGTGCTGGGAAAATTGGATATTCACATGTAAAAAAATGAAACTAGACCTCTCTCTTACACCACTCACAAAAATTAACATGAAATGATTAAAGATTTACATGTAAGACCTGGAACCATAAAACTCTTAGAAGAAAACATAAGAAAAATCTCCTTGACATGGTCTCGGCAACGATTTTTTGGATATGACTCCTAAAGCACAAAGAACAAAATAAAAAATGAACAAGTGATACTATATAAAACTAAAAAGCTTCTGCACAGAAAAAATATATAATCAGACCCTCTAGGGGCCATATTTAAACACTGTGGGTGTTGCCAATAGGGAAGCAGAATCACTTCTTCATTTTCTGATCAGGACATGGGACCAAGAAGCAAGGAGCCTTGACCAGGTTAGTTCAGGAGAGGAAAGTTAAGTATCCTGAAACAATCCATTTTACCAAGATTGCCTGCTTCTGGTAGTACAGGAAGTGTATTTGCTTGGCTTCTAGAATGGATGAGTCAGATACTGAGTGTTAATTATTGCACAGCTGTCTCGGACGGCAGGTGGGCAGGAAGAGCTCAGGACTCAGGTTCACGAGGATGGGGAAGGTGCGTCATAGAGTTTCAGTCTTGAGAAACCTGCATCTCACCAAAGGGCGTGTCAGGGCTCTCTGATTTGAAAATCAAATGAAATCCAGCTCCCCTCCCTTGCCCTATCCTGGAATGCTGCTTTATTCATTCTGCTTTTCATAACAATGGGAGGTGTCAAAATGAATGATGTCAAAGTGGTTATTGGAAAAGTGCCATGTAGTACATTTGTGTGATATTGTTAAAATGGAAATCAAGTCAACTTCATTAGAATGCTTAGCAGTTGCAAAATCAGGCCAGTGTTCTTTCCCAGGCTCAGTTCCCAGCTGGAAGAGTAGTTTCCCCTGCACATCTGTCCCTGCTACGAACTGTTGGAGGCAATATGGCATTTGAATATATTGGGCAACTGACAAATATTCTCAGTACACATTTTATGTCGGCTTTTCCTCCTTAGGAAGTAAGTTCTGTTCATTCGACTGACCTTGATAAAGTACAAACCTTGGCAGCGTGGGGTACTAGGCAAACATGATATGCCACTGCTATTCTCACCAATTATGGTTGTATAGCTATGGCCTTGGGTTTCAATTAGGCGGAGCAGTGAACCCTGGGTCAGGCAGCCTTGGAGTGCAGTGCCTGCTGCAGAAGGGGACAGAGCTGTTCTTCCTACTTTGCAGGAGCCACACAGCTTGAGGAGAGCGGTCTATCTGCAGAGCAGTTGGGGTGGCCTATGTCAGGCTCCAGTGGTGAGGGTATAACTGGATTAAAAAAAAAGTATGTCTGCATCTTAACTCACAACATGGCCATGGAAGCAGCTTGGGACACACACATATGCCCACGCGCACATCCACACACATGCACAACATAGGAGCTGGTGCACAGGACAGAGAAAAAATAGGGTAGAGGTAGGATAACCAAGGTGGTTTAATGACATCAAAGTCAAGCCTGAAAGGGGGAAGGTGATTGATGGTATCAAGGGCTGCACAAAGATCAAGGTTTATAAAACATTTAAAAAGTATCCCTTGGATTTGTCGACCAAATCATCGTGACTCTAAAACAGGGGTTTGCCAACTACGGCCACTGCTTGCTATTGTATGTCCCACAAGCCAACAGTGTTTTTTGCATTTTTAGATATAAAATATTTAACTGTGATCACAGCTGCTGGAAGAGTTGAGGACATTTCCTCTTGACCTGAAAGCCTAAAATGTTTGCTATCTGGCCCTTGACAGAAATGATTTGCTTACCTCTGCTCTGAAAAGATATTCTAGGAGACTGAAAAGGGAAATTGAAGAAACATACACCAGAGGTCTTTCATCATCTCAACAACATAGGAGGACCTACCTTGCTCCTCTCACAACTGAGGTGAGGAAGATGGGAACAGGGTTGGGAGCTTCTGGACTTTGGCTGCACAGAAAATCCTCTGAGGAGATTTTGTACATGCAGATGCCTTGGTCCTGACCTTAAGATATTCTGGTTTAATAACTGGTCTGGAATGGAGCCTGGTATTTTTTAAACCCAGACAGGATAGAGTGTGAAAGTGTTACACTCTTATTGGAGAGTCACTATAAGTCATCTGGAGTTGAATGGGAGGATCCTGGAGCAAGCTTAGCTGACATTAGATTTCAACATGTTTTAATGGATTCAATCAAGACAGTTGTATTACTTTCTCCACCAATAGGTAGTGGCAAGATGGGAAGTCAGTCAACAGATATTTATTAAGTGCCTCTATTGTGTAGGGCACAGCAGAAGGATGAGGGGATGGGGTATCTTAGGGTACTGGGGAACACACCCTAAAAGGGTTAATTCTGTAGTCCACAGTGTAACAAGAGCCAAGTGAGGTTAGGATGGAATGGACAGACAGATGGACTGATGGATGGACTGATGGATGGATGGGTGGATGGATGGATGGATGGATGGATGGAAGGATGGGTGGATTGGGAGTTCAACAGGACCAAAGGACTGGAGACGAGTAGGGGGAGGAGAAGATTCAGTATACGTGAGGAAACTAGAAAAATGTGAGGATGCTGATAACAGAGAGAACACTCGTGATCAGGCTTTTTGGTGGACTTGTTTCCATTTCTCTTAGGAAATGGGAAATTCCTAGGAGTGAAATTGCTGGTTGTATGGTAAATTTATATTTAACTTTTTAAGAAGCTGCTAAACTCTTTTCCAAACTGACTGCACTATTTTACATTCGTGCCAATAATATATAGGAGTCTTTTTTTAAAAAATAAATTTATTTATTTTATGTATTTATTTTTGGCTGCGTTGGGTCTTCGCTGCTGCGTGCGGGCTTTCTCTAGTTGTGGCGAGCGGGGGCTACTCTTCGTTGCGGTGCACGGGCTTCTTGTTGCGGTGGCTTCTCTTGTTGCAGAGCACGGGCCCTAGGCACGTGGGCTCAGTAGTTGTTGCACACACGCTCAGCAGTCGTGGCTCGCGAGCTCTAGAGCGCAGGCTCAGTAGTTGCGGCACACGGGCTTAGTTGCTCCGCGGCATGTGGGATCTTCCCGGACCAGGACTCGAACCCGTGTCCCCTGCATTGGCAGGCGGGTTCTTAACCACTGCACCACCGGGGAAGCCCTATATAGGAGTCTTATAGACATAATTTTAGAAGGTTAAAAGAGAAAGAGGATCTAAAAATATACAAACTTGAATGTTGAAATCCATTCTCTGACATTTAGAATCTTCCACATCCCCTTTAATGGTAGGAAAAGGGGCGAATCCTGCTCCTGCTTTCCCAGGAGTCTCACTTCCCACATTTTGCTCTTTGGCTGGAAAAGGGGTTTTCTGAGCCCATTTAGTGCTTCAAATCCAGGGAAAGAAACCCTGGGCCCCTCCACTCCTAGAGACCCCAAGAGACCATCCAAAAAGTAAAGAACATTGAACAACTGAATATTCTCTTCTTGGGTACAGCAAGAAAAGAGTTACTGCAGTTTATAACAATTATTGACTACAAGATCTGCAAATGATTGCATAAAATTTCTAAAATATGCCTGCAAGCTTCTGTTATCGATGTGGTGCCCCCAGGGGTGCACATATGGGTTTAAGTGTCTAAACTGTTTTATTAATTAAATTGCTATGATTTACCTCTCCCATGTTAGCATTTACAGTTTATGAAACAGCTCTGTAATTAGAAAATGATGAGTGTGGCTTGTTTACTTTGTGGGTGAAATATTATATACATAAATGCTTATATATATGTACCCACACACGTGCACACAAACTGTGTTTTCCCCAGCCAACCCTCACAGGCTACTTTATTTCTAGTCCAATTAATAGGCAACCTCCAGTGGTGCATTAAATTGCTTTTTAGGGGGAGGGGGGAGATAGATGGGAAGTTCATTGCTCCTGCTGAGGTGTGTGATGGCATCCATGAATGTTTATTTGTTTTCCCTCTGTAGACAGAACACTGAAATCCTAAGGTAAATTATCCTAAGGTAAATTATTATCCTAAATCCTAAGGTAAATTATCCTAAGTAAATTTATCCTAAGGTAAATTATTGTAAAAAATATGTCTAGAATATGTCTAGAATTTGCTCTGAGATACCTTGCAAATTCTAAAATTGTAGAGCTATTTTTAAAAATTTTTATTGAAATATAATTGATTTACAATGTTGTGTTAGTTTCAGGTGAACAGCAAAGTGATTCAGTTATATATATATATATATATATATATATATATATATATGTATATATGTATATCCATTATAGGTTATTACAAGATATTGGGTATAGTTCTCTGTGTTATACAGTAGGTCCTTGTTGGTTATCTATTTTATATATAATAGTGTATATATTTTAATCCCAAACTCCTAATTTTTCCCTCCCCTCACATCTTCTTTGGTAACCATAAGTTTGTTTTCTATGTCTGTGTGTCTATTTCTGTTTCTGTAAATAAGTTCATTTGTATCTTTTTTTTTAGAGTTCACATATAAGTGATATCATATGGTATTTGTCTTTCTCTGTCTGGCTTACCTCACTTAGTATGATCATCTCTATTTTACCTGTATATTAAATTATATATAATTATATATATTATATATAATTATATATATATTTATAATTTATATAATTTATAAATTATAAATTATATATATATATACTCTCCACTCCCCATTTTGAAGGTATTTCTAGGAATTTAAAATATATATTCTATGCTATACAGACAAAAAAATTGTTGAAGCACTTTTTGTTAACCTTTATTTTATATGTGTTTATTCATGCTGTCTACAAACTTGTATACTTGTGCTAAATCCAATGTTGTGTATATTTTTATCAATTTTCTCAACTGTGGGCTATATCTGACTTTTAAGAATGTCAGATTATGACGAGTATGGTCAAGTATATCAAAGGATTGCTGAACCTTAGATTGGAAGAACTTTGGGAGATATATATTCACTTTTCAGATTTCTGTATCATGTTTGGGTGCTGTATGAATCAATCATCATTGCAATTTCAAGTCTCTAAAGGAGGTAGTGCATGATTTCAAAGTCTCTATCTCACAGAGATATTAGTGGCAAAATGAAATAATGGTCTTTAAAATATTTTAACACGTAGGGAAGAAGGTTTCCTATACTTACAAAATATTAATTTGGTTAACAATCTAACATTGAAGAAGTTTATGAAAAAAGGTTGCTCTACTCTCAGGGCTGAGTGATGTGGTCTGATTGCAGAGGGTTAGAACAAATTAGGAGGGCAGGAGAGAGCAAAGAAGTGGGTTATGTAAAGCTTAGCACAGGACTACATGCATAAAGTGCTTTACACAGCTTCACTCAACCACTTAACAAATATTTATCAAGAACCTATGCTATATTCTGTAACATAGTAGGAATGAAAGTGGATACAAAGATTTTTAAGACACAGTCTCTGACCTCAAGAAGCCCACAGTAAAGAGAATATTCTGCTCACAGGTAATTATGCAGAATGTGTGAAATGTCAAAGAGGTGGCATTCAAAAAAACAATAGGGTTTCTGAAGATAGGGCAGCTCTTCTGGTTGGATGGTCAGGAAAGGCTTCTTGGAAAAAGTAGTGTTCGAGTTAAGATTTTACATATGGAAAGGGTTTCCAAAGGTAGGGGTAGGTAATTCTAGCAGGGATAATGGCAGGGGTAATGGCGCAGAGGTTGGAAAATCCAAGATTATGCTGATCCCGCACATGGAGTCAAATAAAGCGACCGTCAACCTTCCTTTTGTGCAGACATGAAATACAGAGAATGTTCCTTTGATCGTAATTGTTCTTTAAAAGTCTTTTGAGGTTAAGCAAGGTTCTAGTGGGAATAGGCTCAGTGCCTCTATTGGCTTTTCTGACTTCAAAAAAAAAAAAAAAGTCATTGATGATGCCATCAGTTTAACCACTGTCTGACAATTGCAGGATGTGGGTCTTTAAGGTGAAAGAGTGCAAATGCCTCCCAGCAACTAGTCCGCAGCACTGACAAATCCGAGTAAAGAATGAGTGGTAGAACCGTGAAGAGGCACAGGGTTCATAGGAAATCACCCTTAAACATGAAAAGAGGAGCATTTAATTCTTTAAAAATAATTTTAGTAAGTTAAAAATGCAAGATTCATAACAGCAATCAATAATAAGCAAACATTTGTGGGAAAAGGTGGGAAATATGCATATCTTTGTACTTGCCTATATATGCAAAAAGAAATGTTGGGATGAAAAACAAAACTAGTAATAGTAGCTATTTGTGTGTGTGTGTGTGTGTATGTGTGCATGCCTGGGTGTGTGTGTACTTGTGTAGGAGTGGGACTTGCAAAAAGAACAGGCATGGGGAAAGTGCCTTTTCACTGTAGACACACAAATAATTTAATGGCATACAAACCACCTGCGGATGCTGTGAAATTCAGGTTCTGATTCAGTCGGTCTGGAATAGGGCCTGAGATGCTTCCTTTCCAACAAGCTCCCAGGCCATGCCTGTGCTGCTGGTCTATGGACCACACTTGCCTACAGTTAGGGAAATTTGTATATGACCTCAGTATTGAATGACACCAAAGGGTTAATATTCTTTTGGTTGGTGTGGTAATAGCATTATTCTTCTAGATAACCTTCAAAGATGCACAATAAAGGTAAAAAGACATGAGTCTGGGACTTGCTTTAAAATACTCCAGAAACAATAGGCACAAACAGCGACAAGAGAGTAGATTAAGCAAGTGTGGCAAAATCTTGATAATTATTGAATCTAGCTTCTGGGTATATTGGAGTTCATTTTACTATTCTCTACTTTTGTAAGTTTGAAATTTTTCATAATAAAAGATTTTTTAAGTTGTGTACAATTTCTGTTTCCACCCCACAAAAATAGCCCTCTTTAAGGTTCTGAATGATCCCTTCACAAAATCTAAATTAAAACCTTGTCTTCATCTTACTTGACTTTCAAGAAGCCTTTGGTTTGCTGACACTACATCTCTCCGTATTTCTGTTGCCTGATGCTCCCGGTTTTCTTCTCCAGCAACTTGTCCTCTACCTGACCCCCATTGTGCGAGTTCTTGGGCTCCATGCCTGGCTCTGTGTTCTATCCTGAGTTTGTCAAATGAACAATATCTGGTAGGCTCTACCTGGTCTTACCTGCTATACAATGGATCAGCGGTCAAAAATATGGCAACGCTATGCCATGAAGGGAAGGGCACCGTACTAGGTACTTACGGTGCAACAAGGGAGAACTCGTGAAAGGGTCTTGCTGTTTGAAGAATCGGAAGGCACTTTTCTTAGTTTCCAGCTAAGATGAGAGTATTTCAGACACACTTTGCGAATGTGAGTGTGATGGAGCATGTGACAGTCCTGGGTTATCATCAAAGACTGTGTCTCTTTAGAATTTTCGTTCCTTAGTCTTACAGGAAGGGTGTCTCATGTTTTCTGTATGTTCTGCAGACCCCAGGTCAGTGGGAGCAGAAACACAGATACTGTGCCCCCAACCCTTCCTGGGGGAGGTGGCGGGAGCCCATCAGGCATGCCAAAGGGCTGCTCGGAGGTGGTGACAGGACAGTTGGGAAAAGGTAGGTGATCTGCTTAATGAATTGCCATCTGTGAAAAATAGACCTCAGGTCTTCAAACCTCAGGCTGCTGAGAGGATGTAAAAGGCTTCTAACGAGAATGCTTTCACTTTTGAAATTCAGGAAGGTAAATTTCCCAAGGACTGTAAAATAGCTCTTGTCTCCTATGTTGATATTTTTCTCTGAGAAATAAATGCCTTTCTGCATTATTTAAATAGCACATAATTAAGTACGAAGGGCTCTCTGTTCCTTGTACCCAAAGCACAGCCGGTGAGGTATGGAGGCCTAGAGGGCTGTGGAGAGCCATCGTTTCTCTGAGCGGAGAGAGGAAAAACAATAGAGAACGGAGACAGAGACCAAGGGCGGGAAGAAGAAAAAGCAAGTCTTTAACATTCAGAATTTGTCCACAGCCGGTAATTTATTGGAACTCATCTGTAACAAGGCCTGGCACTGATTTATAAGTTGATTTGGAAAATAAATAAAAGTGATAGAAACCTGCATTTGGTTTTAATGATAGACTGTTGCAGCGTGAAAAGTAAGGATATGAAACACTGCAAGGAAATTAGATAGTATGCCCTGAAGACAACTGCAGTCACCAGCCCATTAATTGTTAGATATTTATTATTAAAAATTTCTTTTCATGAGTGACTGCAGAATATTTGTGCTACTCAAGCTGTTGAGTTCTGACATGAATGAAGTGTGGGGAGCTCATTTGTTTGTGTGTGCGAGTGTGTGTGTGTGTGCGTGTGTGTGTGTGTAACTGACAAGGCAACTGACCAAACTGGGTGATAGATCCTTACTGCAAAAACACAAGCAGGGGAGCTGCTTCTTAAACAACTCAGAAAAGAGCAGGGGATGCTGGAGTCCTTGTCCTTTCTGAAGCCGCCCTCATCACCATCACCATCCCATCCTCACCATCCCATCCTCCTCCTCCTCCTCATCATCCCAATTATCATTTTTAACCCTGGTGTAAACCCAGGTATAAACACAAATTAGACCTCTCTACCTCAGAAAATATAATTCTAAAGTCACTGGCAATAACACCCCAGAGGAACTCAACCTAAGAATATGAAAAACCATTTTGTTATCTCACCAGCATTTAATTTATGTTTTATTTTAGTCTGGGTAGAACCAGAAGGGTTGCTACTTGAACATTTCATGGTTTAGATTATTATACATGACGGGTTCACCTAAAACAGAGGTAGTTTCATCCTCAAAGTTGTGGGGTGTCTGAAACTGCTTTCTTAAAAAAACGGCTAACATATTTGTTTCCTCATTGAGAAAAAAAATGAAAGTAGCTCTTTGATTAACTGGAAATTATTCGTCATTACAGACTAACATAATGTTTTTCACTCCCTCTTTTATTCATATTTAAAACTTTGTATTTATGGTTCTCTTATTTGCGAGATATTTTTAGGAAAACACTATGTTTGGACAGAATTCCATTTATTTGGCCCAGATACATATTTTTTTGAAGTCAGAAGGCATTTTATAGCCAGTCTTAACTCTCACTCCAGGGATGTTTTCAGTTTACCTTTTCTACTCTACAGTGAGGATTCACACAGAGAAATAATTTACAGTGGAGAGGGTTGGCATAGCAAAGATGCCATTGCTTATGCAAATAGTGTATTTAAAAAATAGCTGTGATGAGTTGCAATGCAAATCAATAAATTTAATTTGCCATTATTTAATATCTAATAAAAATACCATCTAAAAAATACCGTCTAGGTGGTCCATGTGCCCTGATGTCCAGCTTTGCTGTCCAGTGACTTACAAATGCTACCCTTGCACACTCTGTTTTGTGGATGGCTTTTATCTAGAGTGCACCGAATTCTTGGGTCAACCACTGAAGACCTGAGAACATGCTGGGCTCAGACTTTGGCTAGATCGTAAGCTTCCTGAGGATGGAGACTGTGTGTATTCCTATCTTTGTAGCTTCAGAGTTCACCCTGGTGCCTATCACTGACGGACTCCATTCACTTCGAGTTCCAAGGTACTTTCCCACCCTGCCCTCTCTCCAAGTCATGTTACCTGTCAATTCTTTGAGATTGTGTGGATCTCACTAACCCCAACCCCCTCTATCTCCAGCGTGGCTTATAGTTCCTTTCTTTTCTTCTTGCCCTCCTGTCTCAGAGGAAGGAGGTTCTCCAGAAGGAACCCACCGCCACTGGCGTTGGTCTGGTTGCCACCTTCCCCAAGACTTTGTTCCATCACTTGTCTCATCTCTCCGGCTTCTTCAAGTTACTTCTGTCAAATGACAAAACTAAAACAATCTAGTAATGAGTTTGAGGTCCTTTACTCAAGGGAGAACCATGCATGGACTGCGGGAGTACAGTACCTCACAAGCATGGGGCTCTCCTCCTGAGGGATGTGGGCAAGAGCGAGGTTTATACAGCATTAGAAGAGGCAACATGGAAACAAGGCGTGATTGGCTAGGAGGCTGGGGATTTCCTTACAAGGCAAGCAGGTCCTGTGTTTTAGGGTCGGGTGAGCTGGCTGAGGCTGAGTTGGAGGGTTGTGATCGGTGTGTGTTAGGTCTCCTTGCCAGGCGTTTCCAGGAAGTGCAGGATATAGGTTTAGATTTGTGACATGGGGACAACACTGGGGCGGCCCCCATTTTCTGGGTCCTGTTATAGGAATTCGTCACTACTTTCCATAAAGAGTTTTCCTTCAGGCTTCAAGCAAACTCAGGTATCCCCACATCTGAATATTTTTCCTTTAAATTTGGCTTCTCCTTCAAGCTGTCACGACTATTTGTCCGTTTCTTGAAAAAGCAGTCAGTGCTCGCTGACTCTCCTTCACCATTCTCCAGGTGTCTTGAAATGTGGTTCACATCACAGAAAACGACCTCACAACCCAGTCTGATGGATTTTGTCATCTTCAAAACACTTCTCACACACTCATCAAAGGTACCTGGCTTTCTTCGTTCTTCCAAGTACAGTCAGATACCAAGCATGTCACTTCCATCCTCCATTGGCTGTTGTCACTCTCCCAGTCCTAATTCAGGTTTCAATCTCTCTTGTCTAAATGAGCCAGTCCCCCCACTGGTCTCACTCTTGGCTTCTTGCATGGCTGCTAAACCAAGCTTCTTAGAGTCAATCTTTTATTCCTTTACCTGGACAAAGGCACTGCCCTCCTCCCAGATCTCTGCTTCTACCCAGCCTCTCCACTCCCCACACAGCAGTCAACAGTGGTCATTTTAAACCACAAATCGGAGGTCATCACTCATGTCAGTGACAAACCGTCCTACTCAGACGGGCACAGCAAGGACGTTTTGTTTGGCTATCAGTGAAGTAAAGGCACTAGCCATGTGGACATCTGAGAGACTCGAGTGCAAGGATCCTGAGAAGGGCTTGTGTGGTGTGAGGGGGGCACTGCCCAGGCTGGAGGCTGAGGGGTAGAAGACAAAATTGAGAGGTCATTGGGGGCCAGATCACCAGCCCAATGCCCTCCTGGTCTGGTTAGACCATTCGCTTTTCTCTGTCCTCCCCAGGGGTCTCTGTAAATAGATGGTCTCACTCATTTCTTCCCCCTAAACTAGACTGACCAGCTTCTGCCTATTTCCCTGGAGTAATTATCCGTCTATCTTCTTTCACTTTCGAAAGTGTTTAGGTTTGAATGATGTTATATGATTACCTTACCCTCCCCCCTGCCGCCCACGATCTCCATCTGTCAAACCGTCCCATTCAAATCTCACCTGATGCTTTTTCTGATCCTCTTGACTGTCTATGATCTAACCCTTTCCAAAAACCCATCATCTTTCTTCTTTCCTCTCTTGGTTTCCTGGTTGTACTTACTTACAGTCTTCTTTTCTCCCTTTTAGAGATTTTGAACAGCAGGACTATACTTTAGTAGACGCCACCAAAGTCCTAGGACAGTGCCTCCCCCAGAAGTGAATATTCAATAGCCGTGTGTTAAATAATAAATGACTGACCATTTAGAAGTTCATCATGACGATCCATTTCTAGCATGAGAATTCGGGACCCAGAGTTTGGGTCTCATGTCTTAATACAAATATTACAAAAGGGTGAATTTTCTTCCCAAATCATTAAGTGGAGGGATGATATGAGTTTACAAACTACGAAGAACAAAAGTATTTGTTCAGCTAGTTGATTTAGAACAGTGTTTTCTACGATATGCTTCTTGAAATACTAGCTGAGCCGGATGTTAGTGGAATGTTTATCAAAAAAAGTCATGTGGTCAATTAAGGAAATGTTGTGTTAAAGCTCGACAGGGATTTTAGTGTATTTGTTAATAGTGGGATTTTCAGAACTTTTAATAAACGAATGAGCATTGCACATGTCTAAAGAGGGGCTATCGTGTCTAACATTTAATTGATCATGGATACCTCTCCTGAATCCTCCCAACTCCTTTTTCTATGGAGCCTATCTTAGGGAAATGGGTACTTAGAAAGCATCTTTACAATTACTTATAAGGATATTTCCACTATATTTATTTCCCAGGCTAATTCTGACCATGAATTGTTAATACACCTTAAAATCTTATGAGGCGATTTCCCATGGCGTCAGTTTCTTTTTTTTTTTTTTTTTGATTTTTACTTGTCTTTATTAAAAAAAATGAAACCAATTAGTTACAAAAACCTTTGTTCCAAATAGATACAATATGTATCTTACAAATGTTTTTTGCTTGGTTTTGAGTTTTAAAGATTGTTGTAGAAATTATTTCTAATATAAATAAATGATTATTTCTTCCTCAGAGGGTTGATTTTTGTAGTGCGCTATTTACAAAAACTGAGTAAGTGAAAATGACAGTTGATAAATAAGAATTTTACAAATGTACTCAATTGTAGCAAAAATAAGTCTATTTTAACCAGTAGCTTTGTTTTTGCACATTAAGGTCAGAAATGCACCTATAATGCATGTCAGTTTCTTAATTGAAGTCTCTTGAAAGGCATGACCAGTTGGCACTCCATTCATGCCTTCAAAACATAAGACCTGTCGTATTGTCCAGCTGATTGCAGGCCCCCAGTCCGGACAATGCAGCCTCCATCCTCCCCTTTCTATCACCACCCTTGCTCAAAGCTTCATACCTGCATTCATTTGCTATCTATCTCTCTTTCCCTCTCACCCATCTTGCAGAAGTTCCCATAGTCAGTCTCCCCAAACACTGCTCTCATCAAGCCACTCCCTGGCCTCTAGCCCTCAGTGGCCCTTTTTCTCCTACAGAGTCACTCCCAGCTTATTCAGCTAGGGGTCTGGGGGCATCACAGGGTTTGAAGAGTGCCATAGAGTCATGATGTATTTAATTCCATTAAACACACTAAGAATAATACTTGTAGGAGGAAGATTTTCTATTGCATGTGATATCAAAATCACAGACATGAGCAAACATCTCTCTTAAGAACATGCTGTCAAACTGAGCATGATTGGCTACTTTCAAATTCTTTTTCTGGAAATTTCCTGCAGCTTGTATTTTCATTTTAGTTAAAAGTGAAGTGTTTAAAGAAAATTTTCTGGGAGAAAAATTTTAATGGAGAAAGTCCCACCTAATTCAAAAATCTTAAATTTTTTCTAAACTGGGAAAGTATCACTACGTGTGACTTTTTGGCAAGATGATACCTAATGTAACTCATGATCTGAGACAGCAGATTCAATATCGCAAGGTCAAGTTCCAACTGTTAAAATGTGACCTCCTCCTACTCTGCCCTCTGTCTCCTGCACCCTTGCTAGTTAAGTGTAGTCACAGACAACTCGCCTCAACAACACTGAGAGTTTGTGAGAAATGCTGATTCTCAGGCTTTGCTCCAGACCTGAGGAATAAGAATCTGCTCTTGGATAAGATCCCCAAGTACACTAAGTTTGAGGAGTGAGGTAAGCAGCAAGCCACTTAAATCTCTGTTTTCTAATTTGAAAAGAATCGTCTCTCTCATGTCTATTGTGAAGATTGAATAAAACAATGCATTCTGGTGCTTGTGAAGCATATTATTGATTTGAGTTGTATGATGCTGGTTTACTCACTGCCCCTGCACCTCTCTGCATCTGAACCTTCTCCCTGCATGGAATGCCTTCCCTCCCTTCCCTCTAGTATCTGAATTATACTTGTTAGAGCCTAAATTTTGTCCCCCTAAAATTCATATGTTGAATTGCTAACCCCAGTGCCTCAGAAAGTGGCTGTATTTAGAGACGGGCCTTTAAAGAGGTGATTAAGTTAACATGAGGTCTTCAAGGTGGGTCCTAAACCCATATGACTGGGGTCCGTATAAGAAGAGGAGATCAGGACACAGACACACACAGAAGGACGACTACGTGAGGACACAGGGAGAAGGCAGCCTCTACAAGCCAAGGAGAGAGACCTCAGTAGAACTCACTCTGCCGACACTTTGATCTTGGACTTCCAGCCTCCAGAACCATAAGGAAATAAATTTCTGTGGTTTAAGCCACCCAGCCTGTGGTCTTTGTTAGGGAAACCCTAGGAAACTAATCCACTATTTTTTTCTGGTTTCATCTCAAGCAGTCTCTCCTCCAGATTCCGGATCCACCCCGCTTCTCCACCCCTGTACAACTACACTGGGTGGATTTTTAATTAACATACATACCATATGTCTTTGAACATATATTCCGATCCTGGAGACTGGGAAGACTGCATACAGTGCCCATTCTATTTGCCTGTGAATACCACCTAATGAATATATATTTATTGATTGATTGGTTGTAAGAAGAATACAATTCAGGGCTTCATACCTCCCGCCAAGTGTGTTAGGTAGCCCAACAATAATTCCTCACCCTGTAGATAAGCAAAGCAGGTTTTACTGTAAGCCTGCATGAGGCATATATTAGCGCTAGTCTCATGATTTAATACAGATGTTTGTAAATTCAGTTTGGGGGGATCCCAAACTGTGGGAACAAGTGAATCTTAACGTCTTGCCTTTGGATTTGCTTTGAAAATGTCTAACTCCTTATATTTGATCTCCCAGCCCCACTCCACCCCACAACCCTTCTTTGCTTTGGGGTAAGAAAAGAAGATTTTATTGTTCCTATTTGAAAGATGAAAAAACTGAGGTTCAGAAAAGCCCCTAAGCAGCTAGTAGCCTAGAAGGACACATAGGAGGCTCCCAGCACTTTAACCACAAAGAGGTCCTGTGGTGAAATTATCAACGAATAATCCTCACCCCTAAAAAACAAACAAAAAAACACTCACCAGAACATGTATGTGAACAAGTCAGAAACCTTATTTTTCAACTCTCTATGCCATAACGTCTTAGATTTAAAACCAAAAATTGCAAGCAATCTGTATAGAATTCCTCTGGGGGAGAAATGACTTACTTCAGCTTATATTCCTCACTGTACTTGCTCTGAGTCTTGGGAATTACCTTGTCCATGTATTTTCATTCAGAATGAATGCTTTAATGTATTTCTTTAATCTTCTGTTGCATCAGAGAATATTGTTTCATGCATATTAAAGACTTGGGCATGTAATAGACCAGGGTTCTGACTAATAAAAGCGCTCAAAGCATGTCACTAGTATTATTGCTTTTCCTGGCTTCAGGATAGATGTGTTTTATTTGGTAAATAAAAAAAATAAAATAAAAAACACTAATGATGATAATAGTGATTATATTAAACAAAGGGAATTATTTTATTTTGAAAAGTTACCGTGGCCTTGTACAGATCATTATTCTTTTGAAGGAGTTGATCCTCTACCCTTTTTCCAGAGTGTTTTCTTCCCCATTCAGGCAAATCAACCAATGAGTATTAGAAACCTTTTATGGCTGTACAGAAGTAACAAAGAGGCAACATTTACCTAGAAAGTCTTCTAGTCTGGTTTGAGTCTATGAGACTTTCACAAAATAAATAGTTAAATGTACAAACCACATGCTCTAGAAAAACAGAGAAGGCAAAGTGCTTTCTAGAGGGATGGGGCTTAAGTGGGATTTGGGGAGAGTAGAAAGATTAAGATGGGCGAACAAAAGGAAGGAGGCGATTTGGGGCAAGGGGGGGGAGAATTTAAACATAGGCACAATCATTTAATAAACATTTACTGTTCCCCTCATTGTTCTAAGTGAGGTGGCCATAGAGATAAAAGATGTGGTCCCTGTTCTAGAGTTAAAAGTAGAACAGACCCTCGCAGGTGTGTAGACACGGTGGGAAGTACCATGTCGGGTCTGAGCGAGGGCTGCTCCTTGATCTCAGAGGAAAGCTGCACCACACAGCCAGGGGAGAAACAAAAGGACATAGAAAAGTTTCCCAGCATTGCTAATGCCCAAGAGGAATCTTAAGACAAGAAGGCATTAGCCAGAGGAAGAACATTCCAGGCAGATGGAATCCTTCCGTGAGAGCAAGAGGAAAGAGAGAAGAGAGAGCTTGTCACATGTCTCAGTTTGGCTAGAGGGGGTGTGTGTGCCAGAACAGTAAGCGATGAGGCTGGAGAACCAGGGAGATTATAGAAAAGAATCCTTTATAGTAAAGACTTTACTCTGAGAGCAGCCTGGAACAAATGCCATATTCATAGAACATGAAGAAGGAGGAAGGCCTGATTAGAACACAGGATTCTGTGGAGGTTTTAAAAAAAAAAAAAGGAAGAGAGAGTTTGGAAGGGGAAGTTAATGGAGGACTTTACTATCTTTCACAAGAAGTCAGGATTCGAGCCAGGAGTTAACGTGGTCACTGCAGATTTATGTTTTTGTTCTGGCATTTATTTCTGGGAAACCCATTTGACATGACTTTCATGCACATGATAACATACAGTCAAAATAATCAGACCAGATTGTGTGAACGGGGGCAATCACAGTCATACTGTCCGATTTAGCTAACATCACCTAATGATGACGTGGAAAATTAACGTTATGCCCTTCAGAATCGCAATGAATGCCAGTCTTTCTCAAATCATGTTTTGTCCTAATTTCTGATGTGTTTAGATGCCCTGTATAAAATAACATGTGCTAAAGTGAATGTGAACATCATAACTGGTACATTTTTCTGTATTTTTAATCCCTATTTGTAGATTCAAAGATCTTTTGGAGCACATTTACCTGTTAGAACTATGAAAAGTTGGTGGACATTGTCTTTCTTCCTTGATCTCAATCAATCAAGTATATTTGCATCATCTTTTAACAGTCAGGAAATGGAAAATGGAAATGTACGAGAGAGATTAAGAGTGGAATATTTCACTGTGATCCTTCAGCCTGATACTGAAAATAAATTCACACAATCTTGCTATTCAGTTTACCAGCCTGTAAAATGCCCTTAACAGCTTTCCCACACAAATGCCCTGGGGATGGATAATACAACTAATGGCAACTTTTTGTACGACTTCAGGATTTATTGCTGAAAAGGGAATGTACTGTGATTTAGAGATTTTGTATCTTTCAGGAGTAAGTAAATAACTATTGTCAGTATGGATCCTCCTATAATTTAGGAGTGGGGTCTGGATATAAGGAAAGATGAGACAGGTAGTATCTCTTTAATCTAACAGGCTTATGCAACAGACATAAAAGCTCATTTTCAAGGATCAAGATAAAAAAGAAATTAAACTGCCTAAAATTTTTATGTAATGAAAATATAGGGTTTTCTAAAACATAGTACTTAGATTTTAGGAAAAGAAGATTAAGGGTCACAATATTTGATGAAATTCCCAAACTGTTGGAAAAATAATATGAAAGGTGATCCAATGGAATAGTGTTGGTAAATGATACATCTGAAATAAATATAAAATAAAAAAAGTAAAACATGCTAAAAAAATCTGGCAAAAGTTTTATAGTAGAAAGAAGCCACACAACTATATTACATTCTCATAAGGTTTTAAAGTGTTAACCTTGGAAAATGAAAATAAACTTTAAAAAATATATACTAGAATAAGTTCTAGAGATACGCTTATGTTACTCTTTCGTTAGAGATGCCTTGCATAGGAGTTCAGAAAACATTTTATCATCTGCAACATAGTCTACAGCCTTGTTTATTGTATTGGTCAGCTCGGACCACAAAAAAAATACCACAGACTGGTGGCTTAACCTAGAGACATTTATTTTCTCACAGTTCTGAAGGCTGGAATCCAAGATCAAGATGCCAAGGTTGGTTTCTGGTGAGACCACTCTTCCTGGGTTGCTGATGGCTGTCCTCTCACTTATCCTCACATGGCCTTTCCTCTGTGCATGTGTAGAGAGAGAGATTGAGATGGTGTCTCTTCTCTTCTTATAAGGACACCAGTCCTGTTGGATTAGGGCTCCACCCTGGTGACCTTATTTAACCTTAATTACTTCGTTATATGCCCTGTTGATAGGGATAGAGTAGGATAATCAAATAGTTATTCCAGAAATCCCACTAGGGGATTGTACAATAGCTAGAGCATGAAATTTAGGGGGATTTGGGAGACTGAAGTAAGTTAATGATCACTCAAGAAAGTAATGGGAAAAATCCTGAAACAATGTCAGCTTGCTTGACTTACGAAGCAGAGCAAGTCGTTTAGCATCAAAGCCAGACAGGCTTGCCTAACAACAAAACTAAGCTAACTTGCTTAGCAACAAAACCATGCAATGACGTAGAGAATGGACTTGAGGACACGGGGAGGGGGAAGGGTAAGCTGGGATGAAGTGAGAGAGTGGCATGGACATATATACACTACCAAATGTAAAATCGATAGCTAGTGGGAAGCAGCCGCATAGCACAGGGAGATCAGCTCAGTGCTTTGTGACCACCTAGAGGGGTGGGATAGGGACGGTGGGAGGGAGACACAAGAGGGAGGAGATATGGGGATATATGTATATGTATAGCTGATTCATTTGTTATAAAGCAGAAACTAACACACCATTGTAGAGCAATTATACTCCAATAAAGATGTTAAAAATAATAATAAATAAATAAATTTTAAAAAACCCCATGCAATGGAGGCACAAGTCATGCCTCAAGACAATAAAACAATAGTGGAAAAATAAGGCCTACATCCTGCCCAGTGATGTCAACAAGTTAACGACCCCTAGGACATGCTCTGTGCACACATAAAAAACAATAATTTAGGGAAAGGTGACATTTCAAAGTGAAAGACCCTCATTATACTGAGACCTGAAATAATTTTTCCATAGCTCCATGACAGGCCAGATGAGTCATATAGGGTCAAAAACTCCCCCACCCGACATGTAGGAGGAGTTAATGATGGAAGGCTCGAAGAACGAGGAAGAAGGTGGTCTTCTCCCCCTCCCCTCTTTTCCTTTGATTATAAAAATGCAACCCGCTAAGTACTCAGGGCAGTGCAATGCTCGCCTACCCACTCGTAAGACTCACAAGCATCCTATTCCAATAAATCACTTCTTATCTATCACTTTGCCTCTCACTGAATTCTTTCTGTGCTGAGACATAAAGAACTGGAGCTCTTCAGAGCCCCCCCGAAATACCATCTAGCGGTTTCACTGTCTCCAAATACAGTCACATTGGGGTTAAGACTTCAGTGTATGAATTTTGTGGGGAGCACAATTCAGCCCATAACACCCATCAGTGTCAACTCTGGGAAGAGCTAAATCATAAGTTAAGTTATTAAAATTCTTACTAAGATGGTTTCTTTTACTAGTGCCTTATGTATTTATATATAAATATTTTAGTTATGTGAGTCATTATGCCAGGTATCATTTGTAAAGTCTAGATGCATTTATAAGAATACGAGCAGGGCTTCCCTGGTGGTGCAGTGGTTGAGAGTCTGCCTACCAATGCAGGGCACACGGGTTCGAGCCCTGGTCTGGGAAGATCCCACATGCCGCGGAGCTACTGGGCCCGTGAGCCACAATTACTGAGCCTGCGCGTCTGGAGCCTGTGCTCCGCAACAGGAGAGGCCGTGATAATGAGAGGCCCGCGCACCGCGATGAAGAGTGGCCCCCACTTGCCGCAACTAGAGAAAGCCCTGGCACAGAAATGAAGACCCAACACAGCCATAAATAATTAATTAAAAAAAAAAGAATACCAGCAACACTGACATAATTCTTTGAAGATTAAAGTCGCATTCTAATAAAAGCTGTGGATAAGGGGTCTAGGCTGGGCACCCAGATGGTGGAGGAGAGGAACATAGTGAGATAGATGTGGGACTCAGCAGTAGAATGAGAGCTGAAGGAACCTTGTTCAGGTTTGTTTCTTTGGGGAGAACAACAGCCTTGGTTTTTAAAAGCCTACTGTTGAAGGTCAAGATGGCAGAATAGAAGGACGTGGAGCTCACATCCTCCCACAGATACATAAAGAATACATCTACATGTGGAACAGTTCTCACAGAATCCCTAAAAGCTTACTGTTGTTATTTTTTTCCTGCTCAGAGCTTTTAAGTGGAAAAACGTGGTTTCACAAAAGGCAGCTCAGCTGAGACTCAAACATCAGTATTCTGCCCCAACCAGTCTGCCAGTACCTCAGAGCAAGACCGTAGGCAACGTTATAATCCCCGGAGCCCTCAATCTCCTCTTCTCTAAAGTGAGGTGTAGATCTTGATAGGACCCTATTCTACCCTTAACAGCCTGGTTGCTATGACCTAAGACTTAATTCTGGAGAGTGTGTATGCTGGTTCCAACATTTCTAGAACACTTGCTATGTGACATGTAAAAACCTTCCTTCCCCTTACATTACTTACAGAGATGGAAGTAGCTCTCTAATGAATGCCAAGCCTCACGCCCAACTTGACTGAACTCCGAGATATAATCTGGAAACCACTGTAATCTGAGAAGCAATGAAAAAGAAGAAAAAAAATAGCATAGTATTCAAGTAAATGGCCTTATTTCCATGGCCTTGTTATGTAGTCCGCTCATTTATTTAAAAGTAATTTAATTTTAATTACCCCAGTACTGTTTCTGCAATGCTCAGGTTAAAAAAGAACAGACTAAATTTCAACTCTGTGTGTTGAGAACAGAATGTTTTCTTTACAAGAATTAGAGTTTTATTTAGCAAATGCTGTTCTTAGTTTATTAGAAAATTCAAAATAGGTATACTTCTATGGGACATATCATCACAGTATGACATGACATGGTAGAAACACTTTATATCACTATATGGCCATCATTCGTATTTCTTAGGAGATTCCATATATGGCAGATGTTAATCAAATTGCATGCCTTACTCAATCTCTTTCTCAGAGGATCCTTTCCCAAAGCCACCATCAGTCAATATTAAGAGATAGTCACATCATCTAATTGAAGCCAGTCTCGTAATCTGACCTGAGAACTGCTTAGTTGGGCATTGATTTGGCTTCTGGAGTCATGTAGATGTAGGATGTGGATCTCCTTGAAGGATTTTTTTGGTTGAGAGGGAGCTGAGAAAGCTGCTGTGCAGGAAGAAAACAAGACAGAGAGAGAAGCCAGAAACAGCTGTGTGGACGGAAGGAGAAGAGTAACTGCCGAGGATCCTGCTGGCTTTCTTTATCTTTCTCCAGGTCCCCCGGGAGGCCAGTTTGCACTTCCTGCTTTTGGGTTCTTCCAAGAGATATCTCAATGCCCTGTTAATACAGCCATTCTCACCCTCTTGACAAACTACTTAAATATGACTTTGTAGCCCTTGTACTCAACAACCTCTTTATAATCATACTTTATCTTGGCAAACCATTCTAGAATTTAACCACATTTTATTACTTCTTCAGCCAGTGTCCCCTTATTTGCTTCCCCCACCAAAGCAATTGTATATAGGTTGTTCAAATAGTTAGCTATATTGTGCCAATCTGGCCAAGCAGGGCCATAGACTAAATTTTAATGAGCTTCTAACCCCAGTTAGTAATGTGGCACAATTTCCAACAGATGCATGCCACTGGTTAAAAAGAAGTGGTTTGGTTTCAGAAAAGACTTATCACTGCAAATCTATCACTGGAAATCCAACTGAAGATGCCCAATGAGCGTAGTAGGTTAGTAGTGTCAGTATGAGAAATGAATTATGCTCCTGTCATGTCTGTCTTATCTATGAAATCATTTATATCCACAAATGTTTTATGGTGATTCCCAAACCTCTCCAAGATCAGAATTACCCAGGGAACCTTTGTAAACATAAATTCTTAGGTCCATCCCAGAACTATAGAATAAGAACTCTGGGGACATGCGGTCTGGGAATCTGTGTATTTACAGTTCTGTAGGAGATTCTGAGGCTCAGCCAGGTTTGAGGACCAGTGTTCTAGATTACATACAATGTTCAGGGAGAAACTGGTCATTGAAAATAGAACACCAATCAATATAGGAAAATCAATTTTATTTTTAGATATCAACATTGAACAATTGGAAATTGAAATTTCAAAAAATACAGTTTACAAGAGCACCCAAAACATGAAATACTTGGGTAAAAATCTACTGACATATGCAAGATATATATTCTGACAGTTAAAAATACTCATGAAAGAAATCAAAGAATACCTAAATAAATGTAGATAAATACAATATTCATGGATTGGAAAATTTAGTATTGTTAAGATGTCAATTCTCCTAAACCGTTCCATAGTTTCAACTCAATCCCAATAGAAATCTAGCAGCAATTTTTAAAAATTATATGTTTCAGGTGTACAGCATTATAATTCAACATGTGTATGCATCTGTGTTTAAAAAAGAAATTGACAAGTTGATTCTAAAATGTACATGAAAAGACAAAGGAACTAGATTAGCCTAAACAATTTTTGAAAAGCAGAACAAAGTGGTAGGACTCATACTACCTGATTTTAAGACTTATTTTTAAATTACGGTAATCAAGACAGTGTAATATTGGCAAAAAGATAGAGACATAGATGGAAGGAATAGAATAGAGAGTCCAAAATTAGACTCATGCATATACAGTCAATTGATTTCTGAAAAAAAGTGCGAAGACAGTTTAGTGGAGAAGGGAACTTCCTTCCAATAAATTGTGCTGGAACAATGGAATATCCACATGCAAAACAATGAACTTTGACCCATACCTCATATTATATGCAAACATTAACTCAAAAAGGATAACTAGACCTAAATGTAAAATCTAAAGCTATAAAACTAGAAGAAAACATAGAAGAAAAATTTTTGTGATTTTGAGTAAGACAAAGATTTATAGGAAATCATAAAAAAACATGATCTACAAAAGAAAAAAATGGTAAGTTAGATTTCATCAAAATTAAAAGCTTCTGCTTTTTGAAGAACATTGTTGAGAAAATAAAGACAAGCCACACACCGGGAGAAAATATTTGCAAAATATGTATCTGATAAAGAACGTGTATCCAGGATATATGAGGAACTCCTAAAACTCAATGACAAGGGAACAACCAAATACAAATCTTTCACTAGTGTGGTACGTTTATTCCAATTAATGTTCCAATATTAATACATTGTTATTAACTGTAGTCCACAATTTACCTTAAGTCTCACTCTTTGGTATGGATCTTCCATGGATTTTGACTAAAGTATAATGTATATATCCACCATTACAGTTTCAAACAGAATAGTTTCATCTGTGTTTCACCTCTCCATCTTTCCTTTCCCTCCCCTCCTCCTCAACCCCTGGCAACCACTGATCTTTTTACCGTCACTGTAGTTTTGCCCCAACATTATATTTTGAGCCAGAGATTTCATCACATTTTTAGGCCGATCTCTTTGTTTTTCTTAAAATGAAGAAAGAATATGTTCATGAAATTGTTATTTTGCATAGTTAGGAAATGTTCACAGATTGAATTTATTTAGTTAGCTGTAGAGTTTTTTTCAAGGACTAGGTTGCATTTCCTACTCCCATTAACCTAGAGTGAATACGTCGTGGGTCAACTCAAGCTATAGGTGGAAGAAAGGTCCTTGGGGATAAATGAGCATCCAGATAAACCCAGAAATACCCAAGAGGGACACTGATTTCTCTTGTCTATCACCAATTGCAACCAGCAATAGTGTCACTTGACCACATTCTAGCCATTTGATGGAAAATAATTTTTCATCATAGATCAGGAGTCCACATGGGATAAGATCAAAGTTAAAAGAGAAATTCCTGTTTAACTGATGAAAGCAAGATATTTTTGCTAAGCCTCAGTTTTATGGAAAACAAAAGGAGGAGCCCATGTAGAAGCAGAGTGAATTGTGTGACTGATGGTGTGGAAGAGCATGGCCAGATGAAAGCTTAAAAAAATTAATACCTTTATAGTGCTTTATAGTTTTCTAAGTGCCTGTTCTCATATGTCCTTTGATACTAGTTATCCCTATCAGATGTGTTATAATATAGCTGTGTTTTAAGAGTTTGAAAATCTGTTTCTAAGAGTAATAGAGTGATCAGAAATGATCCTATAGTGAATATATAGTGGCTTTCCTCTTCTTTGCTTTAGTGAAATGCTTGAAAGTTTACTCTTTGTGCTGACAGTATGATTTGCTGTTCAAAAACTATTTTAGTCTCAGCAGAGATGGAGTTTGCACATGCATTTTATATAACTATGGCCAACTCACATGGGACGGGGTGGTGGGTAAAGTATATGATTCATAATAACAAATTGCTGCCTTTGAAATCACTTCCTACCATATTACTGACCCCTTCATTACAGTGGTAATGAAAGAAGAAAGAAAGAAAGAAAGAAAGAAAGAAAGAAAGAAAGAAAGAAAGAAAGAAAGAAAGAAAGAAAGAAAGAAAGAAAGAAAGGAAGGAAGGAGGGAGGGAAGGAAGAGAGAGAGAAAGAAAGAAAGAAAGAAAGGAAGGAAGGAAGGAAGGAAGGAAGGAAGGAAGGAAGGAAGGAAGGGAGAGAGAGAAAGAAAGAAAGAAAGACAGAGAAAGAAAGAAAGAGAAAGAAAGAAAAAAACCGAAATGGCCACTTCAAGGGGAAATTAGTGCTTAATTTCTGAGACTGCTTTAATGAATGGAAACACTGGCAGGATTTTACACTTAAATTGCAAAATGAAGAATGATAAGGCTAGTGTGTTAGATCTATCTTCTGAATGGAAAACACTTAATGCAGCATGTGATGAAAAAGCATCTAATGACTGAATACAGCCCTACAGTCAAATATAGTGTCTTTGAAGAAGGGTTTAAAAAATAAATGGGTGTATGTAGGTAGGCATGTGTGTGTTACATCCATTTAATCAGTTGCTACTATCATTAAGCAACGGACCACGCTTTCTGCATGCACCTTTAGCTTGCTAAAGATACTCCAATAAAGAGAAGGTACTGTTAGAAGAAAATTTCATATTTTATTAAAAGTGTCTGATGCAGTCCAAAATGAAGAAACGGATCTTTTCCTGGAAGAGGAAAACAAGACGTAAGACAAAGCAATAACCATAGGTTGGTCCAAGAGTCCCCATTTTTTAGATATCTGTTGAGTCATCTTCCAAAAAACATGTTTTCTGTCCACCCCTCCAACTTCCTCTTTCAGAAAACTGTTTCATCCTGAAATGCACTATTCATCCAGAAAGTGTACCAAATAAAAATATACAGCTCACTGATTTATTTCAAAGGGCATACCAGTGTAATCACCACACAGGGCAACAGAACATTGCCAAGTACCATATAAGCCCCTCCTGTCATCCTTCCTCCTTCCCTTGCCCCCAACATGCAATTGTCTTTTATACTATCATTTCTTTGCTTTTCTTGACAATTTTACCATCAAAGCACGCATCCCTAGACATTATAGTTTTGTTTTGCCCTTGTTTTTTTGAATTTTGTAGAAGTGGAATCATACAGTTTATATTCTTTTGTATCTATGTCCTTTCATGCAACATTTTGAATGTGAAATTTATTCTTGTGGCTGTGAGTGGTGGTCTTTCACTTTCATTCCATTATATACATATACCACAATTTTTCCTACCCATTCTACTGTAGGTGACTACTGTATCTGGATGGCTTTCAGTTTTTGCTTTTATGGGTGATGCTGTTCTGAATATTCTTGTGTCTTTTTATATACGTGTGCACGTATTTCAGTTGTACGTGCCTATGGGTGGAATTTCCGGTCACTGGGTGTGCCTATATGCAAATTTGGTAATGCCAAATAGCTTTCTGAAGTGGCTTTGTCAGCTTACATTTCTATCAGTGGTGTATGACAGCCTTCCTCCACATGGTTGTCAATATCTCGTAGGCACGAAAATATAATTGTTGAAATATGTTTTAAAAAACCTCACCACGATGAATGGAATAAATAGCAGGCTGAAGAGATGAAGAACGTGTTGAAAGATCAGACTGAGAAAATCTCCCAGAAACAGTAAAGAGATGGAAACCATGAAAGAACAGCTCAGGGATACACGAGACAGGAGTAGGATGGCCAACATCTAAAGGAGTCCCAGAAAAGGAAGAAAAAAATCAAACTATTAGACCATTTCAGAAACTGTAGAGATAAGCCCTCTGAATTAAGAAAAAAATTACTACTCATGCCTCAGTTTTTTGAGAAACGCAAGCTGTTAATAATTGAACGGGAAGGGTAAGCTGGGATGAGGTGAGAGAGCGGCACGGACATATATACACTACCAAATGTAAACTAGATAGCTAGTGGGAAGCAGCTGCATAGCACAGGGAGATCAGTTTGTGCTTTGTGACCACCTAGAGGGGTGGGATAGGGAGGGTGGGAGGGAGATGCAAGAGGGAGGGGATATGGGGATATATGTATATGTATAGCTGATTCACTTTGTTATACAGCAGAAACTAACACAACATTGTGAAGCAATTATACTCCAAGATATAAACATCTTATAAACATATAAGGATGTTAAAAAAAGAACTGAGTGAACAAATAATTAAATATATGCTAATAAGATTGATTTTCAGAATTTACGAAATACCTGGGACATTTAAAAGAATAAATCGCCTTATTCAGTGTGTGACTATCAGCCTGTGTATCTTTTTATTCGTACAAGTCCCGAAATGGTAGACTAGGACCATCACCGCCCACTGAGGTTGGCACTCTGCTGGTTCCCCAATTTTCCTGAATCCAACAATGATTCCTAGCTGTTTAAAGATGGATACCTGTCTGACTTTGACTACAGATATGTTTGTAGGCATTTTATAGTAAAGTCCCCCTAGCCTTGCCCCATCTATTAGATCAAACATTAAACATTTTTCTTTCTTTCTTTCTTTCTTTTGGTGGTACTGCACGGCATGAGGGATCTTTGTTCCCTGACTAGGGATGGAACCCGTGTCCCCTGCAGTGAAAGCATGGACTCCTAACCACTGGACTGCCAGGGAATTCCTAGATCAAACCTTCTTAAGACATTTCAATCGACTTCTTTGATTTAATGACAGGTGTCAACATCAAAACAGTCCCAAGATTTTATGATTTTGTGCTGCTTAGCAGAGAGATTGCAGAGAAACATTCTATCAATTAAAATGTAGTTAGAAACTAGAGAAAAATGATTACTTGCCTTTATGAGTCTTCTCTGGACACATATACAAAAACATATCCTACACAATTAAGATATGTATTAATGGCCATTTTCAGAACATATAAAAAGTCAATCCCCAAATGTTCATATTCTGTTTAGTCAGAAATGAAACACAATATACACTTGATCTGCTTTTCATTCCTTTCACTGTAACTGGCATTAGGAGAAAAAAAAAAAGGGCAGCAAGACCTGCAAGGAAATCTATAACAATTAGACTCCAAGGTCTCATTCTATCATTATCTATTGTGAATAATTATCCACGTTTTACGTATTTCACCTATTTTAAATCTTATCAATCATGTCAAACTGATTAAAATGGTCTAATTATGTTTTAGAAAATTTGGGGGGTATCATAGGATTAAGATATTTAATAAAACACATTTTGTGATTAAAGTCTCAGAAGAATCCCTTAAGTGTTAAGCCCTACTTCCCGAACCCCCTGTAATACACAGTTCACTCTGAAGCAGCAGTAAATCACTGAAGTGAACGTTTTCTTCATAATGTCACCAGAAAATAGCATAAAGAGTATTCTAACTACATGCCATGAAATTAAAACAACAGACCATGACTGATAGGAAATTATGGGTTTATCTTACTTTCGTGAAGATTTAAAAAAAAAAAAAGTAATATTTATGGAGAAAGTAATGAATATTAAATCTTTCATATATCTGCAATGATTAAAGAATTCACTTATGCCAGCGACTCTGCAACATGGTAAGATTTCTGTTCAGTTTGCACAAAGAGACTTAGAGGGCTTCCCTGGTGGTGCAGTGGTTGAGAATCTGCCTGCCAATGCAGGAGACACGGGTTCGGGCCCTGGACTGGGAAGATCCCACATGCCGCGGAGCAACTAAGCCCGTGAGCCACAACTACTGAGCCTGCGCGTCTGGAGCCTGTGCTCCGCAACAAGAGAGGCTGCGACAGTGAGAGGCCCGCGCACCGCGATGAAGAGTGGCCCCCACTTGCCGCAACTAGAGAAAGCCCTCGCACAGAAACGAAGACCCAACACAGCCATAAATAAATAAATAAAAATTAAAAAAAAAAAAGAAAAAAAAAAAAGAGACTCTGAGAAGTTAAATAGGGTCAGGCCACACAGAATGGTTAAGTTTGAAAGCAAATGAAGGCAATCATGTGAAAAGTATTCGAATATTTTAAGATGTCCTGATATTGAAAACATCCAGAATTTGTAGCTGAGACCTCCACCCTGAAGTGTGGTCCATGCACCAGAAGCAGCATCTCATTGGTGCAATCTCAGGCCCCAAACCAATCCTACTGAATTAAAATCCTATTTTTAAAGAAGCTCCTCAGGTGACTCATCTGCACATTCAGGTTTTAGAAGCACTACCATTGTGGGGAATTATTATTTTGAAAACTTAAGGCTAATAAGATACTCCAGTGACTGGAAGGAAATCAACATAGTTCATGTATTTTTGTGTAGCGATCATGGCAAATCCTCTCCAGAATGGGTGTTCCTTAAGAGTGAGGGTTGTATTTGATTCTTTTTTGCATCCTAGGCATCTAGTATAATGCCTGGCTCACATCTGATTCAGTGAGAGTGAATGAACAAATGCTGTTAAAATAAAAATAGAGCAGTCAAGTCAGTGATGTTACAGTATTTGTTAAAAAGGTTAAGATGGTTGGTTCAATGGGCAAGTACAAGGTCATTCAATAGGCACACATGAAAAGCAGAAGATATGCAAATGAAACATTTTTGCCCCAACACATAGTGGAAACAAACTGTCATTTGCTTAATTAGGAAGGAAGCACACAAAAAGTTTTGAGCATTACTCTGCTTTGCCTGATGATTTGATAACCGTGTCCTTTAAAGAGCAAATGTGACACTGGGATACATAAATATTTTCATTATGCTAAGCCATATTGTTGCTTTATTATGCTGGTCAAATTTTACTAGAATTCTGCACTCATTGACCAAGGAAGAACCTAGAATGTAAAGTGGGTTAAAGATAAAAATCACTTTAGGAAATTAAGAGACTTAGATAACAGTCCAGTGAATGCTAAAAGAAACATTAGTGAAGCCTGAAGCCTGCAGTGCAATCCTAACTATTTGGAGTTGGTCAAATGTCACACATTATGGGCACAGTCCCCGCAAGACTGCTCTCACTTCAGAACCAGCTGCAAGCTCCGAGGCTCCCAGGCCACCAACTGGTTACAAATTTGGGGGCGTTACCACTTTCCCCTGAGGTTCCATACTTCGCTAGAACAACTCACAGAACTCAGGAAGGCGTTCCACATTCCACTACAGTTTTATCATAAAGGATACAAATCAGGAACAGACAAAAGAAGAGACCTGTGGGGCAAGGTCTAAGCTTCCGTGTCCTCCTGGCACCTCCGTGGGTACCTACAGTCAGGGAAGCAATCCCAAACCTTGGTCTCTGGAGGTTTTTATTGGTCTCACTACGTAGCCATGATTGATTCAATCACTGATCCTGCGATTGAACGCAATCATCTCCAAACCCCTTACCTTCCCCAAAGGTTGGGCCAATATCCTGAGGCTCAAAACCCTAATCCTATAGTCACACGGTGAGACTTCCCAGCAAGGCCATCCCCGACCCTGGAACCACCAAGACTAACAATTCCTATCACTTGGGAAATTCCAAGGACTAGAAGCTCCCTCCTAGAAATCAAGGACACAGGTTGGCCAAATTCTTTACTATACAACGTGCCTTGCTGAGGATTCTGGCTAGGCTGGCTTACCTCTAGGTCAGATCTTCACACAGTGATCCACAAAGAGTTGGCTACATTCTTCTGCTATTGTTATTTTGTTGCACTGTTATTTTGTTATTGTTATCTTGTATGCCAAGAAGGGGACATTATATGGCAGAATTCAGAATGTATCTTTTTTTGTCTAATGGTATTCTTTGATGACTAGTTCTGCATGACACAGATATTTACTGAGTGCCTACTATAGGTATGACAGGCACCTGATGTGAACACAGATGAAGAAACAATTTATATCTACACACAGCTTGAAACAAAGACCTCTATGTGCATTCCACTAATGTGTCCATCAAACGATCTTCACCTATTCATTCAAGTATGTCTCACAAATTCTTTTACTAAAGACACTTCGTCACTCACGATGTTACTTTGGGTTACTTAAGTGTTTATAGTGAGGTACAATGAACAGAAAACATGCCCAGCGGCGTGACTGGGTTTGAAACCTACTCCTGCGCCATAGTGTTATGTGAGCTAGTAAGCTCTCACCCTGGTCCTCAACCTCTGTGTTTGCAAAAATGTAAACATGAATCATCACATCTACTTTGAGAGGCAGCACGGTGGTTAACGGCATGAATCTGGAACCAGACTGCTTGCCAGCTCCGGCTTTTTCTAGCTATGTTAAGGTTACGAATGTCACAATGCCACAGTTTCCTCATCTGTAGAATGAAGCTAATACTTACCCTTAGACAGGTGTTGTGAGGATTAAGTTATTGCATATAAAGCACTTATAATAGTGCCTGGTACCTAACAAGCACTTAAATACTGGCTATTGCAATTAGTATTTTATTCTTTTTTTTTTTTTTTTTTGGCCACACTGCACAGCTTGTGGGATCTTAGTTCCCCAACCAGGGATTGAATCCGAGCCCTTGGCAGTGAAAGCGCAGAGTCCTAACCACTGGACCACCAGGGAAATCCTGCAATTAATATTTTAAATTCCCTTATTATTACTTTTTTTGGTTGCTGGGATGACATAGTCATGAAAGGTCATATTTTAAATCTGGCACAAAGTACACATCCCAATGTTGATTTCCTTCACTACAGAAATTATTCTGTATTTTAGACTACTACTATTCCATGGATACAAATAAGTGAGATGAAGTTTACCTCCTTCTGATGGCAGGTCAAAAAAGGAAATGGAGTATAAAGGGTTAGCCTGACAAACCGATTTTTAAACAGTGCTAAACTGTTTAAAATTGGGGATGGGGTAGGTGGGATGAGAAGCTGGTAACAGGCAGTCAGAGGTAAAAAAATTAGAAAAGTATGGGGATAAAAGGATGACTTGATAAGTTAAAATTATAATATTTTATCAAGGATTCAGTAAAATTAACTTTTTTAAAAAAGCACAAATCCTTACTGTCTTAGAGTTTAAGGCAGTAGTATGATGAAGTGCAAATTAACATTCCTTTCACTTTAAAATATGAAAACTTTAAAAATGATTATCATTTGGGAAAAAAAAGACCCACAGTATTTAACATATGACACATGAAAATCAGGCAGAGTTTCTTGGGCTAGATCCTTAAATTATCATGGGCTCTGTTGCACCCACATATGCACAAAACAGGTTAAGGTCACCATCAGAATACAGTGGAATTTTAAGAATGAGATTAAATATTCCAAGTATACTATACTCACAAAATACAAGTGATATTACTAAGAGCATGGATACTAAGCTGTTTTAACCAACATTTACACTGAAAATGAAGATTAATAGGATTTTTTTAAATACAGTGGAAGCAATTCCAAAACTCACTGCTAAAAAATCAGGGCCAAAATCTTTCTGATTTAGACTTAAAACTGTGCAAGCAACGTATTGTGTGAATTTGCTAAATCTACTTGTGTTTTTTAATTTATCCAATTTCATCTTCAAGCTGTCAAATTAAATTTCATTTTTAAGAAACACTATAATTTTATTATTTTATAGTAATTTAAGACATCAATTATTTTCCCTTCAATTTATTTTTTTATTTTTATTTTACTTTTAAAGATTTTTTTGATGTGGACCATTTTTAGTCTTTATTGAGTTTGTTACTCTATTGCTTCTGTTTTATGTTTTGGTTTTCTGGCCACGAGGCATGTGGGATCTTAGCTCCCTGACCAGGGATTGAACCTGCACACCCTGCATTGGAAGGTGAAGTCTTAACCACTGGACTGCCAGGGAAGTCCCTCCCTTCAATTTAAAAATCCAAATCGCGAAATCTTTTAGCACCTTTGATGGGTAATAGGAAATCTGGCTTGTGATACATACTTACAGGATACAGGATCATGACTCTTTTTACTCTATTGACTATATTCCACAGAAAACGTAAAGCACATTTTCTCTAAAGAATACTTTTAAATGATCAGAGAAAAGCCTAAGTTTTAAAGTTTATGTACTTCCCATCTTCGTAACAAAATCCAACCTTCACTACCCCAATTCCGTCACATTCTTTTAAAAAAAAATCAGAGAATAATTTTTATTTATAATGAAGTTATTCTCTCTAGACTTTAAATCATCAGTTCACTCTTACAACAGAGAATCAATTTAAATAACACCACCAAAATGGAACGGAAAAAAGAAAACAATCTGCGCTTACATATCAATTTCTTTGATATGTCATAATGATATCCAATTTTTCTTGCAACATGGTGGTCCATTTCCAGTGAAATTCTCAACAGACTGTAAGCGTCACGGTCCTTCATCTTGACGTTTTATTCTAAGGTGTGCCAGGTGTGGCTCTTTTGATTGCTTTGGAAGTTAAACAGTCCAACAAGGGTTCTGAAGAAAGGGCGACTTCACATGTAATCCGTCCACAAATGACAGCATGCCTTCAGAGCCTCTGGTTTTTAGAAAAGTCCCTTTGGAAAGTTAATTGATTGATGAATTAATTCTACGTTATAAAGCGAATCGCTGCCTAGACAGTCTGTGCCAATGTCCCTGACCTCCTCACTTCCGCTGTTTTGTTTATCACATCATACAGCGATGGGAGTCTTATTTTGTCCATATTTTTGCTGTAAACATTGAGAAATATACCAAGGATAACTAACAAACCAGACCATACATACCTAAGAGAAAAAAATAAGGAAAAAAGATTAATGTCAGCGTAACAATTTGTCATTAACCACAGAATTTGATGACGTCACAAAAATTCCTCAATGAAATAAAATTTTGCTACTGGATACCTATAGTAAGAGCACTAAAATAAAACAGTATTTGTTTTATTTTACAAATAATATTTAGATCACACTAGATAGAATTCTATATTTTTAATGTTAAGTATGTATGTAGGAAAAGCATTTTACAAAATACTAAACGTAGTTCATTTTTTTTTGAGGATAATAGCAAATTTGAAGTCCAACTCCTACCAAAAGTCTCAAGAGTATGTTTAAAGCACTGGATATGTAAACCTGCCAATGGCCTTCTTAGGAATTCAATTCAGCAGTCCAACTAGTTGGGGTAGAATATAGAGAGATAAAAAGGGACACATCCTGAGAAAGTAGGAGAATTGGCATTGATTACTACAGTGAATACCTAGCCCCTGCAGAAAGAGAAACTAATTTATAGAAAACAAACAGAGTTTTCTATAAATACAGTTGTCCCTAGTATCAGCTGGGGACTGGTTCCAGAACCCAACCCCCTTCTACCCAGAGGATACTAAAATCAGTGGATGCTAAAGTCCTTTATTTATGGCATAGTATTTGCATATAACCTATGCACAACTTTGTGTATACTTTAAAGCATCTCTAAATTATTAGAATACCTAACACAATGTAGATGCTATGTAAATAGGTGTCAGTGCATGGCAAATTCAAATTTTACTTTATGGAACTTCCTGGAATTTTTTTTCTGAATATTTTTGCTTTGCAGTTGGTTGATTCAATCTGCAGATGTAGAACCCATGGATACAGAAAACCGACTATACATTGCTGAAAATTTATTTTGTGGTTACCTTTAAGCTCATACAGCTGACCCTTGAACAACACAGGTTTGAACTGCACAGGTCCAGTTATACGTGGATTTTTTCAATAAATATACAGTCAGCCCTCTGTGTGTGCAGATGTGGAACCCGTAGACATAAAGAGCTGACTGAAAGGGACTTGAGCATCCTTGGATTTTGGTATATGTGTGGGTCCTGGAACCGGTACCCCATGGATTCCAAGGGATGGCTGTACATTGATAATTTCTAAGTCTGAATCTTCTCAATTACCAACCAATATAAGTTTAAATGATGCTAATTTCAAATACATACTAGACAGTAAAGAAAACAGTCAATGCTTCCACTGAAAACCACAAACTAAGAAAACCATTAGGGTACAACTCTAACTCAAATCCTTTGTGGGAAAAGACAGCAAATAAACGTAACAATTTAAAAAACCACATATGTATATATATAAAATTTATATATTTGCACCAGGGCAAGGGGAGTCCCTTAATCTCACCACATCACTCACATTCATTTATACTCTAGACACGGTCACATGTGCATTGGGACTGGTTAGGCAATTTAAGTATACAAAATGATTTCTTCAAAATAATTACATACATTTCTGAAACAGCAGAAGACACAGCAATAAATTTGGATCAAGATGAAAAGGATTCTTTACAAAGAAATTAAGGCTGTTTAAGAGTAAACGTGAAACAAAAGTATCTAAAGGTAGAGAAACTTGTCGAATTAAAAAGTACTTACTGAAATGTGAATGGTTTGGCAAAGAATATAAATGAAAGGACAATGGTCATTCCTTTTCTCCCCGTTGTCACTGTAGGGAGAGGAAGGTTGGTTTTAGAATGCGCCTGTTGTCTTGGTAATATTTCGGAAATAATTTAGTTAACAAATATTTACAGAGCCTACTGTGTGCCAAGATCTATGTGAGGTGCCAAGGAAACAAAGGAAAGCGAAAAAGGAAGAAAATCAAACAGAAAGTCACTGCTCCTGCTACCATGGAATTTATAGGCTAGCAGGGTTACAGACATTAAATAACAGAGTTACATTTAAAGTACAACTGTAATAAGTGCTTGACGGAGGCCATGAGGCTATGGGGGCACGTCATCCTGTAGGGAGACATAGCAAGTCTGACAGGAAAGAAAGGATTTTTCCAAGGAAGACACGACTGGATTCCGTTATCTTTAAAAGCAGCAATCTAAAGGACATCCTAATGGTGGGCATCTCTGGATAAGACCATGAGACATCTTTCCAGTCCTCTTTACACTGTCCTTCCAGGATTATGGCCCGAAGCTTTCCTCCCTCGCCCCACCCAGATGCAGAGAGGAACTCTGCACGTAGCTCCGCTACACCTTTCCACCACCAGACTGTGTGCTTTACTCAGTTCCTTGTCTTATTTGTCCTCATTTCCACAGACTCTGTAGTTCCTGGCACTTGATCTTCAAAGCATGAATTAATGAATGAATACCAGATGAAGACACTGTTTTGGAAACTGTTAGAGCGCGATTCCCCAAATCTATTTTTCCTACTACTTT
This sequence comes from Balaenoptera musculus, assembly GCF_009873245.2. Lineage (NCBI taxonomy): Eukaryota > Metazoa > Chordata > Mammalia > Artiodactyla > Balaenopteridae > Balaenoptera > Balaenoptera musculus. The sequence continues at coordinate 6,108,048 of NC_045795.1, forward strand.
AGTAAAAAGACCCCTACTTTTAACTGGGATACCTTCCCTGCCTCTCCTACAGTCAGGTGTGGTCACGGGACGAAGTTTGGACAACGAAGTGGCAGCAGAAGTGCTGTCTCTAGGAGTGTGATTTGTAGGAACTTTCCATAAAGAGAAGGCTGTGTCTTTCATCTTCTCTCCACCCACCCTGTCTGGAATGAGGACGAAGATGGCAGAGCAGAAAGAGGGACTGGATTCCTGAGGAGCTGGAGCTACCATGCCAGCTTGGGAGGCACATGGCATACGGTTAAGAGGACAGGTCTGGAGCTAGACGGCCTCAGTTGAAATACTGATTTTGCAACTTACTAGCTGGTCGATCACTTGGCAAGCCACTTAACCACCCCGTGCCTCAGTTTACCCATCTGTAAAATGGAACAATAATAGCACCTACTTTATAGGATCATTGTGAGGTTAAGATGAATAATATATGTAAAATAGCTAAAATGGTACCTGGTGCATAATAAGGGCTATGGACATGTTAGCTGTTATATTACCATCTCTGGATTTGTTTCACGTGAGAGAGAAAGACACCTGCCTGCACCTTCAACACAAGGATTGCATCTCACATTTCTTTATACCAATCACAGGGCTCATCAATACATACAGACTGATATCAGACCCTTTTTGAACAGTTACTATCTTACAAACAAAACTGAAACCCAAGCTAAGTGTATGCATTTGCGGTCTTTCTTGACAGCATGAGCTGACTTGGAAGGTTACTGATATGGCCCAATCTACAATTAAATTCCCTCTACTTACCATTAGGGACGTAAACTTTAAAAAGCAGAGTCATATGTGAGCAAAGAAAGGGAACAGTTAGGAAGAAATATACTTTTACAGAGGGGGCATTTATTCATTTGTTTCATTTACTCTGTGGTATTAAAATAAACATTCCCCTAAAACCATGAAAAATCAAAATCAGGTAAATGAGTAAGGTGTAAATGCCTTATGGATGTAAATTTTATAGATCTCTGATAGAGATGATCTTGTCCAACCCAATCTCTTCACAAAAGAGAGAAACGAGGCCCAGAGAAGAGGAGAGACTTACTCTCCAGGTCCCGTATCACTGAACGTCAGGGCTGGGACTGGCCTGCACCTTCTCTCACACCCCAGCCCAGCGCTCCTCATGGCAGGTCACACGGCTTCCCATCCTGAGGGGCTTCACCCAGGGTTCTCTCCAGATGGGAGACGCTGAGAGCGTTCGTCATGTGGACCATTCTTTTGGCAAACAGTGTGAGGTAGCAATTGGAGTCCTCTGCTCCCCTCACCGGGCCTGACCTGCAGCCCATCATCTGCTCCCCTCACTCCTCCAGAGCAAAGCAAGTAACAACCTCCATTTCTCTGACATGCCAAGCAAAGTCCTTGCACAGAGCACGTGCATAATAATTATTAGTGAAAAGAGCAGCTCATCTGGTTGAGGTTCTAGAAAGTGTACAAACGAAAGGCCCCAAAACCTTTGCTCAAAATATACCTGTCATGTTTTAAGTGTGACAAAACTGTAATTTTCCATTATAAATTAAAAGTGATTAAAGACAGTATTTTTCCTGGAAGGTATTCATCCCATCATACTTTTTAATAAAAAGATCTTTTAATGTACTTAAAGTTACTATCTAGATAAATGTATATATTTGATTTTAAAATTAAACCTTCAAATAAGAAATTCAGATCAAACATCATTTTCTTTAGAATTTTAAAGAAATACCATAAGCCAAGGAATAAATTGGTGAAATGTGACAATTTTCTTTCTTTCTTTAAAAAAAATTTTTATTTTGGCTGCGCTGTGCGGCTTGAGGGATCTTAGTTCCCCGACCAGGGACTGAACTCGGGTCCCGGCGGTGAAAGCACCGAGTCCTAACCACTGGACCACCAGGGAATTCCCGACAATTTTCTTTTTAATGAAGAGTAGATGCTGCCCTTACCCTTTGAAAAAGAATATCAAAGAAAATTTAAATGCTTATTTCATAATCTAAGCAAGTATATCATTCTTACCTGTTACAGCAAAAAGTGCACCAAAAATTTTAATCAAAGCCAGAACAAAAGAGATTCCAAAATACCCAGTGAGGGAAAAAAGGAAAGCATAACCATAGGTCCGAACTGGATCCTGCAAATATAAAAAAGCCTGTTAGAAAAATGCAAAACAAACCCTGAGGTATTATAAATGAAATAAAACTACAGATTTTAATCAACTTTTTGAGCAATAATAAGCCATTCAACAATGCAGTCAAGCAAAGATTCTGATTTAGTTCTGATTTAATGGAAAAATAATGATGAAATTAAAAATCCCCAACTTCTACATTATGAATAGTTTTAAAATTAACTTATAGGAAAGAGCAAGGATAAAAAAATTTAAATATAAATCATTTCATTTCTGAAATAATTTCTGATTTACATATATTTTATTAAAGGAGTTATCAAATTATATAAAATAGTCTTTTGGAACAAGGGGAATTAGAAATACAGAGGAAACTAATTAATGGAAGATGTTTATTTTTAAAAATGTGATTAGTGTTTACCTTTGAACAAAATGTTACTGCAGGGCCTAATCCACTAGTGCATGTCAATCCCAATAAAATGTACACAAAACCGATTGAATACGAATATAAAACCTAGAGAAAAATAAAGTGGAAAAAAGTGCTATTTAACCAAAGGTGTAAAATGAAGGTTTTCAATATATGGCTCAATTTCTTTATTTCGTTAAATCTGTAGAGGAAACCATTTTAAAAGTAACATCATTGTTTCAATATGGCGTAATTTTCTGGAAATGATGGTTGATTCTGTTTATAAGTTTACACATTATTTTAGGTACAACATAACACAGCAGTACTAATCCTTTCATAAATGGTTACCTAATTATTCATTTTTTGCCTCATTTAATTACTGAATTCAAACCAGATTTTAATGTTGGGGGTCCTAAAAACAAACACAAAACAAAGATACTCTAAAACTACTTATTGGACATGAAAAAACCCAAACATTAAGTTTGCAAATGCATTAAAATACAATGAAAATAAGCAGTATATGACACACCTATTGCTTAATTTCCCAATTTTCCTACCAATCTTTCTATTACACTCCTTATAAGAAGAATCGGTGTCATCATCAAACTTAAATACCTGCTACGTGTCAGGTACTGTGCTAATAACGCTCTATGTGGATTATTCCATTTATTTCTCACAACCAACCTAAGAGATAGGCACTCTTAATCATCATTCCCCAATGTGCGGATGGAAAAACTAAAACTTAGAGATATTAAGTCACTTTCCTCAAACAGGAGAGCTAGTAGAGAACTAAGGCTATCTTAGTCCAGAGCCTACGTCTTAACCACTGTATTACATTCTTCCTACCTACTTACAATTCCTTAATTCTCTGATCGTTATCTTATCTAGGGAGAGTGGTGATGATGATCAAGAAAACTCCTGACCAAGATTAAAGTTCCTATGTTCTTAGGGACTCTGTAAAGATGCCCCACTCTGTTGACTAAGTAACCAGTCCTACATATCCTTACTGCTGTGTGCTCTGTCTGTCTAGCAAGGTGATGGGCTACAAAACTAATGCAAACACAGCATAACAACCTTCCTATATACAAACACCAACCAGCTAGAAGATATATTGGAAGAAAAGGCATTATTTGCAGTAATAACGGCAAAAAGATGAAACACCTAACAATAACTTCAATAAAAAATAACTGGATTTAAACAAAGAAAACTTTAAAATCTAAGGGACATTTAAAAGTAACACGTGAATAAAAGGAAAGTCATACCTTATTCTTGGACTGAAAGAATCAAGTGTATAGATGCCATTCTCCCTAAATTAATTTATAATTCAATGCCATACCAATCACAATACCAATGGGTTTCTAGTTTATTTGGGGATATGAACACCCAAGAATAACTACTGGTAGTAACATTCTGAAAAACAAAAGGAACAAAGGTGGCTAGTCCTAACAGATGGTAAATGTATGGTGATAAAGCTGCTGTCATTATATGGTTCTGGTGCAGAAATAAGCTTGAAAGAATAAAATTGTGAACCCTGCATTAGAATAAGATAGGATAAAAGAAGGTATTTAAAATAAAAATTGGAAAAGTGAATTATTCAATAAATGATATTGGGGAAAGTGGATAGCCGTATGGAAGAAAATTTTTTAAAAGTTTTAGTTGGATCAAAGATTTAATAAATAAGGAAATTATAAAAATAGTAGGCAATGGGCATAAAATTCTTAAATCTTAGAGTTGGAAAAGCCCTTTTCAATCATAATACATAGCTAGAAGTCATGAAGGAAAAGATAAGCTAAACTACCTGTAAATTACAAACTTCTAAATGGAAAATAATACCAAATACAAAGAGAGAAGAGAAATGATGTAACAAAGCATTTTTTTTTAACACGCCCCAAACTCCATCAATCAAAGAGGAAAAAAATTTATCAAATGCTTGCAATAAGGTATCAGCGGTGATAATGGTATTTTACTTTTTACCTTCCTATATTTGAACGTACTACTTTTATGAAAATAATGATGATAAACTAGTTTAAAATTGCAATGCAAGTCTTCAATACCATAATTATGTCATAAAATTAAGTATATCATCATTTTTGAGTCTGTCTGACGTGAAGAAAAAGCACTAGAGTATTTACCATTTCTGAATTAGAAGCATTATGGAGTTTCATAGCTTTCTCTTGGACATTTCCAATGACAGCATCTGCACATAGTGCCAGGGAGATGAGGATCACACCTTCAAGAAGGCATAAGAAAAAAATAACCTCCTCATTTAAACATATGAACGATAATCAAGACTTATCAGAAATTTAACTGGGCTAAAAAACCAAAATCAGACCTTAAATCACATTTGCTCAGCAAAGTTGAGTATTTTTATCCACAACCAGATGTAACAGGCATGTAGGTGATGTTATTAAAACAAAAAACCAAAAAAAACCAACTAATACTAATAAATTGCGTTAATGCTGTCACCTTGCTGTGTTTCACAATCACGTCAAATAATATTTCTGCTTTTAAGTAGATTATATGTTGGAAAGAAACACTGTATTAAACAAATACAGAAGAGATTCTTAGATGATCTATTGGGATTGGTGGTTAGTCAGTTAATTCAAACAATCAAAGGAAGAGGGAAAGCATAAAAATAGTACCCATATTATTAAAATATTTAATTTAAAACACATAAACATAATGCAGTTGTTAAGGCCTCTTCTTTGAGTATGGGTCTGTACTAAAATTCTGCACTTTCCTTTGTGTAAGCTGCATTCAGAACACAGTCTCTGTGATTTCCAAGTTGTTTTTAAAAAGTGCACCAAAAGCTTAGGAACTTGTAAAACAATCAGGGTATACAGTCCTTTCATATTTTTATGCTTCCCCCAATTTTTACCCACACTTAATTCAACGGTGATTTTATTGACTTGTCAAAGTGTTTTAATTAACTTAGTTTTCACAGTAACAATTCTCTCTTCAAACTCATTTTTGAATAATTTAAGTAATATTTAATTATTGCATAATTAAAATAACACATACAACTGACATGAACAAATCTGGAAATCAACACACTCATACAAATGTGCATGTCTACCTGAGAAGCACGCTACTACCTGCAAGTATATAGGACGCTGGCCACCAGTCATGGTGCTTTACCAAAAAAACCCAAAAAAACGCAACCTTGGTTATATCTGTGAGTCTGATGAGATTTGAAGTTTTCTCTATTTTTAAAAAATATATAAGCAATCAAAGGTAGCAGAAAAATAAATGTACATGTGTATGCACTTAATTGAGAATTTTCAAGTTTTCATACTTAATCTTCAATTTGACTTTTTATCATCTACCTTTCATATTTATTACCTAAATACACATTTTTATTCACCAAACTTGATTCTGAACGCTCTTTTCCTTGTTTCAAATATCAGATCTGTCCTCGTAAGAAAAAGACATGCTATTATCGAAGACTTGGAAAACAATGTCCCAGCTCCTAAAAGGCTATTCAAAGACATCCCAAAACTGTTCTGAACAATGGCAACAGCATGAAAATACCTGAATTGCATCTGAATTACCTGAATATTTTAAAGGAGGACATTTATTTGAATAAGTAAATTCTGATATATTCACTTCATACATCCAAAGTTTTATTTATGTCTGCCTTAAGTAACCATCTGAATAGCTAACCTAATCTCCTTCAGACAATACACTCATAGATCAAGGACTGTGGTAAGTGCTCATCAATTATTCTCAATGATGAGGAATCGTTAGGTTCTCACGCCCTTAAAAAACATTCCCATGGAACTCAGAAAGGGTGGGCACTTGAGTTATACTGAGAAGTTACAGATCACCGAAACCAGCTCTCTCCATCACTGTCACCACCCTCACCCCACCACGTGCAAGTGCTTTCATGTTCATTATTCCAGCACCTCATTCTATCCTTCCGCTACCTTTGTGTGAGGCAAGCTATTATCATTATCTCTGTTTTATGGTGAAGCACTCCTCTAAAACAGCTTTTCCCCTCAGTTTTCAAATATAATCTTCCTTTTGCAGTTGCTGACACGAAAACGAAGTGTTCCTGAAAAACCTAAACCATGTTAGAAACATCTGCAACTCTAAGCTTTCTCACTGAAGTAAGATCACTCGTACTCTGGATGATCAGAGTTGAAAGAACAGACCTAATAGGTTCTACCAGCATCGTCTATAAAAGGCTGGTTTAAAGGGCTGCTCTAAGATGCTGATCTGAATCCATTAACTTGGCCTGATTAACCAGGTCAGTAAGAAACACAGACGAACAACTGGTCAGGAAAATTCTGATTCTTAGAAAGAACAGCAAAGTTGACGTAAATGATTTTCTTCATCACTGCATACTTTTTTTTCTCACAAATAATTATAGTTTGTACTTGCTGATATATGTATATATATATATTACATATGCTGCTATTTTTGTTATTGTTATTTTGTTTTGCTTTGCTTTTCTCCCTGTTCTCTCACAGTTCCTTTGAAAGAACAATTTTTGTCAGGTATGAGGCTAGGAAATGGGATGAAACTGAAATAATCCCATGAGTAACACTCAATAGTTTAAGAATGACAATACTGTATATATAATAAGCAATCTCCCTGTAAGGTCTTTAGACTAAAAACAAGATTCCAACACATATTTTTTATTCTTATTTATTTCTAAACATACTATAATACCTATTCTCCTCGTGAAAGATCTAAATTTAATTTACAAAATTCCACATGGCACACCATGAGGAAAAGCGTTTATGGTGGAAGCTTTATGCACTTTAAGGTTATGACCACATTTATATTACACAGTTCAATATTAAAGAAGAGCATAATTTTCTTTTTTTAAGCTAAAACAATGAAAAGTAAGTTTGCAAGTTTCATTTTTTTTTAAGAAAATGAGAATAACAATTACTACTGTGATCCTCCTATAACTCATGTGTATATTTCCAATTCAGCTCATAAGAAATTGGTCTGTCATGTACTTGATAATGGGAGATTCTATCTAGGCACACAGCCTCTTGTCATGTCAAAATACTATACAAGAGTACTAGAAACAACTGTTATGTTTCCAGAGTTGTGATATTTTTACTATATGGAAAGTCCAAAAGCTTTATGTTAGATACGAGAATCACAGATGCCACACCATCATTTAAAACCCTCATGAAACTGTAAAAATTCTTACTCTAAACCGAAACACCTACAAAATCTAGGAATACAAGTAAATTCCTTACCTGTCAGGTTGAAATTTGGTGCAACTGTGCTGTCAGCTAGGGTAAACCATATCAGGCCGAGGCTCATGCATAAGGCAGCAGACACATCAGCAACATTGTAACGCTTTCCTGTGCAAAATAAATGTAAGTCAACCTCATTATGCAATTACCCACTCAGCACAGTTTTAGATCTCTGTGTTTAAACAAGCAGAGCAGGGACTGCCTTTTATATCCAATGTCAAAAATGACCAGGAGCACTTAGGTTAAGGCAGGAGACAGTCACAGAAGGGCTTTGAAAATCAAAATTATCCCGTGAGCACCAAAATGTCCTTATAAGTTAGATACGAGATCCTTCTTTATCTGTTATGATAGTGAGTAAATATGAACATTTAAAAAGTTTGTGGAAACTAGTGCCTCTTTTACTTTATGTATAACATAAGGCTATGAATTTTCTTATACTTAATAAGTTTACCAAGAAACCAGAGTAGTTATTCGGGCTATATATATAAGTTTGCAAATACTATAGTCAGATAACTTCTAGGTTGGTGAGGATTAACTTATTTTAGTACATCCAAGTTTAAATAATGAAATCACATAGTGTAACTTTTTGGAAGGACTGTTAAGGAGATATTATACAGGCCAAGTCAGTTACGATGTGAAATGTGATTTTTAATAGGAAATTGAGATCATTATTTTTTCCTGTGTGAACAGTTATCCTGAAATTATATGTGAAGTAGTTGACATACACATTTTCATTTTAAAAGGCTCTTTTGGGAAGGCTTATAATGCATAAAATGAAGTCAGGCTTTATAAGAACTTTAGTGATTATCAAAACATGATTCCTCATGACAGTCAGATGAACAAAACAAAAACTTGTTCCACTGCTTGTCGCTATCATTGCCTCCTCTCTTACTCCTATTTTCACATAGCTTGTAATTTAGTTGGGATCCTAGGGAGTCAACAGTAAGCAGAGTTGGTTAAAAAAACACTTGCTCAGCTTAAGCTTTACTTCAACATGGGAATCGTCCATTTGTATAATGGAGGTGGAGAGTAGAGCCCTGGAGAGTAGAAAAATGAAAGAATTGAAAAAAAGAGCTTTCCAGGTACTTCTGAGCTAGGCCTTCAATATGTAAATACAATATTTCTGGAAATGTATTAGGTTCCAGATTAAAAGAATAAAACAAAATACTATTTTTATTTTTCCCCATCTCTAAATTACTGATTTCAGATCCTGAGGTATATCACAGAAGTATCGGTGTTTTTATAATAGCTTTTTTTTTATTAGATATCACTCAGAAGTGTTACAATATCTAAGCTGTTCATTAAAGATATTAATTGAAGTTTAATGTTTTTCCTAATGCTAGATGCCATAACATATCCTATTAATTTCAAACAGTATGAAAATATATCATTACTATACCTTGAATAAAAACTCCTCCTAGCATAACAGGAATCAATTTGCAGCACTTGAAGATGACTTGGGTAGGATAATTCAGGTAGCCCAAGGAAGTGTTTGATAACCCCATAGTACCCACAGTTAGAAAAGCTATTATGATGTAGGTTTTTCCTGGTATTCTGTAAAAGACAATTTTTAAAATCTTCATTTTGGGACCCAATTCATACTATTGTAAGAGAATGTGTTTACAATGTGTAAATTTCTAATTACTCTTCTAATTTCTGTTTAATATTTCTATAAATATCCGTAAAATATCACTATGCTTAAAGTTACAACAGTGTTAACTGGTATAGAAGAATGTCGGTGAAAATAACAATTTACCTTTATTTAATCAGTTGTAAGTGAGAACTCTCAACTGTGTGAAAAAGTAGTACATTAGAGAGTTACTTAGATTCTTACTGAAAATATAAATGCTATTACATTTAAGGTTTTTTAACAGTAGTTATAGCTACATATAAAAACCATCTTGACTAAATTTAGAAAAAAAGAATTGATTTTTAAAAAAATTGGCTTCTATAATGGGAAAAGGCACCTTAGTTAATTAACTTCTAAATTGTTGTTCTGTTTCCTAACATTCCATCTAGCATTAGGAAAAATACATCTATCCATTCTGCTAGAATAACCTGAGCAGAATTTCTCTAGAAAAAGAACATGGTGGTTTAAAACTCTAGACATGGTTTTTATTACCATAATGTCTTATGATTCATCTCTAATGCTGTAATTCTATAAAATGTTAAAACAATCAACTTTTAGATGAGGAATCTGACTCTCTCCTCACGATCCCAAATTTTCTACTTTGGGCTCTAACTGGATTTCCTAAAGGAGATTCTTAATTTGGTATCTTCATAATTCTGAGCTGTTCTTGTGAGCATATGCTCACAAGATACTTAATGGTCTAAAATAATAATCTTGTACGTTGGTGCACTATTCATATAATTAAATTATGTTGCATTTTTAGATCTAGTTTCCATTTTGGGATTTGTGTTCATGTTTAAATCAAGGCGACGAAATTCCACATTTTTTATACGGCTAGATATAAGGCAAAATAATTTATTAGATAAGTTCAATTAAAATGCATCATTTCCACTTACATTTCAATTTTGAGACCTTTGCTTATACTTTACTAACACAGTGGTCAACATTTAAAATCCATGTGGAAATAATTGGGCGTGCCTGTTATGCATCAGTGTACACAGACACTGGTTTTTATGCTGTCCATGGGGTTTAACTCTCAGTGGGGTATCAGTGAAGGAGGACAGCACCACTTCTACAGGTAATGATAAAAGTCAGAAGAGGCAAATTTCCTCATCCATAAATTGCAAACAGTGGCCAGAAAATAAAAATTCGGGTCAGAAGAATCACAAGATTAAAAAAGCAGCACAGTAAAGGAAGAAAGAAAACCAGCCTGGAACTCAGGAAACCTAAATTCAAAAGGTTCCAAATCTGAGTGCAGCCTGGGGCACGAGCTCATGGAAATCCCAGCTCTCCTCCAGGTCTGCTTTCTCACTGGTGAAATGAGGTTAGATTTCATCATCTTGCCTCTAGGGCTCTCACTGTTTCTATTTGAATACCCCAATTGCTTACTACTTTAGACAGGATGGGAAGTTGTAACTTTGATAAGCCCCTTGGCTTTTCAATTTGGTAGATAGATCTCCTTTATTAAAAACTCACATAGAGGGCTTCCCTGGTGGCGCAGTGGTTGAGAATCTGCCTGCTAATGCAGGGGACACGGGTTCGAGCCCTGGTCTGGGAAGATCCCACATGCCGCGGAGCAGCTGGGCCCGTGAGCCACAACTACTGAGCCTGTGCGTCTGGAGCCTGTGCCCCGCAGCGGGAGGGGCCGCGATAGTGAGAGGCCCGCGCACCGCGATGAAGAGTGGCCCCCGCTTGCCGCAACTGGAGAAAGCCCTCGCACAGAAACGAAGACCCAACACAGCCATAAATAAATAAATAAATAAATAAATAAAGTAGCTATAAAGTTTAAAAAAAAAAAAAAAACTCACACAGAGTAATTAACACTAAAGTTACAAGATGATCTTTGGTGAAATATATACTTTGGAGTAATATACTTCGGCGTATATTTAGGGTATTCTAGTCTGTGATGGGCTATATCACACATCACCATATTTCATCCTCAAACTGAAACAGAGAGAATTTAAGAAACTTCCCTGAGGTATTGACAGAATAGGAGGCAGTAACATGACTCAAATCCCTGTTTTCTGACCCCAAATTCTGTACTCTTCAAGTACATGGGTATTCATATAAATATAGGAAGAGAGAAAAACCTAAGCAAAGAATTTGACTAATTAAAGGTCTAAAGAGCAGTGTCACTTAAATAAATTCAGAAATAGGGGATTGGGCATATTTTCATTGCAATACACTTCTAAAGACTTTTTCGAAAAAAGTTTTTAATGTGCCTTTGAATGAAAAGTGTTCAATTTCTAATTACATTTATTATAGGTCTATAAATTCTTCTACCTAATTCCTTCACTCATGTTTCAATCAAACACAAATGACTTTAAATATGTTATGGTTATGTGGTTTAAAGGTTGGGAAAAACATGACTGGAGGCTCACTCCCCATCTTTTGGTAGCTGAGAGGGAGTTGTATCTTTTTAAAACTTAACAGTTAGGAGATGCATCATCTTTGTGTTTTTTTCATTTAATAAATACAGCATTGGGTTCTTTTATTTTAGAAGCAATCAGAGGTCCAGCAGTTTGCAATACATAATGAATATATATGGAAGCCAGGCTTCCATATATATTAGTCCTGACAGACACATTTAATTACTTTCTATTCTACCACCCATGGCTAAGCTAAGTCTTGTAGAGTTTCAGAACATGAAAATAATAAAGATGATCTCCTCAGATTCAAACATTTTTAACACTGCTGCTATAATAATTTATTGGCAATAGAGAGGTTGAGAGGTAAAATTAGACCCATGAAGAAATACTGGTGTTACTGATTTAAATATTTAAAATTTTATAGTTATTTTCATACAAACATCAGAAACATTTAAGAAAAAAAAGTAGCTATGAAAATTTTTTATTTTCACTGAAGGATTAAACATTTATATCAATGAAGAATGTCAACATTATAGCTCCTTATTACATTTAAACTGTCCAATATATACATGAAATATTCACGTATTAGGGTCTGATATGACAGGATAACCACACTTAAATTTACCAAGAAAATGTTTTATTCAAATTCCCAACCACCTTCTGATAGGTTTTAACTGCATATTGCTCAATATGCCATTAACAATATTTCAAGATATTTCTCAAACCTAGGTGGTCATTAATTTAAAAGATACTGTCATATAAACTCTTTTAGTTTTGACAAAAAGGAACATTATGGAATTTCTCTAATGTCCAAGAATGCAATTTCTACTGCTGGCCATTACAAACGCGATGATGTTAAGTGGAATATATCCCACAAAACAAAACATTAACTATACGTTTCAAAAACCACTATAAAAATAGGTATTGATATTTCATATCACCATTCTTATGTAGTACCATCATAAATTTTTCAGTAATCACACCTATTTCCATTATAAAAACATATATGTACATCTGAATACTTTCTCCTATTTTAAGAAGATCTATCTTAAGTTGAGTATAAACAACATTTTTATTTTATTTTTTTGGCTGCGCTGCGCGGCATGTGGGATCTTAGTTCCCCCACCAGGGATCGAACCTGGGCCCCTGGCAGTGGAAGTGCGGAGTCCTAACCACTGGACCGCCAACGAATGCCCAAAACATTTTTTAATCTGACAACATTACACTTTTTTCAATGTATAATGGAAATACCATATTTAATATTTTTAATAAGTTGATAATACTGATAAAAATTCCTGGGTATTAAATGTTTTATTAATGGGAAATGTATATTTCACGTATAACATACTCCACGTGTGCAAAAAATGAAACAAAAAAAATGTACTACTACTCATGTACTTAACTGCCAAAAGATAAAAACAAATAAACCACATACCTTCTCCTTTTGTCCTGAATAAGCTGAAGCTCTATTAGGCCAAATATGGAGTAAAATGCAAACTGCACTAAAGTAAGGTACCAGCCATAGGGCTTAAAACCCTCCACTGAAAATATTAATTCCTGTCAAGAGAGACATGAACACTGTTTAAGTCCAAGGGGCAGATCAATTTCCTCACAGCGCATTCCTATAAGCACAGCATTTTAATGGAAACCAAGCTTCACCCCCAACAACAAAATGCACAAAAAAACATCCAAACTGTAAGGCTCCTGAGAGGTAAAATTAGAGAAGTTAGGAGGCCTTCCCAAAGAAGTGACAGTAGATATCCGGGTATGACAAACAGCAGAACAGGAAGCAGGGGAGGTAGAACGAGGAAGCAACCCCCTCCTATGCTTTTTTCTTTTTTTAAAAGACCAAAATTAAAAGAGTTGCCCAAAACAATGCGGAAGGCAGCTGATTCACGGGCTCATGTGCTCTTATAAAGAGCGCGCTCCACGAGGGTCTGTTATCTCAGGCTTGTTTCCCAATAGTCAGGTAATCGGTTCAGATCAATAATTAATGTTACTTTGTAGAATTCTTGCGCCATAGATTATATAAAACTTCTCCTTATACAGAAATGGTTACTCTTCTTAAAAATAATGTTATATCATGAAAAAATTTTTGTTAATTGTTAAAAAGCCATTCTTAATCTCATTAAGAGGTATTCTAATAAAGCTATCTGGCTTAATTAAATGCATTAAACTATCCACCAAATATATATATATTTCAGCTGTATTTGAAATAAATTTTAAAAAGATGAAATTGATGGATAAACTTATGTTCAAAGAAAAACTAAACACAGCCTCTAAAAAGATCCTGAACTGATTTTGTACATTTAGGATGCTGTGTAATTCCCCAAATTTAGATTTCATGTTCAAGTAAGTCTGTCAGTTATTTAGGAGATTTCTGGTTTATAAACTATAAAACATAAAAATAGCTTTATTAATATCCTGGCACTCAGGTAAATATTTCACTTTCTATATTGCTAAATTTACTACAAAACCCCATTTTCTTTAACCTATTTTAATATCCAATTAGTAGCAATGTCAGTTCTCACCAAAGTGATGTTACAACTATAATCGGTTTATCTAATTTTAAAAGAAACTTTGCACATATATTAGTTGTAAATTAAAATCTCTGATCATTTATCAAATAGAAAAAATTTAATGAAATTTGTAAATTTCTAATTCATTTTCCATTAAAATGGCTAACTTTGCTCCCAAGCTATTTGGTAACAATGGTTATTTCGAAGGACACAAAAAAATGTTTCTCAACAAGACATTCTAACATTTGATAAAAGTTACTATTTTGTACTGTTCTTCATTGTGATACCTGAATTCTTATATCATCTTCTAGTACAAAAGTCAATTATAAATATTAAGATTTTAAAATTCATGTTGTTTTACACTAATACACCCTATAGTATTTTCAGAAGCTAAGGAACAGTCACAATTCTGTCTCCTCCTTTATACTTACTTTTATATTTCATCTCTATAAAACAAAGGAAAAGCATACAACAATTTTTAAGATCACTCTGATTATAAAGAATATCAGAAATATTATCTATGTTTTCATAGAACATGTGTTTTCAGAAAACACATCACTTTCCTTTTCTTCAACTACAAAGATTTTCTCATGTTAGGGAGTTGCATAAAAAAGCAAAGTTGGTAATGGCTGAAAATACCCACTGATGAGTTGACAATTGGTAATTAACGGTCCCCATGCACACATTCTGTTTACACTAGCCTGGGTCCTCATCCATCCAGCTCTTGTCCTTGAAGCTCAGGAATTTCCTGGTCAAATGTATACAACTATCCCATAAAACAATGCAAATACAAGACAAACTGTGGCAATGTTAGAAATGTTTTGCATAGGCAAAAATCACAGAAAAATAAGGTTCTGGCAAAGTTGAATTAGAAGAGGAAACCAACAAGAATGAGAACACAACAGATGCTTCAAGAAAAGGATGATTCAAGTATTATAGGATTGAAGAGACACCCTTGGAAAAACAGAAAACATCCTGATACACTTTTGCAAAATGACCTCTTAATGAGCTCCAGGAATCAAGAGTGAACTAGAATGTGGCTTTTGTGCTATTGTTCAATTTCATGTGAGAATTATGTTCCAAAATACCAATCAATACTTCAACCATTTTCTTTTAAAAAGCACATGGTGGGGCTTCCCTGGTGGCGCAGTGGTTGAGAATCCGCCTGCCAATGCAGGGGACACGGGTACCAGCCCTGGTCTGGGAAGATCCCACATGCTGTGGAGCAACTAAGCCCATGCGCCACAACTACTGAGCCTGCGCTCTAGAGCCCACGAGCCACAGCTACTGAGCCTGTGTGCAACTACTGAAGCCCGTGCACCTAGAGCTCATGCTCTGCAACAAGAGAAGCCACCGCAATGAGAAGCCCATGCACTGCAACGAAGAGTAGCCCCCACTCGCTGCAACTAGAGGAAGCCCATGCGGAGCAACGAAGACCCAACGCAGCCAAAAATAAATAAATAAACAAAAATATATGTATATTAAAAAAAACCCACATGGTTGCAATTACCTACATTTTGCAAACTGTAACACTTCGTATTTGTTCATAATTTTAATTTTTTAAGATTGTCTCTTGCTTCCCTTCCCCCACGTAAAATGTTTCACTCTAAAATTTGGATCCCTGTTTTCAGTCAATTTAATCTTAAGTAGCTCTTTTCTACTACTATACTAAGAAACTCAAATTTGTGAATAAACTTGCTATCCTATAAAAGAAAGTATCTTGGACAAAACTATTAGTAGTGCCCATGCTGAGCTCATTTGTTATAAATAATTAACATATTATAAACAAATAACTAATTTTTTACCTGTAAATATCCATAAATTAGGTAAAATACCAAAACTCCAGCAACACATATGAAAAATTGAGTAAGTTTGTTAAATCTGCTGAGATTTATGCCAAGCACTACAATGTCATCTATCGACTTGATGTGTGGCGACATTGCTTGGGTTTTGGATGGGACAGTGATAGAAATATATTTCCTGGAGCTGTTGAACTTGAGATCCATTGTTCTTATTTTGCCGCATTCAGTGCTTCCAAAGTTATCTTTGCTGGTTTCCTCCCCTTTGTTCAGTCTTTCTTTTGCCTGCTGAGCCAAGCCCTACAGAAGGAAATAAACAATTAAAGCAAAACATTTAGACCATCAAGTAAAGTGCTATGCTCCAAATAATATCTCAAGTCACATTTGGAAAATCACACAGGTAAGAGTTATTCTCTCTGGACAGTAATATATTAATTCTCCTATTCAAGCTTCCCATCCACCAAAACAATATGCTTAGTCTCCAAACACGACTAAATTAAATATACACCATTCTTATTTCCACAGCAACAAACTAAAAGCTAACCTTGTATTTATTTCATCAAAGTAAACGTGCCTTTATTATGTTTCCATTTGCAGTGAGGATATAATTTTTAAAGCCCACAATAGTTTACGCATAATGTCTTCAACATTAAAGTCAATCTTTAATTGCAGAAAAGAGTAAAGAACAGCCCAAACTCCTACAGCTACCAAGACAATTGTAAAATTTATTTGCTAATGACATTTTAAAATAAAGTGAAACATTTGTAAGTTGTGCAAAAAGGTAGAGTTAGCCAAGATTATAGAAAGGATACTATGCTTTAGCGACAGCACCTCTTAGGCTAAAAGAAAACGTTTTTTTCCTTTGGAGAAAAATCTCTGCAATTTCAAAAGTCTTTGGTAGTTGTTCCATGGGTATAAAGTTTCAGTTGTACCAGGTGAATAAGTTCTAGGGACCATCTGTTGTAGAGGCCCTATGACAGTGTCTGTGGTGAACAACATGGTGCTGTGCACTTAAACATTTGTTAAGAGGGCAGATCTCGTGTAAAGCATTCTTAACTACACACACACAAAGGGGACACAAGGACACTCCTGGTGGTGACAGATATGTTTATTACCTTGTTTATGGAGATGGTATCACAGGTGTGTATGTATATGCCCAGACGCATCAAATTGTATCTATTAAACATGTGCGTTTTTTTGTATGTATCAATTATACCTCAATAAAGCTGTTTAGAAAAAAGAAATAAAGAAGCCCTTGGGTTTGTAAAAAGCTGAAAAACACATCATTTTTTGTTAGTCTGTGAAAAACAATCATGAAGGCTCCAGAGATGACTATCAATTTCTCTTTGGATTAATAGAAACTGAAAAGTAAATTCATGTAAAAGTTGAGGAAAGCGCAGAATTATGACAAACAGAACAAACTTATTAAGAAAAACTTATCTTCCTAGAAAAGAATGTCTGTTACAATCCCAGTGGGAATTAAAATTTACACTCTAGTTGAGAGAAGAGGATAAGAATAATTTTGACAGTGAACTCTCTGGAAATCTTAAAAAAAAACCCCAAAACTGCCATATGGTGATTTAAAATGGCAAGAATTAGAGTCATCTCTTCATGATCGCTTCTAGTTTGCTGATTTACAGAGATTAAGTAGGTCTCCTTCTGTAATTTAAACTTGGGGTCAAGGCTCTGACTACAACTTGTAACTAACAATAATACACAGGCATCAAAGAACATTTGTTGTACGTGATACCTGCCACATTTCTAAATAGAAAATGTGTAATTTCAATAAGTTTTACTGTATTTCCTTTCCTTTGCCCATTTCTTCTTTTACACATTGTTCTTGTTGCCCATGCTACGTTTAATCAGTGTCATCTCTGTTAAGGCTTTTTAAGTCACCCTGTAGGATCCCCTTGGGATATGACTTTCTTTATAAAGCATGCCTTAAAAGACCTTACCTAAATGTTGTGTTTGAATGTAGAAGAAACAAAAAGGTTAGCAACTATTTTCCATACTTGTAGGCGTGGGTGTACTAATAAATGGGTGTACATTCTAATAAATCTGGCCCCATGTAGGTTTTTAAGCTTCCTTTCCCTGCCTTGCATTTAGAATGAAGTTTTATTAATCAGAACATCACTCGTCAGATCATGTGACTGATGAAGAAAGACACTGAACTCTGATAGCCAATAACTGTGATCCTAAATGTTTGCCACATCCCTTCCATTTCAGGCATTAATGACTGATATCAACCATCATCTAAAGAAACTGGTCTAATGTCCTTGTGATGTAGGAAAAAATAAAAAGAAATCAAGCACAGAATTAAAATTAGCTTTCAAATTAACCGATTAACATTTTGCTTTAATTTACAAGTTCATGTAACCCTTGAAACTAATGTTAAAATAAAAACCACAGGTGTGAATCACTGCCTAAGGTCTCTTCCTAAAGTCAACACAGACGTTTAATTACTTGAAGTTACAGATTGCTAAAATGCAATTAAAAAAAATAGCATTTCTAGCACATATTGAAATTTCAAAATAAATGACTGGTGACAATGTTGATTTAAAATGACCAACTTAAGTAAAATTTAATTTAATCTACTCTTTCCCAACCTTTTGAAGAAAAGTCTCCCACTACAAAAAGGTAGAACATAAGGAAAATATGTCACTACGATGTGAGCACCCTGAAAAAAAAAACTCGACTCTGTATTTTGCCACACTCCACATTACAATTAAAAGAATGTTGCCATTATAGCTAGGTTAACTGGACTCTGGATATTAATCATGACCTGTGGCGTATAATTATAAAACACAGAAAAACAAGATTCTTTCCCATTTCTTTGAACACACTTCATTGCACAAAGTTCAGGAAACTGTGTGCTAATTTTTGAAGGTCACTTTTTTTTTTCCTAAGGGAGAAAACTAAAATTAGGACTTTACAGGTATATTAAGAAATTAAGTATTACAAATAACACCTATCTAAATTATTTTCAAAGGCTGTATCTCCCTCTTCCAAGTCCCAAACTATCCCCAAAAGAAAACATTCATCCCCAAAACAGTTCTAGACGTCTGATATCCTACTGTAGAAGAAATGCATATGCCCAACATTAAAAAAAAAAAAAGTTAGAACGCCAAATCCTTCCACCTTCTTTCAACATTTCTTTAAGAAAATAAAACGGTGGGCAAGAGAGTTAAGCTGCAAAGACTGGAGGAATTTGAAGAACTACCAGTGGAAGTTCATGACAAGAACTTAACCCGATGAGAACAATCACCTTGCACTGCAAATGGACAGCAGAGTACCATACAGTACCCAGCTGAACGCAGATCCCGGACGTAGTTCTTAACTGAAAACGCTGTTTTGGGGGACCCAGGCGACTGACAGTTGTCCAGAGGCCCTGGGGATAGCCTACCAGACCCCCCCGGAGGTGGCCTCAGGCCTGCAAGCCTGCAAGTACCGGCCTGAGCGAGCTCTCGCCAGCCGTAGGGCGGAAGGGCGAGGACAAGCAGATGCTCCTCCCTGGAAACCGTGCCAGCAGATTTCCGTTCTTTATAAAAGGAAGTCACCCGCGCCCTGCCTCCCGACCTCATCCTCTCCCGCTCTCTCCTTAGGATGAAGATGGGCGGTGTCAAGGTTCTCCGGGGGGTGGGGCGGGGGGGTCTGCATCCCAAACACGGCGAAAGGCCCGGGGGGGCACGTCCACTCCCGAGCCAGTGTGTCACCTGAAAGGGGGACCCCAGCCCAGGGGGCGTCTCAGCCAGACGGAGCGTCTCCCCCTCCCCAGGTCCGTCGCCATCACCTCCTGCTTCTCCTCCTCGCCCACTCCTGCACGTCCCACCGCGGCCGCCGAGTCCTCGCCGGGTGCTGGTATCCCCGGCGCCCGCGCGCCACTTCCGCCTATGTGTCCGCCGGCGCGTGCGCAGTCGCGCGGCCCCGCCCCCTCGCCGGCCGCCGGCCTCCGGCGGCGGGGGCGCGGTCACGTCTCGCGCAGCCGCCTTCAGCTCCGGGGCGCGGGACAAGAGCCGACGTGGTGGCTCAGTGGTACCGGGACGCGCGCTAAACGCCGCGTCGGGGCGGTGAGCGCCTGTCGGGTAGAGTGTTCTCATCTTCCGGTCCGTGCTCCTCGAGCCTGTGCAGCCCCCCAGGTTGCAGGGCCCGGTCCCCCGGTCCCCGTGGGCGCCCACGCAGGTGGCGCCTTCCCGGCCAGTGGCCATGCGCGGAATTTGAGAAGGAGGCCCCGTGGAGAACGTTGAACCCGGGTATAGACACCGTTGGGGTTCCCTCTGCTTGATCCAAATGAGATGGGGTAAAGTCACAGTACCTTTCTCTGCTGCCATGTTTTACCTGCTTTCCGGGGAAGGTGAACCCAAGTAACGCTTGGGTTGCTTCTGACGTAGTAATTCAGCTTGTGGCTACAGCACCCCCGGTCCTTTTCATGAAAATGTCAGCGTTGTTTGGACAGTGCCACTTACTGCTCAGAACGTAAATCCCACGGCTCTACCAGCTCCCAAACTAAACATTTACCCTACAGTTAGGGCTGCATCTACAATCACTGAGATGCAGTGATGTACAAACCGAGATGGGATCGGTGATGAATTGATTTGGGGGTAACGCTAAAATGATATGGAAGACAAAGATTACTACAAGGAAGGAACCTTTCTGAGAGCATGCTTTGGATACCCGGGAAAGGAATGAATTGGAAACACACCAGGCATCTCCTGTTGTAAATGGTGGGTCTGGTTGGGCATTTTCATTTAATCCTTGTTAGGTCGAATTTTACAAATGTTGACTACGGCTTAGAGAATTTAAACTTCCTAAAGAAATAGTAAATGGTAGCCTTCCAATGATGCCATGCTGTTACCTGGATAACGTGGATTTAATGCTACTGCTAGGCATTTATACAACATGGGTCATGCACATAATCCATAAATTAGAAGTAGAAGCTCTCTGCCCTCAAGGAGTTACAGGTACACAGGAAAAGGTAAATGTTAGCATAAAACAACTCACCGTACAAGAGGTGTTCTAAGGTATCATCTCCTTGTACCTGGACAATTACGGTAGTCTTCTAGCCGGTCTTTCTACTTCCCCTTTATTTCTCTACTTTCCAATTCCTTTCAGCAGCTGGAATGATCCTTTTAGAACCTGACAGAATATACCATTCCTCTGCTCAGAACCCTTTACCATTTTACTCAGATTAAAATTCAGAAGCCTTACCATGGCTTCTAAGAAAGAGCTCAGTCTGGATAAACCACATCTACAGCTGCTGTTCAAAGTTCATCTAACGCCGTCCAAGCACACCAGGCAGCAGCACTCAGGACTTACTGTTCCTTCTGCACGGACCACTGCCCTCCCAGGTACCCACGGAACGTGCCCTCTCACTTTCCTCCGTAGCTGCTCAAGTGTAACTCGACCTGACTGTTCTTCCCGGACTGCTCCATCTAGGAGAGCTAACCTCTACACACACACACACTGGCCTCCCACTGCTTTACATGCCTTCGTAGCAGTTAGGATCACTTCCCGCACATTTGTTGTTTACGTCTCCCTTACCTCTTCGGCTCTACTGGAATGTCCCATGAGAGCAGGACTTTTGTCTCATTTATTCACAGGGGTACTGCCATCATCTAGAACAGAGCACTCCAGTACACAGTCAGCACTCAGTAAATACTTGGTGAATGAGTAAGTGCCACATGAGTGTTAGGATAGTAATAAGGAAATTCAGAAGAAGTCAGACGTTGCCTGGAGTGGTTTGTGAAAGCTTCTTTTAGAAGATGGAATTTAAATGATGAGGAGGATTCATACTGGGTGGGTGGGGGCTGTTTGGAAAGGGGGAAAGGGGAGGGAAGGGTAGTCTGAGCAGAGTCAACCAAAGTAAACAGAGACGCTAGACAAGGCAGTAATCAAATCTACAGTAGTTCTAAATGCTGACCTCTAAAAGTAGAACCAAAATAGGAAACTGCTAATAGCACATCCCTGAAAATTCACTTTGCCTCATCAAGGCTAGTTTATCTTTCCCTCTTTACCAGCAAATCCCATCCTTCTTAGATTGTATCCATCAGATACTGTCCATTCCAGACTGACTGCGAAATATATTTAGAGAATAGTTGGAATTTGTTTTAAACCATGAAAAAGAAAATATCGAACATAGCATAGAATTAAATGTTTAAATAAAGCATAAGTGACACATGCATTTTAAGATTTCTCATATACATGAAGGACAAAGAAAATAATAGGGCGCAAAGAACCAGCTGGATTAAATGTCCCTGCAATTCTCGTTGGAAGTCCAAAGGTATTATGTATGAAGAAAGAAGAAAATCAAATAGTTTCACTTTCTAAAACTATCCCAATTTCAACTATGACAGTGCTTCATTATAAAGTTATGTTTATTTAATTCTTTGCCATAAGGTTTTAAACCACTACATATATATATATATATATATAACAAGTAATAAAATAAATTATATATATAAATGTATAAGTGGGTACTAGTCATCAGTAATTTTCACAAACCTAATCATAAAGATTAGCATGACTATTGTCTTTTGATAATCAAAGAGTTTATTTATTATGGGAATTGCCCTTTAGGAATCTAGGGTAAACTTTTTATTAAATCAAATGAGTAGTACTTTAATTAAATATTATAAATATTTTTTAATATAAAGGTCAGTGTAACGGGCAATGTTGTGTCTCCCACAAAATTCATATGTTGAAGTTCTAGCCTCCAGTGCCCTAGGATGTGACTGTATTTGAAGATAGGCTCATTAAAGAGGTAATTAAGTTAAAATGAAATAACGAGGGTGGACTCTAATCCAATCTGATTCATGACCCCGTAAAAAGAGGAAATGTGGATACAGACATATACAGAGGGAAGACCATGTGAAGACACAGCCAACACCCTGATCTCGAACTTCCAGCTTCTGGAACTGTGAGGAAATACATTCTGTTGTTTAAGCCACCGGATTTGGTATTTTGTTGTGGCAGTCCTGGCGAAGTAATACAGTCAGTGACATATTTTTACAGGTCAAATATGAGCTATATGAGAGATGATCTGGAGAAGTACTTGTTATAGAGGAGGCATTTAACCAATACTGACTGGTGCATTGCTGCCCATTTACCCCTGTGATAACCCTTGTGGTCAAACAAAATTAAAGATGTGCAGCTATGAATTGGTTATAACTTCTGAGAAATTCATAGTCCTGTTGTGTCAAAAGCCTTTGGTGTCCTGACTCGTATTCTCAGCATCCTTTCTAGTTTCTGACTCACTGGGGGACAGGTTCACGCAAGCTTCCACTCTTCTCCCTGAAAGCTTCTCTCCTCTGTGTTTTGCCAGGCTGGTCTGCTTTCTGCCCCGAGGCTCTTCTGACTTTGCCTACCGGAGGCCAGCAGTAGCTCTCTCAGCTCACGCCACGCACAGCTTTGAAGTGTTGGTGAGTTAACACTCCTGGGTCAGCTTTCAATCAGGAGACAGTAGCCAGTGGATAAAGGTTCTTGTCTTTCAACCTGTAACAAGACAGTTTTGTAAGACCATTCTCCATGCTTCTTCAGAGGTCCTGGTGAAGTTGAGTTCTGGTTGCCCACAGCAGCAACTTCAATAACACACTCTCGTATCATCTTCTATATCTTTCTCCCCATTCCCTTACTGCTTCTTACTAGGATCACCTCCCAAATGACCTGGCTGCACACAGGTAGTTGTCTTAGGTTAAGCTTTGGGGGGAAACCAAGCTGGGAAGGTTGGTGTAAGAAGAAAGTCTCAAATGCAGCCTCTCAGTTCTCTGGAGCTGGGTCTCTCACCAGTCCGGTGGCGACAGGGATACCTCCTGGTGTGCTATGGCATCAGGGCTACTAAGGCGCTTCCTACCTGTGGTGGATTGAATATGAAGATGAATCATTCGTCTTCATGGTCGCTCTGGCACTTGAATGGGAAAGGGGCAATTGTACTTATAAGGCTGGGGGATTTTGCTGGCTTTTTTTTTTTTTAACTTTCATGGTCAGCCAGCTGTCAACTCAGGGCTCACCATGAGAGCTAGAAAACCCCCATATCAATATTTAACTATGGATATGAATGATTAATATTGGAATTGCAGGGCATGCATAGACTCATGTTACTGTTTTAAAAATTTAGTCTAAACATACTGTTGCAAAAATATCCATTACTGCATGCAGTAGGGTTAAAATAGACACACAGCAATGAAATCAATAAGGACAAATAAAGTCAAAATAATTTACAATTATAAAGCAAGAATACGAGCAATTCAGAACCATAACCAATTTGATTGATGGTATACTTTTTGACAACTTTATTGAAGAATAATTGACATAATCCACACGTTCTTAAGGTGCACAATTTGATGTTTTGATATATGTATATATCCATACAAACATCTCCAAAATCAAGGTAATGAGCATACCAGGAGTATCTCCAAAGATTCCTCCTGTCCGTTTATATTCTGTCCCCCCGACCCAACCCTGCCGCTACCCTTTCTGCAAGCAACCATTAATTTGCTTTATATCACTATCAATTAGTCTGAAATTTTAAGAATTTTAAATAAATGGAAACCTATCTTATATACTTTTTTTGTCTGCCTTTCTCCACTGAGATAAATTATTTTGCTGTTCACCCATGTTGCTGTGTTTATCAATAGTTAATTCCTTTTTACTGCCAAGTAATCTTCAGTTGCATGCATTGTACACTTTGTTTATCATTCCACTTGTTCATGGATGTTTGGGTTGTTTCCAGGTTTGGCTGTTATTCATCAAGCTGCTTTTGAGCCTTCATGTACAAGTCTTTGTGTAGACAGAGGTTTCATTTCTCTTGGGTAAATATCTAGAAGTGGAATGGTTGGGTCATATAGTAGGTGTTTATTTAACTTTTTAAGAAACTGCTAAACTGTTGCAAAGTAGTTGTACCATCTTACATTCCCACCAGCAACACATAAGAATTCTGGTTGCTCCCCATCCTTGCTAACACTTGGTATGGTCAGTCTTTTGAATTTTAGCCATTTTAGTAGGTGTGTAGTATTATCTCACTGTGGTTTTAATTTGCAATTTCCTAATGATTAGTGATATCAAATATCTTTTCATATGCTTATTGGCATCCTATATCATCCTATATATCTTCTGTATTTCTTGGTGAAGTGTCTGCTCAAATATTTTGCCCATTAAAAAAATTGGTTTGCTTGTTTTCTTACTATTCATTTTGGGAGATATATATATATATATATATGTATTTATATATCCATAGTTATATATAGTTATAATTATCTATATCTATATCTATATATATATATATATACATGCAAATCCTTTTATCAGAAATGAGAGTTTGAAATATTTTCCTCCATGTTGAGGTTTCCTTTATCATTTTCTTTACAGCGTCTTTTACAGAGTAGAAGTTCTTAATTTTAATGTGGTTCAATTTATAATTTATAATTTTTTTTGGTGGATATGCTTTTTGTGTCATATCTGATTAATCTTTGCCTAACCCAAAGTCATAAAGATTTTTCTTCTGTTTTCCTTGAGAAGTTTTATAGTTTAGGTTCTACATTTAGATCTGTGATCCCATTTCGAGTTAATTTTTGCTTTTTTGATGAAATTTTTAGTTCGCCTTTGTTTTTGCAAGTTATTTTTGTTGGATTTTGAATTTTAGGATGATAGATGTTTTCCGTTCAATACTTTAAAGATGTTTCGGCAGAGGATCTTTCTGCTTGCATTGTTTCCAATGAGAAATCTGCTGCTTAGGATCTACCAAAGGTGAACATTATTCTTGTGGAGTTTTGTTCTTATTGTTCATATGTCTTCTGGACACAGATTGTGACCACTTAACAATTAGGAGGTAATTTTGGGTATGTCCTTAGCCAGGGCACCACACTGTACGTCTTCAGGGCCTCTCACATCGGTGTCTTAGGAGACAACCTTGCAGCAGGCGTTAGATGGCTACTCTGCATCTTTGGAATAAAACAGTCACCACTTAGCAGAACCTAGTGCCCGGCAGGTCAGTCTTGTACCTGTTCTAAGGGGAGAAATATTAAGAGGAAATCTCTGTCAGGAAATTTTGCCCAAGATGCTTTTATGCAATGATAAGTTTTGATTCATTCATACAATTAAATAAATTAAAAATTTATAGTTAGTATCGAAGCTTTCATTTGACCATAAAATACATTATTGTTGGGGCTTCCCTGGTGGCGCAGTGGTTGGGAGTCTGCCTGCTAATGCAGGGGACACCGGTTCGAGCCCTGGTCTGGGAGGATCCCACATGCCGCGGAGCAGCTGGGCCCGTGAGCCACAACTGCTGAGCCTGCGCGTCTGGAGCCTGTGCCCCGCAACGGGAGGGGCCGCGATAGTGAAAGGCCCGCGCACCGCGATGAAGAGCGGTCCCCGCACCGCGATGAAGAGTGGCCCCCACTTGCCGCAACTAGAGAAAGCCCTCGCACGAACCTGAGACCCAACACAGCCAAAAATAAAAAATAAAAAAAAAAAAAAAAAAAAAAAAAAAAAATACATTATTGTTTGTTTTTTAGATTTTTTTTGTTACTGACTTCTGAAATAAATAAGGTGCAAGCTTTTATTACAATATTAGCCTGATTTGTGGAAGTCACACTAATATTTGGTTAGTTAAAATTGCAGTTGAGGCAATGTGTTATATTTAATACTAGAAAGTAGGTAAAAATCTCAAATCAGTTTGCAAAATGCATAATGAAACTCTTCCAAGAAATTAATAGCATAATATATAGATATACTTAATATGTAAAATAATATTCATTACTTGACATAGAAACTGCTTTCTAAATACATTGTATTTTTGCATTTCAAAGAAACAAAGAATCAGAGAACCAGGAGGAAATTTGTTCTATTCTATTTCTCTTTGTAACTAATATTGGACCAATTCATGACAGAAAGGTAGGTTTTTACCTATTTCTGTTTTCTCTGTACTCTAGAGAAGTTTCTACAGTTGAATAAATACAGTTAAATAAAGCCTGAATAGGTAAATGACGTGGCTGTTGTCTTTAATCTTTTAAGATATTGTATATAAGTTTTTAAAAAATTTATTTATTTATTTATTTTTGGCTGTGTTGGTCTTCGTTTCTGTGCGAGGGCTTTCTCTAGTTGTGGCAAGTGGGGGCCACTCTTCATCGCGGTGCGCGGGCCTCTCACTATCGTGGCCTCTCTTGTTGCGGAGCACAGGCTCCAGACGCGCAGGCTCAGTAGTTGTGGCTCACGGGCCTAGTTGCTCCGCGGCATGTGGGACCTTCCCAGACCAGGGCTCGAACCTGTGTCCCCTGCATCGGCAGGCAGACTCTCAACCACTGCGCCACCAGGGAAGCTCTGTATATAAGTTTTAAGGAAATTACTTCTTTCAGCTTAAAAGCTGAAGTCCTGAAACTGAAATATTGTAATCACTGACCAATAAATCAAGGATGTGGTTTAATGTGAAGGATTTTCTCAGTTCTTTGAATTAGTCTTAAAAATGAGATTTTGTCTTTTCTTATGAGAAATGTGTTACTCAGCTATGTTTACCATGAATTGCTGGTTCTTTGGATCATGTCTATTATACTGATGGTTGCCAACCTGATTACCCCATATCACAAAATTTTAGGGTCTTTCTGCTAGAGTTCTTACTGGGTTAGTGTTCATTTTGAAGGTATAATCAAGTCCATAAATTGCTAATAGAACTGTTGGATTTAAAGCAACCAGCTGAAGTCTCTTTCCCCAATACCCTCTTAGCAAATCCCCTCCCCACCTCTGAAATTCTCTTAATCAGTTTTCATTGCAACTATATAATATGTGACCATGATTCAGCTGCCTTTAGTTTAATTTCATCACAACAGCCTTTCATAAAATAAACTTCTCATGTCTTTGGATATATATATATCCATTTATCTGATTATCTATCTAATTCGAACAAAGGCTCTGTTATTCTGTTTATACTGTGTGTGATTATTTTAATGTGATTTAGGTCTTAACCGCAATGTAAATTCTTTTTGAAGTAGAATGGCTAGATTTCATTCACTTAGACATTTAAATTATCTGCAATAGGACTAAAATGGAAAGAGAAATATTACTTAAAACATCTTGTAATAATAGTCTATTGGATTCATCAGGGGAAAAAGGCTGGGGACCAACTACTTGGAGAAAAATTGTAGCATTTTGATTTACTCCTCTTTGGCATGCTATCAAGTAGAAGATGGTGTTTTCCCTTACCTTTCCCCCCTAATTTTTTGTCTTAAGTTTGCTAGGAAGAATGGAATAAAAACAGTGTATTTTTCAGGCTTATGAGATAACAGGAGAAATTCCATTCACATGTGTGGCAGCATAGGGACCAGGGAATAGCTGACACCACATGCACTTAAACATGAGACACAGGCTCTGTTTCCAAGGGCACGCTGCTGAATATAACCTCGGTGAAGAACAGCCGATTCTGGGGAGATGTAGTGCACATCACCCTGCAAATAAGACTCAAATTATCTTAAAGCCATTTTAAAAAATAAAGTGGCATTCTCATATTATATTAAAGGTCATTATTCATAAGAGTTTTGAGAATACCAAGAGTTGTATGCAAGCCGCATCTTCTAATTAAAATGGTTTGGGGGCAATACCCACTGATTATTATCCATTATTATTGCTGTTGGTTCTGGGACAGAAGTACAGTGTCATCATTCCTTAAAAGCCAGTGGATTGACACAGCATTTTCAGTTCTCTGAAATAGAGTTATCTATTACATTGCCAAATTTGGTCTTTTGCTACCCGTTGGGAATTAACATTTGGTGTGCTGGAGTACCTTAATTCTTATCAGTCATAACGTCAGAGGTTTTAACTGCTTTGCACACATTTGAGGAGGATAGGGTATTTGGACAGTCTAAGTAGCAAACTCCGTTTTGTATTGAATTAGCTGCATTAAGCCAGGTAATCCCTCAGAAACACATTCTGTTGAATAAGAGAGATGCCAATATGGAAAAGATTCATCCTCGCTTCTAATTTAAGTATCCTGCTGGGATAAAGAGTTTTGTAGCAATACAGTCTGACAGTTGGTTAGTTAACAAACTTTCAGTACCAAAGTGATTGTAAATAGACTGAATTGGACCTGTGGTTTGGAAGTAACACTTCTTACTAGCTATGTGTTTTTATTAACTTCTATGTGAAACTGCATGTACACACACATATATATCATGCTATGCCTGTGTGTGAGCGTTAAATGCTTTTGGTACAAAGTTAGAGTTGTTTAAAAGATCCGTTTCACTCTGTGTAGTAGGTGATTGTTAGCAAGACACGGCTTTGAAACATTGCTTAAATTACTCCCTCGTGTACTTGTGTGCTATAGCTACAGTATTGATGACCTTTGATCAAGTTGTTAGGGAACAAGGGTAGCAAAATGAATACTGCCTGGAAATCCAGAGATCTGAATTCTAGCAAGGCTCTGCCACTGTCACTCTCTGTAACTGAGAAGTAGCATCCTTCCCAAGAGCCCTCACCATTGTCCCCTTGCTGAGTAGGTTAACAGTCCCATCTTGTGGGCCACCACAGTTTTTATACTCACTTCTGTTTGCTTCTATTAGAACACTAATCACAGTGTTTTCCAGTTTCCATGCTTCTCTCTTTCTCTCTCCCTTTACTGGTCTGTGACCTCTAGGAAGGCAGTGACCGTGTTTTCTGTTTACCTTTACTGTCTTATGTAGTACTTCCTGTATAGGGGGCACTCAACGCATATGAGCTGTACGAACAGATTTGTATGTGAGGGAGTTGGAATAGAGTATCTTGAATAACTCAATTCTGTTTATAACGTGATAGTTGGTACAGGTATTTAATACAAATGGTCTGTAATAAATTTAGTTGAGTGAATGATTGCCAAAGCTATCATTGGGATTATACCAGATTACAAATTCCCAGATTGACTGGGTTTGCCTTGGACATCTGAGGTGTGTTATTCATTGGTTTGTGACTTATTAAGAATAATTGGAATATTTCAGAGTCATTCAATCACATCATGAACCTCAACAACGGAAGAAACATTTTTTATGGCTGTTCACGAAACAGTACAGTCTGAAGGTTATTTTGTCTTACCTTTAAAAATGGATTTCTGAGTATTAATCTCATTAGATTTTGGAGCACATTAGTTACTGATATTGCTAAAATGGGCAGCGATGCCATACTTTTAAATTTTCTTGAAAGCTCCAACGAGAACATACATGCACAATGTAATTCTGGATGGTTGAAATATCTAAATGTATGCAAATTTAGAGGTAGTAATATTTAATATAGAAATGTGATTTTGAGACTCAAACAAAAGGATTATTTTAGTCCTCTACTTTCATGGAAATGTAGGGGTGGGTCTTCATCTGGATCTGAACCTTGGAAGAAAGTCAGCAATTTGAGGATTGAACTCAACTTGAATTATTTCCTTTTCTTTTGTGCTTAATTAATAGGCTATGCTTCAGACTACTGGTCAGAGAAAATGCCCCAGACATGCTTTATTCTGGTATTTCTGGATTCTTTATTTAAATATTTATGTAATTTTAATTTTACTGTCTTCTTTAAGTTTTAATGTTCTTTATGATTATGAAATGTAGCCACATAGTTAAAAATTCAGAAGTTGCAGATGCGTATGTGATGAAAAGTTGATCACATACCCCTGGTCTCATTTAGTTAGTTAACTCATTTAGTTAGTTTCCCCTCTCCTAAGACAGCCAATGTTAGGGGTTCCAGATCAGTTTCCTGATCTGTCTTTTATTTTATGAAATCATGTAATTCTCAGTTTCCAGCAAGCTTCTTGAGAGCAGGATTGATGTCTAATTATCACAGTGTTTTACCCAAGCAAATATGTGTTGAATATTTCAGTAAATCATAAGCTCAGCCAAGGCCAACATCTTCGCTATCTTACATGAATATTTATAATACTCATTATTAGTGGGAATACACTCCCTAATAGTGTTTCTCCTTCTGAACCTTCAGTCATTTGGTTTCACTAGGCTGGATTGTATCCTCTTCTACAATTTTTGTTTTTTTTACAAATTCTATAATCCTTCAAATTTTGGATTTACGTTTTATACCTCATTATTGTCTCATTCTCCTCCCCATTCTCTGTCTTTACATACCTTAATGCTTAATACCATATGGGTTACACCAAATTATCACAATCTCTTATTATTCACTTTTGCAGATGTACAAAGAGTTCCCATATGCCCCACCCAGTTTCCCCTATATTAACATTTGTATTAGAGTGGTATAGTTATTACAATTGATGAACCAATATGGATACATTATCATTAACTAAAGTCCATAGTTTGCATTAGGATTCACTCTTGGTGTCTGTGGACTTGGACAAATGTATAAAGACATGTCCTGTATCCACCATTTAAAGTATCTAACATAGCAGTTTCACTGCCCTAAAGATCCCCTGTGCTCCATCTACCTATTCATCCTTCCCTCCCTCCCCCATGAACCCCTGGCAACCACTGATCTACTGTCTTCATTGTTTTACTTTTTCCAGAAGTTGTATAGTTGGAATCATACAGTATGTAGCCTTTTCAGATTGACTTATTTTCTTTAGCAATATGCATTTAAAGTTCTTTCAGACCTTTTCATGACTTGATAACTCACTTCTTTTTTATTGCTGAATCATATTCTAGTGTATGAATGTACCACAGTTTGTTTATCCATTCACATTTTGAAGTCCATTTATGTTATTTTCTGAAGAATAATTTTTTCCCTTATATGACGTTTAAAAGATTAAGTAAATGCAGAAGTAAAAACTATAGCTAATATAGTTTATTATTTCCAGAAACAAAGGATATGAGAAAATATGCCTCATGGTGAAACATTCAATTAAAACCTCTTTAGCTCTGAAATCAACATTTCATCAATATATGACAGGATTTAGATTTTGAAAATAAACACACTCCTTTTGTAATCATAAAAAATTTTTTTTAAATTTCATTTTCTGTGTAATCAAAATCTCCAAAAGCATGAGAGTGTAGAGAGAAATCTTTTCTTATGGATGTTTATCTCATTATTACATCTCAAAAATTTTTTTAGTAGGAAAGTTTTTAATGTATATTTTGTTAAGGTTTATATTATAGAGTCCTAGAATGTACAAAGGGAGCTTAGAGTCATCTGGTCCAATCGGTTGCCAATATCTGAATTTCTTCTCTGACATTGAAGGCAGGTGGTCTTAGAGCATATGTTTAAATGATAGGAAGCTTACTCTCTTACAGATCAATGGGTTTCATTTTTTTTAGGTAACTAATCATTAGAAAAGTCTTCCTTTTATTGAACTAAACTCTGTTTTCCCATAATTTTTACCCATTCATTCTAATTCTACTCCATGAATCAGAAAGAAGAAATTTAATCTCTTTTCCCAAGGATAGTCCTTTGAATATTCAAAAGAATATAATCTTTAGCTTTATTCTAGCTAAAGATAGCTACAATATCTCTCTGCATATTGAACTTCCTGAGCTCCGTATCATCTTAGATATCGTCCTCTGAATGGTTGTGCAGATGCCACTGTTCAAAAACATTTTGTGGACGCATGCCCAAGTTTTTCTCATTCATTCATTCGCTCTGTTTTTGAGTGCCTGCTACCTGACAGACTTTGTTAGATGCTGGGGATGTGATGGTAACCACTTCCCTGGCGGTCCCACATGGTTAAGACTTCGCGCTTCCACTGCAGGGGGCACGGGTTTGATCCTTGGTCAGGGAACTAAGGCCCCACATGCTGCATGGACAAAACAAAAGATGAAACGTATTTCCAAGGGGTGAATACAGACCAACAAAAAAGTAAAATCAAGTAGCAGTAAATTGTGATGAAGGAAAGAAACAAGGGCCCAAGACAGAAATGAATGGGGTGGGGAAGCAACTTCAGAAAGTTGTTGAGGGAGGGCCAGCCTGAAGGAGAGAAATTCAAAGGAGGAGCATTCCAGGTAATCATGGTCATATGTGCTCGAGCTCTGAGGTGGAAAGGACTTCAAATTCTAGAAGCTGAAAGATCACTGGCATTAGAATGCAGTGAGAAAAGGTGCATGTGATGGTTTTAAAATATGTCTGTGTATCTTTTCCTAAGATGAGGACTAATTTCCACCCCTTAATTCTGGGCTGGACTTCGTGATTCTCTTCTGATGAATGGAAGGTGGCAGAGGTAATGCTCTGTGACTTCTGAGGCATGGTCATAAAAAAAAATAGCTTCCACTTGGTTTGCTCTCTCTTGGATTGATCATTTGGAGCGAGGTCAGCTGCCATGTCATGAGCTAGCAGCCTGTGGAGAATCCCTTGTGGGAGGGAACTGAGCCCCCCCCCCCCTCCCCTGCCCCCCAGCAAGTGCCAGGTTGTGCCTGTGAAGGACCCATGAGAATGAGCCATTTTGGAAGTGGATCCACCTGCCCCGTCAAACCTCCAGTTGACTCAGCCGCAGTCAACATAATATCCACGGCCTCCTGAGAGACCCCAAACCAGGACCACCCAGCTGATCCACTTCGGAGTTCGCGACCCCCAGAAACGTTAAGACATACCACATTTATTGCTGTTCTGAACCGCTAAGTTCTGAGATAATTTGTTGTGCAGATAACTGATAGAAAAGGGATGTGTCAGGCAGATTGCTTTTGGATTCAAATAACATAAGACCCAATGACAAGCATCTTACAGTGAGGAGTTTATTGGCGCCCTTACTAAGAAGTCCAGAGGTGGGCCTTGGTCAGTTCTGTGGCACAGTCACGTCCCCAGGTGCTGGCCACTTTCTGTTCTGCCCTCTGTACCAGGTCGGTGATGTCCCCTCACAGAACCACAGAATCGTAGCAGCAGTTTTCAGTCATCACCCGGACGAGAGAGGCATTTCCTCCTGTGTGTGTTTCTACAGATAAGGAAAATCTCTCCCTCACAGTTGGTGGCCAGAACTGAATAAAATATCACACATAAACCAGTAGCTGGCAGATGAGATAGCAGGGACTTTGGATGACACCTCGATTTCTGGCTTAAGCCACTAGCTGGAAGGTACTGCTTTTTTTTGTTTGTTTTTTGTTTTCTTTTTTAGGTCATGTGGGGAAAATCAAGAGTTCCATTCTGTATATGTTAAATCTGAGATGTCTTTAAGACATATACACTGAGACGTCAGGGAGCAGTTGGCTATCTACATTTGGAGCAAAAAGAGGAGGTAAAAATGTAAGCGTCATCAGCAAAAAGATGGTTTTTGAATCCATGTAGTTGATGACTTGACCACAGGGGAGTGGATGAGAGGTGACAGCAGGCCCACAGCCAAGTCTGAAGAACCTCAGCATCTCAGATCTGGGTACAAGAGGAGCCAGTGAAGGGAAACCCGGGTAAGTAGGGGGAGGAGGGCAGGCAGAAGATGGCATCCTGGAAGCCGCCAAGGCAGCATTTTTCAAGGAGGGAGCGGTTAACTGTGTCCTTTTTGCCAAAAGGTTGAACTAATAAATGAGGATGTGTAAGTGACCTTTGGATTTAGCACAGGATGATGCTGAGGAAGGAGGTGGATTCATAAGAGGACAAAGGAGTCATGGGGCCTGAGCGAGTAGAGACAGCATGCAAATACTACTCCTTGGAGGAGTTTGGCCCTGAGGCGGTAAGGGTAGCTATAAGGGGATGTAGGATCAGGAGATGAAGGCTAATGTCAGAAGACACCAGAGCACATCTCTGTGCTAATGGGAACTTTCCCTCATAGAAAAAGAGAATGATTGACAATACAGGAGAGATGAGGGACAGCCCAAGGTGTAAAATCCCTGAGGACAGTGCACACACACATTTATGCACATTCCTATGTAACTTTAATTATTAGAGTACAAATAGAATATCCATTGTTTGGGGAGAGTAATTTAAGCAGTATGTTGGCTCTATTAACTATTTCTCGGAGAAACAATTTGCAAAGTGGCTAAAAATCCAGACTGCTAGAGCCAGATTTTTGCGGTTTCAAGTCAGCTGTGTGACCTTGAGGAATTTACTTAACCTCTCTGTGCTCCACCTCCCTAATTTTTATAAATGGAGATAGTAGTAAAAGTACCCACCTCATAGGGTTGTCATCAAGGTCTCCTTAGTTAATGTACATAAAGCATTTAAAGCAGTGCTTCGTCTATGGTAGATGCCCTGTGTGCTAGGCACCTACTTGATAGTATTTGCTGGGTTTGGTTCTACTAAGTGACTTAGGCTAAAGGTACTGTTACCAGGAAAAAAATATTGATTTAAATTTTATTATTATTTTTACATGATATGGGAGTTATGCGTAGAAAAGTATCATATATTGAGATGCAACCTCAAATAAAAAAGTGAAATTTACATTTTGAAAGATAGTTATCCGAGCATTATTAAAATCAGTTGGTTAGTCTTCATTATTTATTAATTTCTTCTTGTAGGAACTCTTGCCTTGAAATATAAAACTTGACAAAACATGATCACTAGACATTCATCAAAAGCATCCAAAGGATATTTGGGGGGAGGCAGTCAAGGTGCTAAATTAAACAATATAGTTCAAAATGGGAGATGGATTCAAATCTTGTACTATGTACACAGCACTTTCTTCCTCCCTCGCTGAATGTTAATTCCCACGCTAGAATGTCTAGCGGCTTGCAGGAGTCTGCAAAGATAGAACATTTATAGGAATTAATGCTCGGTGGGTATACAACACGGAGACCCTGAAGAACTAAAAAAGCATGAATAAATGTATTCCAATTACAGGCTAATGCAGGGAATGGGTTTATGGTGCTTAGAGGTCTGGATCAGCTCTCTGACAGCCTGCAGACATTAGGAGCCCCTCATGACTCGCCTGCGATGTGGGCATTATGGAGTGATTTTTACTTTACTGCCTTTTCCATCAGATCATCCCCTTTCTTTCACACACAAGGTTAATTCACTTCTTGATCACATTATTTCCTCGCTGCTCTTTGACAATATAAAAATTCTGAGCGGACAGCTCAATCCCTCTTCCATCTCAGATTTGATTGTTATGGTATTGCCTGGCGTCCCTCAGAGGCCTCCAGCAGCCTTTGCCGTACTTTATGACACTTAAATGGCTTGGCTACAATTTCTCCATCTATTCACGAAATGCTGTTAATAACTCATTTCCAAAGAGGCCCTTCTTTATGGCTTGGCATTAAAGGAATTTTTATTAGGTGCCAGGATAGGTGACACACAGCCCCAGTAACCAAAGAGTTAATTAATCTGTTGAAATTTATTGCCTTTTATACTGCACTCAGTGTGACAGTCCCTAAGAGAAACAGATACTATATTTACAACCCAGGTTGAAATATTCAGTAATATAGTCTGCATACTGACCTACTCCATCAGTGTATGCCTTCTGCTGGAAGATCCATTAATCACAGAAGATGAATTTGTATAATCTATCTTCTTTCTTATTCTGAGATTCCACTAAATATTGAAATAATAATTTATTGATTACCTTGCAATATAAATGTGTAGTAAAGTCACCCAAGACATTTTCATGGTAATGCATTTTGGAAGTTCTTGGCATTCTGTGGGAATAAAAGGCAAAGCTGTAATAGGAGTGAATACTCTTGTAGGCAGAGCACCAAACTTAATTTCATATTGTGTGTAGGGAAATGACAAGGTAGTTTCTGGACTACCAAAAGTCGAAGCCACAGCCACGATAATTACATTCTCCAAAGTAAACATCGTGAGTATTTATTATCACATTTGCACCTTACCTTCTTTGTGTTTTACCCCCAGAATATTTTAGACCACAAATAATTTCTTTGTGCCACCTTTCACTTGTAAAACCACTACTTTCCTGCACATAATACAGGCAAAGATGAAAAGGGTCTAGGTATGGTGGGTACTATCTTCCACTTGATTCCAGTAACATCTTCCGGGACCATTTTATAAATTCTCAGTCTGAATTGTATATTTCCTATCACTGTTGTTTGGATAGTCCTTTGGGTTCTTGCCCTAAATCTCAGTTCGCTTCTACAATTTTCATGAGTTCTTGCTATTACTTCTGGGGCAATGATTTTGTCATAATTTTAGGATCATGATAATTTTTGCATCAGATCTGATTTGGTCCAGAAACATTGGAGAAATATATGAAAGGTGTTATAGAACGTTGAGATGTCCTTGTGAATCAAGCACAATTATCGTTAAAAACTCAGAAATTCTAAATGTCCTTGTGTCTGGATATACAATATTACGCTGTTTGGGTGAACATGAGCTGAACAGCCAGCACCTCTGTTCTGCACATGTACCAGCAGCACCGACAGTATTCTACCGTAGGGTTTGTTGTAGGTGCAGTTCTAGCGGAATTCAATCACGTTCAGTTAATGTAGCCCTCTTCTAGTCTCCATAATAATTCATCTCAGTTTTGGGCAACTCTTTACGATCAGGATAACTCCGCAGAGTGGATGAAATTCTAATGTGTGAGGTTTGTTTTCTAGTGCTTTCCTGGCAAGGTTAACCAGATGGTGAAATGTAATAGCTTGGAAGATCCAGTTTTGATATACAGTCAATCATTTCTGAAATGATAATGAAAAAGCAAAAAGGATCAGAGCTTTTCAAATTCACTTTTTGGTCATGAAATTGAAAATATACTTTTTTGGAGGCTAAAGAAGTATCTCATCATAATTCCCCTGACATTTAAACCTCTTGGCTATATACTTCTAAAAGAAGACAAAGTATTTTGAAAATTTTGCCATACATTTTTATATGGAGTATATTTATATCACATTTTTTCATGTGAAAAATTACGAAACTTTTTAATGTCACCTGAAAGTGTTTCTGATGTAGATTTCAAAATAAAATATATTTTCTTAAGTGTTTTTGGTAACAATAATACCAATTAAGTCGTATATTTCTTCTATATTTTATTTCGATGAAACCTCAAATCAGTGATAACCAATATAATGTAGAATTAGGCAGTTCCTGAACCTTATTCTGCTATAAAACTTGCTAATTTGGCACAGATATTATTCTTTGAAGATGGACAATATATAGTTTTTTCATCAGGTTTGATTTCTACTGATTCGATTATTTTAATTATGGATTAATTATGGATATATATATACTTAAGTATCTAACAAAAGAATTATGTTGATGCATTCGATTATTTCTTTAGTGATGAAGTTTGCTGTGAGATGGCATATTACCACATGATTGCTGTGCTACTCTCCTTCTTATTTTCTTTGGTCCATTTTACGCATTGGTATTAATAGCTGTTCCTTGTTCTGCTCGTGTAAAGTTACATTCTGATTTCAGCTCTCCCTGGTGTTTGGCTAATTGGACTCTTCATTTAAAGTATACTATGTTTTATTACCTTATCTTCCATGGTATTTTACATTTTGGATTGACTGATTCTAATTCCTGTTTCACAGTAGTATACTTTCACAGTAGCACAACCTTGGGAATCCATTAAGTTTGGCCTTTAAAACACTGCTTTATTTTTCTCCACACAGTAGTGAAAAGCTGTGGCATTTTCCAGCACCCACATTGACTCCCTTTTTATAACAATGCTACTTTCCCTTCCCTTCTTAATTTAAATCAGTGCAACACAATATATATTTATTAACCATCCATTACATGGCAAGTTCTGTGTCAAGTACGGACTTGAATTGGCATACGTGCTACTCTCAAGCGGTTCAAAGTCAAAGTCTGTTAATTGAGACAGAAAAGTAACAAATGATGATTTTTAAAACCCTTCTTGCCCCCTTCTCACACAAAATCTTTAATTTCAGGAACTTGAAGTTGAATAATTTTGGAAGCTAACCTTTTATTTAGCTTTCATCCAAGGGCAGGTACTTCATTAAGCACTTGAAATGGATTATTTTACTTAATCTGTACAAGGCTGCATGGCAAGTACTATCATTGTATCATCCCCTTTTTACTGATGTGGAGGTGAGTTACAGAGAGGCCAGGGCACCTGCCCAGGCCATCCTTCCGGTGTACCACCTAGGGGGGATTGGAATGCGGCCACCGGAGTTCAGTGCTGGGGCACTTCACCACTCCCTCTCCCAGTCCTGCAGGATGAGACACATGTTATTCAGAGTAAGAACTAACCACTCTTTTTGTCTATTTATTGCTCACCTCTGATTATTGAATCCTTTCCCCAGAAATTTACAATGCCCCGCCATCATATAACAAGTTCCCCCATACATATGAAACAATTTGTAGGCTCTGTTTTATTCCTAGGTAATCTGTACTATTCTTTTGGTTTGTCTGTTCCTACCCTATTCCTATACTGTTTTAATGGCTATAATTTTATAAAATTTTTCATGTCTGATTGGGTGAGTCTCTCCTTTTTCTTATTCAAA
Source organism: Balaenoptera musculus (assembly GCF_009873245.2). Classification (NCBI taxonomy): domain Eukaryota; kingdom Metazoa; phylum Chordata; class Mammalia; order Artiodactyla; family Balaenopteridae; genus Balaenoptera; species Balaenoptera musculus. The sequence goes on from NC_045795.1 coordinate 6,147,346, forward strand.
ATGTGTTTTCTCTTCTTAGCTCCTACGTCTTTAAAAATATTTTTTGTTGTGAAATTTATTATGCACACAAAAGAATACATAAAAATTTATGTCCAGTGTAAAGAATAAAAATAAAAAGCCATCACGAACCTATTATTCAGGTCACAAAGTACAATATTGCTTTGATATGATTCTCATTATGATCCTCCTTGATTTCATTCTCCTCCCAACCTCTTCCTTCTTCCAGAGGTAACAGGGTCAAAGTTTTGGTGTTCATCTTTCCCTTGCTTGTCTTTATAGTTTTTCTATCTACATCAATAACATATTATTGTTTTATCTGTTTATGACACTTATAGAATGAAAACAAATTGTATATAATTGTCTAAGACTTGGTTATTTTTTTCCATGTTGTGTTTTTGAGATTTATCCATGTTGATGTAAGTAGCTGTAGTTAATTTATTTTTCACTGTTGTATAATTTTCCATTATATGAATACAGGCATACCTTATTTTATTGCAATTTGCTTTTTTGCCCTTCCCAGACATTGTGTTTTTTTTTTATAAATGGAAGTTTTGTGACAACGCTGTGTTGAGCAAATCTATTGGTGTCATTTTTCCACACTTCGTGTCTCTGTGTCACATTTTGGTGATTCTCATATTATTCCAAACTTTTTCATTATTATTATATTTGTTATGGTGATCTGTGGTCAGTGATCTTTGATGTTACTACTGCGAAAAGATTACAACTTGCTGAAGGATCTGATGATGGTTAACATTTTTAGCAATAAGATGTTTAAATTACAGTATGTATATTGTTTTTTTAGACACGATGCTATTGCACACTTAATAGACTATGATATAGTGTACACATAACTTTTAAATGCACTGGGAAACCAAAAAATTCATGTGACTCACTTTATTGTGATATTTGCTCTATTGCTGTGTTCTGGAACTGACCCCACAGGATCTTTGAGGTATGCCTGTATAACAAATTATTTTTCCATTCTACTGTTGATTGATATTACACCCATTTCAGATTTTGCAGTTATGAGCAATGATGCTGTGACCATGCTTGTACACACGTTCTGGTATGCATGTGCAACAGTTTCTCTCAAGTATACACTAATTAGTGGTGTTGCTGAATCACAGGGTAGGCACACATTCAAATTTATTAGGTTATGTCAAACTGTTTTCCAGAGTGGTTATATTAGTCTATTTGCCTGTCAGCAGTATGTGGGAGTTTTTGTTACTCTACATTTTGCCAACCCTGTGTTGTCTGACCTTAAGTGTTTTTCTATTCATAGGTATAAAACAGTATTATATTGTGGCTAAGTTTTGTTTCTCTGATTATTAATAAATATATATATGTATATTTATATGTATTCTATTGCTTTTTTCTTCTGTAAAGTGCCTGTCCACATCTTTTCATATTGTGTTGCTTGCCTTTTATACCTTGATTCATAGAAGCCCTTTGTATATTCTCAATATAAGTTCTTTTTCAGTTATGTGTGTGTGTGACAAATATTTTCTCCTAGCTTGGAGCTTATCTTTTTACTCCTTGGTAAATTTTAGTCATCAGACTTATTCAATTTTAATGTAGCTCAATTTATAAATATTTTTCTTTGTAGACTGTACTTTTTGTATCTTGTTTAAGAAATATTTCTTACTGTGGGTCGTAAAGGTACTTTCTTATATTACCTTTTAAAAGTTTTATGCTTTTGTCTCTCACATTGATTTTCAATCAACCAGTAACTAATCTGTGTGTGCGTGTGTGTGCATGCGTGTGTGTGTGTGTGTGTGTGTGTGTGAGATATGATACAGGAAATCTAATAACAGTTTTTAATAGAAATAACTAAAATGCCAGCACCTTTTTGAATAGCCCATCCTTTTCCCACTGATAAAAAGTTCCAGATCTGTTATAAATCATTATAATCCATTTTGCATGGATTTGTTTCTAGACTTCCTATTCTGTTTATGTCTATTTATCTGCTTATACCACAGGGTCTTAATTATAAAGCTCAATGGTAAGTCTTCAAGTCCACTAGCTTAAGACTCCTCCCCAACTTGGTGGCTATTTTGGGGCTTTTGCTCTACCAAATAAATTGTAAAATCAACTTGTAACTTCAACAGTAACAACAACAATAACAAATCCAGTTGGGATTTGGATTGGATTCTTTATAGATTAATTGTGGGAAAATATACATAGTTAGGTTACTGACTCTCTCGAGGAATATGGAATATCCGTCTACTTAGGAATCTTAAATGTCTTTCAATAGAACTTTATAATTTTAACTCTAAAGAGCATGCATATATTTTGTTGGATTTATTTCTAAAGTACAATTCATTTTTGTTTCTTGTATAATTTATTTTATTGCACATGTTTTAAAAATCACAGTTTTTGATTGTTGCTGGTACAAAGATTTGCGATTGAATTTCTGTATTGATATTTTTATCCACCAAAATTATTTAACTTGTATATTTGGAAGCCATATTATTAGGATTTACACAGGTTTGTACTTGTTATATCTTCTTGGTGAACTGAACCTCTTACCAATATTTAGCAACTTTTAAAATCCTGGTATTGTGTTTATAGTCTATTTTGTTTGGTGTTACTATGATTATGTCAGCCTTCTTTTAACTAGTATTTGCTTGATATATCTTTTTTCCATTACTAGACTTTCTAGTTTTCTGTGTCCTTATGTTTTAGGTATGTCTTTTTTATGCAGCATATAATATTTTGAATTTTAATCCTGTTTGGCTGTCTTTGTCTTTGATTCGGAGGGTATAGTCCATTTACATTTATTGTACTATTGATATATTAAATTGGGTTAAGCCATCTTTTCCTTTCTATTTCTATTGTTGTAACTCCACTTCCTTGCCTTCTTTTTGATTAATTTCTTTTGTTTATTTTCATTCAATTATTTTCTCCTCAACCTGTTTGGAAATTACTTATTCTGTGTCTGTTTTTTTAGTACATTACCTATTTTAACATGCATTCTTAACAAAGCCTAAAGTTAGTTAATAATTATTCTTTAATTCTGAATCATGTGAGCATCTTAGAATATATTAATGATCAACCCCTTCTAAAATTACATTCAATTGTTGACAAGTATTTTAGTTCTCGCTAAGTGATAAGTTATTGTTATTCCTTCATTTTGTCAATTTTTAAAAGATTTTTTTCACATATTTTTAAATATTTTTGCTTATTGGTAATTCTTGTAGAGATTTTTTTCTAGGATTATTTCCCTTCTGTTCAAAAATTTATGAAATTTTTCTTTATTGGAAGTCTTCTGGTGATAAACTCTCTACTTTTTTTGATTTTTTTCCCCCAGATATCTCTGAGTTTTATTTATTTATTTATTTTACTGATGTATAATTGACACATAACATTATATTAGTTTCAGATGTACAACATAATGATTTAATATTTGTATACTGATAAGGTCTTTATTTCTCCCTCATTTTTGAAAGATAGCTTGACTGGGTACAGAATTGTATGTTGACAGTAAAAGACAACATGCTCACAATGAATGAAAATGTAGTAAATCTCAAGAAAGAACTATAAAATATGAAAAAGAACTAAATGGAACATCTAGAACAGAAAAAATACAATATTTGGATTAAAAATATTCCCTTAAGGGTCTTAACAACATATATATGAATCAAAACATGTCAGCTTACTTGAAAACTGATTAATATAAATTTTATCATCTGCAACTCAGGAAAAAAAAGAAAAAAAAATTAACACAACTTTATGAGGCTGTTGTAGCCATCTTGAAATAATAGATGGACACCCCCCCACCCCCAATGTGGTTCAGATATCAAGACTGATGATACCCCCCTCCCCCCCACACACACAGCAAGAAGATATGAAAAAGTTTATTACTCACATAACAAGCCTGTTTGGGAGAGCTGCGCAGGCCTCTGGAACTGATCTGAAAAAGACTAAAGAGAGTAAGGAAAGGTTAATGCTCTGAATCAGTTGCTGGTGTCTATAGAGAAGCTTTCTTATCAGCTTTGCCATCTGTAGGGCAGAAGGGGAAGAGGAAAGGACTTGGTTTAAAAGCTGTCAGCAGTTAAATGTTATAAAATGGAACATATTCATATTACAGAAACAATATCAAAATGTCTAAAATATATATAATTGGAGTTCAGGAGGCAGAGGAGAAAGAGGATGTGTCAGAAAAAAATGTTGGAAGATATTTATGGTTAAAAATGTCCAGATTAGCTGAAGACTCATATATGCAGATTCAAGAAGCCTGAAAACTATAGACCAGTTCTTTCTTGGGACAAATACTTAGGAGTGGGTGAACTAGTCATGTTGTATATCAGGCAGGGCTCAATCAGGAGAAGAAACCATAGTAATTTAAGCTGTGGAAGTATAATATAAAGAATTATTAAGCTGTGATAAGAGAGGGACTATATCGATGTAAAGGGAACTCTAAAGGCTACTCTAGGACTGAGAAAGAATACCCACAGGATGATATAGTTGGAAGAAGGGGGCCTTTCCCAAAGTTGGAGCTAGATCTCATTGGAGAAGGTATCGTTGCAGCCTACTGATTGGTGGAAAACTTCCCTGGGTTCCTGTGCCCAGAACTCGTCCATAGTTGCCAGGCAAGCAGGAAACAATGCTCTGGAATACAAGTGAGCTGAAGATGTGGGGCAGGTACACAGAAGCAGTAGTGCCGTTGTGAGCACGAGGTCTTCAGAACATGGTGTCCACCTCAGGAGGGCCTTGGCTGTTGCTAAGGGGTTGCATGTTCTGGGCATGCAGCTGGGACGTACACCACTGAATACTGTTGACGGGTTGTGCAGCAAGAATAAACAAAACAAAAAAAACCACAACAGACCAGAACAGTGAAGCCCCTTGTTCCTGCAGTGTTTCTGTAGTGCCCTCTACCGACCAAGCTTAACATTGGCTCACTGTAAAGGAGAAATGCTTAAAGAGTGCAGTCCACTATTGCAGAGCAGTTTCTGAAGGATGAATTTGAAATTGAGAAGCAGTAAATTGATAACTAGCCTGTAAAGTATATGTTTAAATTTATAAAAAATTGTTATACTGTTTTCTGAAGTGTTTGTACCAGTTCGCATTTACACAGTAGTACGAATACAGTTCCAGGTACTCAAGGTCCTCAATAATGCTTGGTATTGTCAGACTTTCAATTTTATCTATTCTAATGTGTATGTAGTAGTATTGAATTCTGTTTTGATTTTCATTTCCCTATTAATAGTATTGTTACGTGCTTATTTACCATCTGTATATTTGCTTTGGTGAAGTGTCACTTCAGTGTTTTTGGCCTATATTTTGACATGGGTTGTTCATCTTCTTATTGTTAAATTGTAATTGTTTTTTAATATTCTGGATACAAGCCCTCTATCAATATATAGTTTGAAAGTATTTTCCCTCAGTATGTGCTTGTCTTTTCATTTGTTGTCTTTGGAAGAGCAGGTGACTTTAATTTTGATAAAGTTTAATATATCGATTTTATAGGTTTATGCTTTCTGTCTCTCATGCTAAGAAAATTTTGTTTAATCTAAATTCAAAAATGTTTTCTCCTATGTGTTCTTCTAGACTTTATATAGTTTTAGCTTTTTATATTAGATTATCTGGCACAGTTTAAGTTCATTTCTGAAAGATAATGTTGCATTTGTTTATTTGTTTATGCAAATAGCTTCAATCATTCCAGCACCTTATGTTGAAAAAAATTTTCTCTCTTCATTGAATTGCCTTGGTGCCCTTGCTGAAAATCAATTCACCATATATGTTTAAGGCTATTTGCTAACATTTTGTTAAAGATTTTTGCATGTATATGCATTAGGAATATTGGTCTGTCCTTTCCTTCTCAGTTGTTACCTGGAGTTGTCAAATTGTGAGGTTTGAAAGCACAATCTTCTGTATTTCCAAGTCTTCCCAAGACTTCCAACACCATATGAAAGTTTGAGGGGATCCCCAAAATCAACTGCAGGTTTTATAATTGCTAGAACTCACATAACTCACTGAAAGCTATTATGCTCACAGTTAAGATTTATTAAAAGGAAAGGATACATTAAATCAGCTGAAAGAAGAGATGTATAAGGCAATGTCTGGGAGGATTCCAAACGTGGAGCTTCCATTGCCCTCAGGATATGTTACCCTCCTGATGTCAGTGTCTGACAATTCACATGGATACTGACAACCAGGGAAGTTAACCCCAGCTTTTGTTTTGTATGTTGTATCTGCTTCTTTATATTTAAGTGGCTTTCTTGTAGACATCATATAAATAGACCTCATTTTTAAAATCTAATCTGATAATCTCTACCTTTATGTGGATTATTTAGACCATTTATATTTATTTTGATCATTGTTTCTGTTAGGTGTAAATGTGCCTTCTTTCTGTTTGTTTTCTATTTGATAGAGCTATACTTTGCTCCTTTCCCCTCTTATTGTCTTCTTTTGAATTAGTAGATATTTTTATGATTCTGTTCCTCACTAATATTGACTTATTACCTTATTTTGTGTGTGTGTGTGTGTACGTGTGGGTGCTTTTGAGTTTACAGTATACATTTTTAATGTATTGCATTCTACCTTTAAATATATTACATTACTTTACATATAGTCTAAGAGTCTTAGAACACTGTTACTTCCATTTGTACTCTATAGTCCTTTGTACTACGGTTATACATTTTATTTCTCCATATTATAAATCTCACAGTTCATTTTTATTTTTTTCATTAAACCATCAATTATCTTTTAAGGAGATTTAAAAAGAGACAAGAAAATGTCTTTTATATGTACCACATATTTATCATTTCCACTGTTCATTCCTTTGTTTAGATCCAAATTTCCATGTGGTTTCATTTTATTTTTGCCTGAAGAAGTTCCTTTAACATTTCTTGTAGTGCAGAACTGCTGGTGATGATTTCACTCAGCTTCTGTTTGTCTGAAAATTATTTCTTTCATCTTTAGTTTTGAAAATTATTTTTAATGTGTATAGAATTCTGGAAAGTTTTTCTCTTAATACTTTAAAGATATCTCTCCATTTTCTTTGCCTTGTATCATTTCTGACAAGAAGTCTACTTTCATTCTTTCAATAGTTCCTCTGTATGTAATACCTCTTTTTTCTCTAACTTCTTTTAAAAAAAAATTTATCACTGGTTTTCAGAAATTTGATTATGATGTACCCTAGCATACTGTTTTTCACTTTTCTTCTGCTTGTGCTTCATTGAGCTTTGGATGTATTGGTTTTTAATTTTAATAATATTTGGCAATCTTTTGTTCGTTATTTCTCCAAAAATATTACCTGTTTCCCTGTCTCTTCTGGGATTCCATTTTCACAGATGTAACACTGCTGAATATTGTTCCACAGATCACTGATGCTCTGTTACTTTATTTAATTCTTTTCTCTCTGTGACTTTGGATAGTTTTTATTGCTATGTATTTCAGGTTCAATAAATTTTTTCCTCCAGTGTATAATCTGCTGTTAATCCCATCTAATATATTTCCATTTTAGCTAATCCCATCTAGTATAATTCCATCTAGTATATTTTCCATTTTACTTACTGTATTTCTCATCTCCAGAGGTTCCACTTGGGTGTTTTTTATATCCTTCATTTCTCTTTTTATCATGTTGTGGATCCCTCTACCTTCTTGCACATATAGAGCATATTTATGGTATCTGTTTTGAATTCATTTTATGCTATTCTGTCATCTGTGTCATTTCTGTGTCTTGTTGTATTGATTTTATTTCTTTTTGTTTACAGGTCACATTTTCCTACTTCTTTGCATGCATTATCATTTGTTAGAAATTAAAACAAATTGATCTTTATAGAATTTAATTTTTAAAACATCATGAAACTCCTAAAAATTAAAGAATATCAGTAGAATGTTTCTAACTCTGAAAAGGTAGAGAAAATCATTGATCTGACCAAAATTGATATTAAAACATTAGATTCATATTGGAATGCCTCATTTATATCTATATTTTTTCCTCTCATACTTGTTTGCTCACAACATTTTAAAGAAGAAAAGGAATATAAATAATCTTCCTCAAATAATTCCACTCTTCAGGTGGCCTCTACTGATGCCATGGGGAAATAGAGACCCATTACTGCTAGCCAGTGATAAAATTTTTGGCTCCCCAGTCAGAAATTCTAACAGCATCCTGGCCTCATTACAGTCAAGTGAAGATGGAAGACTTGACTCGAACTGGGCATTTGCTAAGGGTGAATGTGAAACTGAGGGTTTTTTGGTTTGTTTGTTTTGTTTTTTCTGTCGTGTTTAGCTAGAATAGAGTGGTGGTTGTATAAAGGTATTTTTACTAGGCTGTCACTTTCCCAATCCTTTGGCTAGAGAAAAAGAGCAGGGTTTTCTTGGCACTTTTGTTGTTGTTGTTGTTTGCTTGCACTTGTTGGCATTATTTCTGGTTTGCTGGCTTCTCCCTCACCTGGTCTTGATATATTAAGCAAAAGGAAAACTATGGGCCTCTCTGGTACATTGCCCCTTAGGTCCCACGCTGGTCTTGATATATTAAGCAAAAGGAAAACCTATGGGCCTCTCTGGTACATTGCCCCTTAGGTCCCACGCTGGTCTGCCTTCTTCTCTCTACATTTCAGAATCTTCTTATGTTTGCTTTATAAATAATGTTCAGGGTTTTATTTTAAGCTGTACCCAGTGGGAAGAATAGGAAGTGTCTATTATATCTTATCCCAGAACCAGAAAGCATGATGGATAATTTTTTATTGGATATTGGACAATATGAATTTTGTGTTTGTTGATGTTTATTTTTTAAATCTTCTACTAAGTATTCCTGAGATTTGTTCTGGGATGAAATTAAGTGACTTTGAAAGAGTTTTACTATTTCTAGGCTTACCTTCAAGGTTTTTAAGGTTGGTCCATATAAATCGTTGTTTTGGGGTTAATTTGCCCTCACTCCTAATGCAATACCATCTTTAGGACTTTACCTAATGCCTTGTGTTTTAGGATGTCTTTCCCATTGGCTACTGAGAAAATGAACTAGTCCAAGCCCTCTTTGAGCCTCAGGGGATAGTTCTTCCTATTCCTTACAGGTGAGCCTTTCCCTGGTCTTGCCTAACATTCTCACATTTATCCACAGATCAGTTCTTAGATAAAATCTTTAGGGGATCCTTCGCCGAACTCTAGAGGGAGCTCTTTCTCTGTCTAGTTCCTTCTTTGATATCAGGCCCCAAATCCTAGCCTGCTTATTCTCCCTAATTTCTGCATAGTCTCCTTAACTCAGCAAGGGCATGGGGATCTGTTTGGGTGTCTCCTGCCTATGCTGCAGCTTGGAAATTTCCCCAGGCAGTAAGCTGGGAAAATTTTAAGATTCACTTCCTGTGTTTCCCTGTCATACAATGTTTAAAACTGCATATCACATGTTTTGTCTGGTTTTCTGGCTGTTTAAGGTAGAAGGTAAATCCCCCCTTCTTAATCCACCTGGTTGGAAGTAGAAATCCTTGCTTTTTGCACCATCGCTTTTTCCCTTCTGGTTTCAATTTTCTTTAATTTTTTTTTCAGTTACTTTTCAATTACTAGTACTTTTATTTTAATCTCTATTGATCTGTCTATCATCTATCTATCTTTGTGTGTTTTTTGTTTGTGTTTTTACCAGAGTGGTATAGTCTAAGGGTTTGATTATTTGAAAATATCTTTATTAGGCTACAACTCTTGAATGATATTTTAGGTGAATGTAAAGTTTAGAGTTTCAATTATTTTACCATAACACTTTATGTCATTTCATTCCATGAGATTTTAACATGAATTGTTACTGATGAGATGTCTGCTGTCATGTGAACTTAGAAAGTTTTACACAGGTCCACCATATTTCAAATGTCAAGGTAATTTATAACTTTGAAGATGTATTCTTGCCAATACAAGAATGAAGGTGATGAAAATTAAGAGATTGATGGAGTGATCGCAGTGTGAAAACACAGTCAGTGTGTCTTAGAGCTATTTAAGATAGTGTAAGGTTGTAAAAAACTGAAAGATAGGATAAGATGTAAAAATTTCTCTTCAAAAGATAGATATAAACATAAAATATAATATTGTTATAATGAAAATTTGGACTTAAAGTCTGACATAATATTTATAAAGACTGAAACAAGTGGAGAGAAGATTTTCCAAATAGGAGGCCTCAAACAAATTTCTTTATATTTGTGACTCTTGACAGTTAGGTAAACATAAATTAAAATGCTTTGAAAAATCTTAAGAATAATAATTAATCTTTCAAAAGAAATAGCAAACAAAAAAGGACACAAATACTGTCCTGTAGAAAACAAAACAGCAAATAACTAGCAAAAGAAGCATAAAAACAGAAAAAACAAAACAGGAAGACAAATGACCAAATATAACATTTATAACAACAAAAATGAATGCATTAAAACACCAAGACTCAATTTAAATCAGGCAATGAAAAGAAACAAAACAAAAAGAGAAATCAGGGCTTCAAACATTAAAGTCAGACAAAGGCCAGATAATTACATGGAATAAAGAGAACCCCTTCACACTGCCAAAGCAAACAATTCACGATGATAAGTGTAACATTAATCTTTATGTGCTGAATAATCTATTATTGAAGTATACAAAGTAAAACTATTAAAATACAATGAAGAAATGATAAAGACATATTAGAGATTAGTCTATGTAGTCAAATAAATATATAAAGGATCAGGAGAATATTATTGATAAAGTAATAGATACATATGGAACCTTGTAACCAACAAAAAGTAAGTGTAGCTGTTTCTATTCATTTGGGCATTCATAAAAATTGATAATTTGTGAGGCCAGAAAGAAATATCTTAAAAATTCCCCCAAGAATAAATGTTTTGTCATAAGAGTAAAAATGAAAATTAGTAACAAAGATTTAATTCCACTGACAACTACAACTTAATCACTTAAAAATCAGTTTTGACAGTGCTTCTTAAACTTCAGTGTGCACATAGATCACTTGGGGGGTTTTGTTAAAATGAAGATTACGACGTAGTAGGTCTGGGATAGTCTGCATTTCTGAAAAGATTCCTAATGTTGCTGGTTCGTGGACCATATTTGTAGTCTGATAAGGACGCTTAAAGTTGTATTTTTTCCCTGTGCTGCAGATTTTGAACTTTCCATCCTCAATCATTGTGAGAACCAATTCCTTAGAATAAATCTTTTTCTATAGATGTACACATCTTGTTGATTCTCTTTCTCTGGAGAGTCCTGAATAATAAACTGTGCCACTCTCCATGCTATTTTGTCCTTGCCTGCACAGCTAGAAGCAAAGGTCTCCAAAGATGATGGAGCCACGTGATGCAAGGAGTTTGGATCCCTCAGTCACCACTGAAGTCAAAATGCCCAGCATCATGTGACCTGTATCAGCCTTTGTACAGGCTAGAAATAAATGTTCTTTCGTTCAGTCACTGGGAAAAAAATAAAGTTGTGTTCCTTTAATATAACACAATTCTAGTTTTAAAAAAGTCTCAATTCAATTTTTAATATGTTCAGTGTTGAAATCCAGGTGTCCTAGCTTATTTTTATTTATTTATTTATTTATTTATTTATTTATTTATTTTTGGCTGTGCTGGGTCTTTGGTTCGTGCGAGGGCTTTCTCCAGTTGCGGCAAGCGGGGGCCACTCTTCATCGCGGTGCGGGGACCACTCTTCATCGCGGTGCGCGGGCCTTTCACTATCACGGCCCCTCCCGTTGCGGAGCACAGGCTCCAGACGCGCAGGCTCAGTAGTTGTGGCTCACGGGCCCAGCCGCTCCGTGGCATGTGGGATCCTCCCAGACCAGGGCCCGAACCCGTGTCCCCTGCATTAGCAGGCAGATTCTCAACCACTGCGCCACCAGGGAAGCCCTGTCCTAGCTTATTTGAAGTTAAAGCTCTCCCTCCTGTTCCTCTCATGACCTGGTGGCAGGGCCCAGAGGGGTGTAAACTGACTGCTTCTTTCTTATGGGGCTTTAAAAAAAAAAAAATTTATTGGCGTATAGTCAATTTACAATGTTGTGTTATGGGGCTTTTGTACAGGGATCCCCCTCTCCTCCATCCTGTGCCTCACTGAAAATCTCTAACCTGCAGTTCTTTACACTGAGCTTTATTTCCCCCCAAAAGTCACCCTTCTGCACAGCCGCCTTTGTGATCTAGTGGCCACCGAGGTTGGCTACCTTTTGTCTGGGTGTCTTGGGTGAAACTAATAGTCTCCATTTTGTTAGCAGAATTAGCCTCCAGGATCTTTCTACTCTCCCCTCCAGGAGGATTTACTTAGGCAAGACCTAAGACATCCCTAACCTGGCTCTGTTTCTTCAGTGGGCCTCATCTGGTCCATGGGAAAAACCTCATGCGTCCTTTGACCAGACATATCCTGGGAGGTCAGGCTATTCCCGGGGGAACATTTCTTTTGTCCATCCTCAGAGTAGATAACCAGTCACTGATTCTCACTTTTTAGATTTCTCAGGCTTCCATCAGACACAAGCTCGTTGTGCCCCCTAATCTCTGAGTGGCCGCACGATAGGTCTCTTCCCTGGCTCTGCAGTACAGAGCAGGCACACTTAGTTTCTTCCCTTTGGGCAAGGACGCAGCACAGCTTTCTCCAGGAAAACCTCTCTCTCAGTTCAGATTTAACCCAGTTTCTTGAATGTTTTAGACTTTTTCCTCTGAGTTTTCAACCGTCACTTTGCAAGTTCTACATAAGGATCTGCTAATGCATTTCCGGATGTGGGCATGGTTGGCACAGGGCTTCCGCGTACAGTCAGGCTGTGCGTAGTGGACCTGCAGGAGTGCCATTCACCTCCTGGTCACTGTGGATTTATGCAGTGATGGTGATGGTTTCTCATAATGATTTTTCTAAATGCATTTTGTATAATTAAGGAAAAGAAAAGGTTGCCCTTTTCCTAATTGTACAAAATCCTTTTCTTATCTAGTGGCAACTTATTTTGTCATCAGCTGTCTTGGGTTTTCAGAAAAAACTGAGACCTGCCCTGTTTTTAGGAGTATTTTGAAAACTTGAGTATTTAAGTTTATAAAATGTAATGAGGGTAACATATATATTGGATTCCATGTTATTATCCCTTGAATACCAGTGCAATTTCATCTTTGTTGGTTTTTAAATCATTCCTTTGCTCATTCTGACTGAGAGTTTTTTAACTTTAGAAAAGTAAATATGAAATAGAAGTATTTGAATTTCAGTTATTGTTTGTCTTCATATATCGTCAAATCAGGCTGTTCAGTTCCTTTGGTTGCTTTATATTTGTTATCAATATTTCAAAGCACGTGTGTCTACAAATCTTAATAGATTTATTATTCTAGGCTTTATTCTTTTGAATGAAATATGGAGTCTATAAGATGGCTATTGTGCACACAAATTTATAATTTTATAAGTTAGGCAAAGGACATTTTATAAGGGCCTTTTTTTGAGAGTTTATTTTCTCTTCAAATTTTCAGTAATATAATTTTTTTTTGTCCAAAATATAAGGACCTAAAGGGAGGCTTAAATTATTTAAATTATCCCAATTAAGGAAAATATTGTTCAGTTTGTAAATTTGATGATTTAATCTTGTAGTTCCCTTCATAATACTTGTAAGGCTTAGCAAGATCATGAAGAGAAATTGCATTTCATTCTAGAACCTGTGGTAGAAATCTCTAGAGTTTATCTTTGTAATTTCTCATTCTTCCTTGTAAGGACCAGCAATGCTCATTCCACTTTCTATGAATAATTTTAGTTGACAATCAAAATATATTAACCCCGAGTGACCTCAGAGCAATGAAACCCTTTGTTTCTTATTCAGAAGGCTGTTTGGCAAACACATTTAAATCACTTATACACCACAAAAATTCTTACAGATGAAAAGCTCAATGGCCTCTCCTACAAAATAATTCCTAGATATTTTAACCTATTATTTCTGAATTATATTGCCTTTTAACATGCTGATAGAAAGTATAGTAAATTTTCATTGTGTAAGACCCAATCTTAGAGTTGATTGTGAAGACAATTCTATTCAGATTCAATAGTAAAAATCAAATTTCCCTCCACCTTTGGCCAGAAGAGGGAAGCAGCTGACTGCATCTGAAGTATATGTGTAATAATTCCAATCAACTTTTTTACTTCAAATTAATTACCACTCAACAATTCAATAGTTAAAATAATGCATATCTCTTAAATGCCACTTTGTAAAATTATCAGTAGTGTATATTCTCTTCATTCATTCACTCCTTGAAATTTTTGGTTTGTTTTAGACTCTGTGTGTTTGTGAAATTTAATGAATGCTTTCCATTTCATGGTCAATCTCTGCTTTAAGTCCAAGTTTTACCAATGGATTTGCAGATCAATAACAAAACAATTGGAAGATCCATCTTACTGTTTAGGGTGTAAACATTTGCCTTTGATGTAAGAGTATTAATATTTCTTAATTGCTCTACACAATTAAATTCAAGCCCATGGCAACATAGGATGATATTTTTTTACCTCAAATATTATTTCTATTACTGTAAGTTGAAAGAAATATCTTTTACATTAGGAAGGAATCACTCCCTTAAATTGATCTCTTTTACTGTTCTGTTGTTGCTCTATATCTGATATATTTGGTAACACTTTAAGTTCATCTAATATGTTTCCCTGAATTAGTTTGTATTCCAAAGGTTAGATGGAGTAGAGAATTGAGGAAAAATTTTCTGGATAATTCAATTAAAAAAAACAAATTAAGCACCTATTGAGTAAACATATGAATTTACATATTTCTGTGTTGATTATTGCACATGTTTCTTTTTTTTTTTTGAGTTGATGTTAGCTGTGTTTGTACATCTCACACTTTCACTATGACAACAAAATGCTAGAAATTTGATCCACTTGCCTCATGATACATTGTATTCAGTTAGACCTTACAAAGGTAGGTTTACCAGATGATACATTCTGAATTTGTTGTTCACTCTTTGTTCAGTTACAGACCCAGTTTTAGGAGGGTGATGCTATTATTCAGTTTCTTTACTGTATTTCTTATTCTTGAGTATATTTGATTTTTCTATTTTTTCTTTTCACTCTGATTTAACTTCCAAATTAGCAATACTTTTATAAAGAGCCTAAAAGAAAAACATATACCCAAAGAAGCCTCAAAATATCATTAGCTCAAAATCTATACTCATTTTAAGTGAATAAACAATTTGAAGTACATTAAAGATGGCCCCAAACTTTGATATTCCTCTCCAACCACAGTCCAGCTGCCCCAACTCTCATTGGATGGAGCAGAGATAAGCTGTCTCTCCTGAACCTTGCTCAGATCACTAATTTGTGAGCAGAATATATGCTTTTTTTTCTTGGCTTTAAGCCAAAAAGTTTCAGGGTGGTTTGCTATACAGGGTGGTTTGTAACCAGCATTAGGGAAAAGAAGAAACTACTGCTAAATTTTAAGTCCCATACTCTACAACACCACTTCAGGACTGGAGTGTTGACTGCTTCCCTGCTCCTGGACAGTGTTGGTAAATTTAGAGTTTGTACAATGTACCAAGTTGGTAATTGTGTCAGGACATCATTTGTGTACTGTTTGTCCACTTAAGTGGGCAATAGTGTTGGAATGGATTTTAGAAACACTAATTAAGAAAAAATTATTGTATAATGATGCTCCGGGTTTGTTCAGGGTAACTTTAATTAGGATACTACAACTAAAGCAAAGAGCAGTGAAAGTTTAATAATGCCATTTTTTCTTTTCTGTTTGAAAGGAGTCTGCAGACTAAAACTAGAAGACTTTAAACTGAACTCTTTTGATTCTTTTAGAAGGAACATTCTCATTTTCACACTGATTTATTTTTATAAACAACTCTTTTAGGGAGCAAAATATATTTCTCCTTAAGGCAGTATTTCTAAAAAACTTAGCAGGCATCAGAATCACCTGGAAGCCTTGTGATAAAATGTAGACTGGGGGACCCAACCACAGGGTTTCTAAGTCTTTAGGTCTGAGGAAAGGCCCAAGAATTTACATTTCTTTCAAATTCCTAGGCATTGGTGATGTTGTCAAACTTTATTGATGTCAAAGCCTCACCGCGTTGTACATTAGATTCTCAGCCTTATTCCTTTTATAAGAGAATATTTGTGCCCTTTTACTAAACCCTTCTTATTCCCCCCCACCTCCTCAGCCCCTGGCAACCACTTTTCCACTCAGTTTTCTGAGTCTTTTACCTCAACTGATGTTAAACTGAATATTAGCCTAAAGCAGAAATGGTGCTTCAAAATATAATTTCGATATCAAGAAATGTAAAATCATATTAATCAACTTGAGTATAGTAAATATCAATGCATTTTTGTCTAATTCAAAACTACTTGGTGGGATTGAGGGACAGCACCTCACAAAGTTACCACCTCCCCAAAGCATATGCTTAGTTCAGACAGACAGCTTCCTAGTCCTTTCGGTGACAGAGAATAATGATGGATAAATTAACGGGGACCAAAACCAGAGGCACAACTATTATATAAACAAATATAGTTGGCCCTCTGTATTGATGGGTTCCCTAGCCACAGATTTTCAGCCCAATCACAGATGGAAAATATTCGAAAAAAATTTTCCAGAAATTTCAAAAAACAAAACTTGAATTTTCCGTGCACTGGCAACTATTTACATAGCATTTACCTTAGTTAAGGTATTGTAAGTAATCTGGAGATGATTTAAAACATATTGGAGGATATGTATAGTTTATATTCAAGTACTACACCATTTTATATAAGGAACTTGAGCATCTGAGGATTTGGCATTCGAAAGGGGTCCTGGAAACCAGTCCCCCCTTGGATACCTAGGGACGACTGTAATATGAAAATGCATGAAACAAACAAAAAAAAAAATGGGCACCTGGAGTTAACATTAATCTCTTTTACTATATATTAAACTGACATATTAGAAAATCAAAAAATCATATAATCATGGATATACATCTATATATTAAAATATCTTGAATAACAAAGCATCTTAATTTAGAAGTAAGCAATTTTTTAGGTAAATTTGGAAGCTAGAAAATGGTTTAGAAATGATAAAATAGATTCTGTATTTCAAAAAGCACATAAAAGCCATATTGAGCAGGAAGAAATTTGAACAAGAAGAATTCAGTGTGATGAAAGACAGCTATTGCTTTATAGCCCAACAAAGCCAGAATCATCATGAAGCATCAATCCTCAATGTGTTACTGTGACTTCAGTTGGAGCTGCTTAAATCTTTTACTAAAAATAACTAAACATGGGCACAATAACAACATCTTTTATAACCTTTTCGGTTCAAGCAATATTCACACATCCTTGTTTACCTTTTTGTGGATGGAATATGCTAAACCCTGAAATACAGTAATGCTGTTTTAACATTGCAAGAAGGACAGGCCAGTAATACTTCAAAATCATGACAACTATTTTAAATGTAATTAATTTGATTAAAGCACCAAAACAAAGGAAAATCCCATAAAAGAAGGGCAGAAAACTTTTACTGTAACGTCTTTCACAAATTTAGACTCTAATCCAGTGCTTAAATAATGCTTGTGTCAAAATAGTGAACTGACTTTCTGCAAAGGGCGTCTTTGAACTGGTTTTTACTTGTGGAGCTGTTTTTGTGTACTAAGATTATCCGCCTGTCAAGATGCCATACTGAAACCCAGATGAGTAGCTGAGAAGCTCATTCTCCTTGCCCTCGGGACAGCTAAGCTTTACATTTTTGATGACAATGGAATGCAGTAAGTAGTTTATGTCAGGTGTGTGCGTGAGTGTGTGTGTGTGTTTTGTTCTAAAGCTTCTGTTTGAGGTTCACCTTACTTAATTATAAAGTAAGCATGAAGCAGGGGAACACCCTTTACAACTACCCTTCTCTTTTCATTTTAAGGTTGTACATCTTGCAAAAGCCTGATTTTCTCTCCATTTTAGTTCTAGAAATAGTTTATATAAAAATATTTCTAAAAAGTATCAAACCAGAAATATAAAATATTACACTAAGTTGCTTTGCTTGCTTTAAAGATGGAAACACTGTATTTCTTATTTTCTATTGCATTTTAGAATTTAGGAAAGCAAAGGGAATTCTGAAGGTCTTCTACAGTTGTGCTATTAAATAACTGTAAGTCTTGAGAAACAGACATTCTGTGTCCGTAAGTTCACTCAGAATTCCACTGACAAAAGCTTTACTTGCATGAAAAAGATGCTCTTGCTGATTAAGTTTGAATTTTTGAGTTTACTGTCATCAGAAGCTTAACTGATACTGTTGAATAAAACAAAATGGTTTCTTAAGCAACCTTGTTAAGTAATATATTTATAATGCTTAAGTAGTTAAGCAAAACATCTGTATCACAAACCTTGAGTATATATAACTCAGGTGGTTTTCTTCTGAGAATACACCCGTAATAGGGAGAAAACACAGTGGTGTAATAATAAAAAGGGCAGTCTCAAATCTGCCATCAATTGTATGATTTTGGTGAAGTTTCTACATATATATAGTAAAGAATTGGACTAGTTCTTTAAAATTCCACTTGTAAAAATTCTGTGAGTAAAAAAAGTAAACAGATCCATAGGAGAGAAAACAATCTAATACAATACAGGAGATTTGACTTTATTTCTCTCTCTCCCTAACTTCTCCACTTGCTTCTTTTCTTCTTTCTCCCTTCCTCTTCTTCCTTGCCTTCTTTCTTTGCATTCATTGTTTAGCTTAGGGATTCTGCCTTTAATAAAAGTGAATAAATTATATTAACATAGAGCATGAGAAAGTTACACTAGAAGCTTAAAAGAGGAGATGGAGAATGGTAAAGATACAGTTCAAAGAAGTGATTAATATCTTGATTAGGACATGACATTCTTGGTAGAGCCATTTACTATATTACCAACAAGACTGAGATAGGGAGCTTTGAGCTGAAGGATGTAGACAAGGATGTGTCAGAGAGGCCTTGCTGAGCAATGGAGATTGAAAATTAGGTTTAGATATTTAAAAATGCCCAGACTGCAGCCATGGGACTATGAGACATGAAGAGCAGAAGGGCCAATATGGCATCTATGTGATAACATACTAAGGGGATGTTGAGATGGCAGTAGAGCCAGTAGAGCAGTGTTTTTTCTGCAGGGCTGGGCAGGACACATGGATGTTGACGGGGAGACAACAGAGTGTAGGAGAGGCTATGGAGAAGAGGAACGGGGTTCCTCCCACAAAGGCATGCCAGTTTATGTTTTTCAAAGAACGCAGTTCTAGCCAACCTCTGTCATCTAGATTCAGCCCATGGGCCTCCAATTTGCACGCTTGTTTTATGGTCACCTGAAGTTCATATTGAGCTGCCTGCCTTGAGAACTCACCAGCAGCATAACCACTAAGGGAACAAAAATTCATGACAGCACATGGTAAATGCTGAATTGGAGTGAGCTGGCATTTCTCCACAGGTTCTTCTAACCCAGAGACAACCTTTTAAGGAAAAGATACAGTAGGCATGTAGGAGAACTCCAGTGTGTGTGAGAAGGCTTGGAGATTCTATGCTTGCCTATTGAATTCTTTTCTTTTCCTGGATCCAGGCACATATGATTCTTGTGTTGTTACCAGTTGCTCACCCAACTTTACTGTAACATCCATTGAAGACCTATTTGAAAGACTTAGTTCATATTCTAAATTGAAGTTAGAAAATGGTCAAGTTTTAAAACTCACTACATGTTTATAATTATCAAAATACATTTCTTCCAGCTTTTATAGGGGTAGCAAAGTTTATATATTGTTTAATAATTAGTTCTCATCTTATAGACTTTGGTTGGTTAAAAATATGCATATATAATTGTATAATTTATTAACATATATCTATGTTAGTAAATTATAAAAGTCCACTCGTATTTTTGCAATACACTCTCTGTAATTATCTATTTGAACTGACATGTATGTTTCTTTTTCTTGCCCAAAGATTCTTGCCCAATGACTTAGTGAAGGAAAGAACATTAATTCATTTATATGGATTTGTTAGCTTCACTCTGATTAGAGGCACTGTATCTTAAAATGATACATAACCTCACTAAATGAAAACACTTCTGATATGTATCATTAAATTTTATAGGAAATGTTTATCTTCTTACAAAAAAAAATCATAGGCTTCTTAATATATTATCATTATTGTTATCTTTATGGTAGTTATTCCAGTTGCTTTAATCACTAAAAATTTATGCTTGTCTTAGAAAAATATAGAAATAGAAAATATAATGTTAAAACTTTTCCAGGGTTATAATAGTCTTAAATTTCTGTTTTATTTTATTATATGAGATGTTTCATAAAATTGGCTTTAATTAATGACACCATTAACCAAAATCTTCTCTCAGTTATTTGTCTTTAAATTACTTAAATTGTGGTAAAATTAAACTTAAGGCTTTAAACTTTATGTTAGGATTTACCTTCTACCAACAATTCTTCCTAGGTATTACTATAATTATACCTCAGTCTCTATTTTATTACAATTCTTCTGGAGTTAAATTTCATAACCATGGCAAGTTTCCAGAAGGTGAGACTGAATATCTGAGGAATTTAAGAGGATTTGACTGAATGTTACAGAAAAATTGCCCACAAAAGAAAGCACTGACAACGAGCCTTGTGCCATTGAATTTAATAAGAAGAGTATAAACCACTGTTCTAATAAGACACTAAATGTTTCAACGTAGAGAGAAAGAGGACATCATCATCAACCACCATGACCACCCAACAACTCCACATTGATTGCCATTTTAAAAAACTCAAGACATGAACTCTCCAATTGAATGATGTCTTGAGGAGGTTTCCCCATTTAAGTTTTCCATTATCTACTAAGACACAAAAGTACTCCGGCCCTAATAATTAGTATTCTTTGCTGTTGACATCTTGATGGCATTTTTTTCCAGAATACTTTCAGCTTCTAAATCAGCTGTTAGCTGTCAGGATCACAGCTGTTTCCTCCTTTTCCTGTGAGTTAAGAATTATTCCCTAAGTCAAAAATAAAAAATTCTTAATCACAAAGGACTTGGCATATTTTCAAATGTAAAAAGACAGCAGCATATTAATTTTTAAAAGACATAACAAATATTCTGACAAGTCACTTTGAATAAATGAAAGCTTCAAAGATAGTAAAATTTATTGCTTTTGAAACTACTAAATATAAATTCTCAACATTTTCCATTTGCCATAACTGTTTGTCAAAATTTGATAAAGTGAACTCTGCCCCCAAGAAGTTGGTAGCTAGAGCATAAGCAAAAAGTCTGCTGTCACAGTTGATGGGAATTTTAATTAGGATGGAGAATAGATGTCTAGGGTTGGGAATAGACTTTCCCTTCATATGCAGCATTCTAGAGAAATCATGCTGGATCTTTAAGATACTAACGTCATTACCATTTTCAAAGGGAAAGAGTGAGAAAACTCAAAAAAGCAAGTGTGAAAACATTAGTCCTCTCCACAGCTGGTGAAATCCTACAAGTTCTGGACCAAGTACAAAACAGAATAGTAAGTTACTGTTTCTGAAGTACAAAGAGATTTTAGGTCACAACAAGGAATAATAGGTAAGTCTATAAAACATGCACCAAAAGTAGCAAAAATGTGTTCATAAGCATCCTTAATAATTTTTATTAATTTATTATTTGATATTGAACTTTGTTTCTGATACCTTGAAAGAGTCCTCCAGTTTTGGAAGTAATGATTTCTAGCATTTATTGTTTTGAACTATGATAAGTACTTTATACATATTACCTTGTTTAATTCTTACATACTCTTTTTGGAGATGAAGAAATAAAACTTGAGAGATTAGGGCTTCCTTGGTGGCGCAGTGGTTGAGAATCTGCCTGCCAATGCAGGGGACACGGGTTCGAGCCCTGGTCTGGGAAGATCCCACATGCCGCGGAGCAACTGGGCCCGTGAGCCACAACTACTGAGCCTGCGCGTCTGGAGCCTGTGCTCCGCAACGAGAGGTCGCGACAGTGAGAGGCCCGCGCACCCCGATGAAGAGTGGCTCCCGCTCACCACAACTAGAGAAAGCCCTCGCACAGAAACGAAGACCGAACACAGCCAAAAATAAATAAATAAATAAATAAATAAATAAATAAAAAGAAAAGAAAAAACTTGAGAGATTAAATAACCGTAGTATAAATCATATTCAACTCTAACTATATGTTCTCTTTACATGAGAGAGGTATTAAAATCAGAGATTTACTTCTGGCTGAGATGTACTAACAGAGACTTCTCACCTGAAAAAACTTCCTAACTCACCTGGGGAACAACCCGGACAAAATATATGAGTGGACAATCTCAGACATTGGACATAAAGCAGAGCAGAACAGTGATTCCTGAAAGAAGGGGGGAAAAAAAAGTCTTACAATTACCATGGTTTACTACTTAAGAGTTTTCAGGTCACAACACAGGGAGGGAGAACCCAAGCAGAGCTAATTGAACTTGGAGCTCTCTGAGTTGAAGTGTCACAGTTGGGAGTATGAGGAAGCAATAGCAGCTAGAGTTAGCAGAGAAGACTACCAGAGTGGAGAGAGCTGCAGAGAGAAAGATGCAGAGAGCTGCACAGGTTTTCTCTCCAGTCTGCAACTGCATGCATCCATGTGAAGAAACTATCTGCAGCCAGAGAAAGAACCACTTGAAAGAATTAGAGGCAACAATCTCCAGCATTTACACGGGACCAATAATAGTACCAGTTCCCACCATCCAGAGTGGGGAAAAAAGATCTGTAGTTGATGGAACACCAAATAGAGTGCTCAGAAGTATATTGCCTCTGTAGTAGGAAAAATTAGTCTTAAAATAAATGCTGCTCAAATCTTGTCTTACAAGGCTTAAAAGCATGCCTCAAAAGGATCAAAGTGACTCCGGACAGCCTAATTGCACTCCAAAATAAAGCTCAAGATATTTATAGGAATGTAAAATTTATGTCTGGCATCCAGTAAAAAAAAAAATCAAACATGCAAATAGCAGTAGAATATGACCCATGAGGAGAAAAATCAATCAATAGAAACAGAACAAGGAATTATACAAATGGTAGAATTAGTAGACATGGACATTGAATGTTATTATAACTATACTTCATATTCGGGGGGCCAAAAAGTGCCTTCGGTTTTTTAAGTAAAAATAAAAGACACATTTTTCATTTTCACCAAGAACTTTATTGAACAGTGTATTCACCCTTTTGTTCCACTACCTTCTGCCATTTTTCAGGCAACTTCATAATTCCATCTTCCCAAATCTTTTTATCTTTTTGAGCAAAGAACTGTTCCAGGTGTCTTTTACAGTCTTCCAGGGAATTGAAAATTTTTTCCATTAAGGGAATTTTGTAAAGACCGAAATAAATGGGAATCAGAAGGTGTGATGTCTGGTGAATACGGTGGATGAATCAGAACTTCCCAGCCAAGCTGTAACAGTTTTTGTCTGATCATCAAAGAAACATGCGGTCTTGCGTTATCCTGATGGAAGATTATGCGTTTTCTGTTGACTAATTCTGGGTGCTTTTCGTCGAGTGCTGCTTTCATTTGGTCTAATTGGGAACAGCACTTGTTGGAATTAATCGTTTGGTTTTCCGGAAGAAGCTCATAATAGAAGGCTCCCTTCCAATCCCACCATATACACAACATCACCTTCTTTGAATGAAGACCAGCCTTTGGTGTGGTTGGTGGTGGTTCATTTCGCTTGCCCCATGATCTCTTCCATTCCACATTGTTGTAAGTATACACTTTTCATTGCCCATCACAATTGGTTTTAAAAACGGAACGTTTTCATTATGTTTCAGTAGAGAATCGCATGTGGAAATACGGTCAAGAAGGTTTTTTTTCACTTAACTTATGTGGAACCCAAACATCAAAGCGATTCACATAACCAAGCTGGTGCAAATGATTTTCAACGCTTGATTTGGATATTTTGAGTATGTCGGCTATCTCCCACGTGGTATAATGTTGACTGTTCTCAATTATTGTTTCGATTTGATCGCTATCAACTTCAAGTGGTCTACCAGATCATGGAGCATTGTCCAGTGAGAAATCTCTAGCACAAAACTTCGGAAACCACTTTTGACACATTCGATCAGTTACAGCACCTTCTCCATACACTGCACAAATCTTTTTGTGTGTTTCAGTTGCGTTTTTACCTTTCTTGAAATAATAAAGCATAATATGCTGAAATGTTGGGTTTTTTTCCAACTTCAGTATTAAAACGGCTACACAAAAATTCACCAATTTTGATGTCTTTTTTTAAATGCATGCTGATGTGACAGCTGTCACATATAATCTAGCAAAATGTTTCAAATGAAGCTAAAGACAACTAAGTGCTACTAGAGCCATCCTATGGAAAAACCAAATGAACCTTTTGGCCCACCCAGTATGTTCAAGAAGACACATCACGTTAAGTGGAGCCAGAAATATATGAAAAAGGCTGAAGTCAAATTTCTAGAGATGAAAACTACAACATCTGACATTAAAAATATACAAGATGGAATGGACATTGCAGAAGAAATGATTAGTGAACTTGAAGACATAGCAATAGAAATTATCCAAAATCAAACACAGAGAGAGCAAAGGCTGAAAAAACTTTTTTTTTTAACAGAGAAACAGTACACTGTAGGGCAACTTCAAACAGCCTAATTTATGTGTAATTGAAATTCCAAAAGAAAAAAAAGAAGAAAAAATATTTGAAGAAATTATATCTGAAAACTGTCCAAATATGATGAAAACCATAAGTCTAGATGGCCAAGAAGATCATCAAACTTAAAGCAAGAACCATGAAAGTAAGGGCTCCAAAAAAAACTGCTTAAACTAGTGGTAAAAGAAAAAAATCTTAAAAGCAGGCAGAAAAAAGAAGCTTATATGTGCACAGGGAAAAAGGTAAGAAGAGCTGTGTATTTCTTATAAGAAACAATGCAAGCCAGAAGACAGTACAACAACACATTTACTACTGAAAGGAAGAAATTATTATTTTAGAATTCTCTATCCAAGAGTGGAAATATTTTTCCAAAAAAGAAGATGAAATATTTTCTTTTTCAGACATGAAAAAGCCAAAAGAATTCATCACCACAGACCCACACTCTAAGAAATGTTAAAGAAAGTCCTTCAGGAGAAGGAAAATGAAATTATCTTGTTGAAAATCTGGATCTACATAGAGGAATGAAAAACACTCGAAATAGTAAATACGTGTTTCAATACAAAATACATTTTCTTATTTTTGTTCATTTAAAAGACTATTGATTATTTAAAACAAAAATAATAATGTATCATGGGGTTTATAACATGTTGAAGTAAAACATTTGATAAAAATAGTACAAGGGCTAGGAGGGGAGAAATGGAAACAAACTGCTGTAAGATTCTTACATTGTACCTGAACTATTATAATATTACTAGAAAGTGGACAGTAATAAGTTAAAGAGGTATACTATAAACTCTAAAGCAACCACTAAAAATTCAAAACAGATTTACAGTTGATAAGCTAACAAAGGGGATAAAATGGAATCATTAAAAAGCCAATTAATCCAAAAATAGGAATAATAGAAGAAAAACATGAATCAAACAGGAAACAAATAGCAAGATGGTAGATTTAAACTCAAGAATATAAACTATCACATTACATATAAGTCAGTAAACACCATATTAAAAGGTGAGATTGGCAATTTGGATTACAAAAAGCAAGACCCACTTACAGGTTGCCTACTGTGAACAAATAAATTGAAAATAAAAGGATGGAAAACATATGTCAGGTAGCACTAATCAGAAGAAACCTGGCGTAGCTATATTAATCTCATACAAAGTAGATTTTTGAGGACATAGCAATTCAAAATGTTTATGCACTGAATAACAGAAGTTTAAAATAAAGGAGCAAAAACTTATAGAACAGCAAGAAGAAATAGAAAAAAAACAATAAGATTCAGAAATTCCAACACCCCTTCTCAATAATTATAGAACGATTGATGGAAAATCCACAGCACAAAGGATATTTGAACAACACTATCAACCAATTTGATCTTACATTTACAGAACACTATACCCAACAAGAGCAAAATACATATTCTTTTCAAGTGCGTGCAGTATGTTGATCAAAACAGACTGCCTTTTGGACCACAAAACAAGTTTCATTAAATTTAAAAGAATTCAACTCTTACAAAGTATGTTCTCTGAAAATAGAATTAAATTGGAAATCAATAGACAAAAGAATTCTAGAAAATTGCCAAATATTTGGTTACTAAATAATATAATTCTATATATCCCATGAGTTAAAGAAGATATCAAAAGTGAAACTGGGGGACTTCCCTGGTGGTCCAGTGGTTGGGACTCCATGCTTCCATTGCAGGGAGCATGGGTTCGATCCCTGGTCGGTCAGGGAACTAGGATCCTGCATGCCTTGTGGTACGGCCAAAAAGTAAAAAAAAAAAAGTGAAACTAGGAATAAAGTGAAAACAGAATATATCAAAATTTGTGAGATATGGCTAAAGTAGTGCTTAGAGAAAAATTTTTAGCCATAAATTCCTATTAAAAGAGAAGAAAAGTCTAAATCATTGATTTCTACTTCTATCTTAAGAGACTAGAAAAAGTGCAAACTAAAATCCGAGTAGGCAGATGTTAAGGCAATTGTAAGTATGTGGGCAGAAATAATAAAATAAAATAAAATAAAATAAAATAAAATAAAATAAAATAAAAAGTAAAATAAAAAAGTAAATCAATAAGACCAAATGTTGGTTCTTTTTTTTTTTTTTCACACACACACACTGTATTTTATTTTTACAAGAGATAAATAGACTGACACCAAGCATTGTACATGGATGACCACAACAAAAGCAACAATGATTGCAATTACCAAACATGAAACACACTCATACTATGTCATAATATTGACATTCAGTCCAGTAATCCTCCACTGTAACAGCTCCTTTACTTTGCAGTGAAAATTGATTTGTATATTCTTTGCCTCTGAGTCCTTGTGGGATTTTTTTTTTTTTTTTTTTTTTTTAAATTCAGACAGAAAGTCACAAAAATTATACTCATCCTCATCAGTTCACTCAGTCCCATGTAATTAATTTTTTTTTTCATCTTGGTCTTTTGTTAGCACTTTTATGAGTTCATCAGTTTTTCATTAGAGTTCTGAAAATGCTTATTCATTCAGTTCAGCAGTACAGTCAGTTACCAGAAACCTGCACTTGTCAGAGTCTTTTCCATGAATTTCTTGAAGATGAAACCCTTTTATAGGAACATATTTGCAAAATCATCAGAGTACACCCAGAACTGTCTGTAAATGACAAAAGACTTAAAAATGACCACGGTTAAAGATTTGATGAAAGTTCATAATAATGCAGTTGACAAGAAAATTAGTTATTTCTGAGATATACATTTTAACGTAATAACTAGGATTATGACTTATAACATTATACCAGAACATATAAGATTTTTAGAAATTTCATGTAATGTCTGAAACATTTATATTAACATATTTCCATACAAATAACCCAATGAAAGTTTAGTATTAGTTGTTTTGTTTGTTTTTTTATACTGCAGGTTCTTATTAGGCATCAGTTTTATACACATCAGTGTATACATGTCAATCCCAATCGCCCAATTCAGCACACCACCATCCCCACCCCACCGCAGTTTTCCCCCCTTGGTGTCCATATGTCCATTCTCTACATCTGTGTCTCAACTTCTGCCCTGCAAACTGGCTCATCTGTACCCAAATGCTGGTTCTTTGAGTAGATCAGAAAAGTGGATAATCTCTAGTCAGACTGATCAGAACAAAAGATAACGTAAATTATCAATATCAGGAGTTATACAGCTGACAAATATAGATTCTACCTATGATAATGAAAGAATATTGTAAACAACTTTGTGCCTAAACTACCAAAAAAACTTTATGCCTAAACTACCTAAACTACCAAAATTCACACTAGAATAAATAGATAACCAGAATAGTCTTCTGTCTGTAAGAGAAACTGAATTTGTAGCTTAAAATATTCCCACAAATAAAGCTCCAGGCTGAGGTAACTTCCCTAGGAAATTTTACAAGAAGAAATACTACCAAGTCTATACCAAGTCTACACAAATACTTCCAGAAATCGAACCGGGTAGATCAATTATCAGGTCATTCTATGAGAGCAGAATCACCCACATACCAAAAACCAGAAATAGAATATTAGAAGAAAAAAGTTATAGACCAGTAATTCCACAAACATAGATGCAAAAATAATTAACAAAATTTTCCTAATAGAATCCATTAGTATTTTACAATAGGATAAAATAATATGATGAAGTGGGGTTGATCCTAGAAATGCAAGGCTGGTTTAACATTTGGAAATCAATGTAATTCATCATATTAACAGACCAAAACAAAATGAAACATATGATTCTCTTGATCAATACTGCAAAAGCTATTGCCAAAATTAAATATTAACTACTGATGACAATTTTCAGCAACTATGAATAAAAGGGAAGTTTCTCAACCTGAGAAAGGAATCTATGAAAAACCTACAGCTAACATCATCCTTGATGATAAAAGTCTGAATACTTTCTCGTAAGATCAAGGTAAGACTATCCTTTTACCACGTCTATTCAACATAGCACTGGAGGTTTCAGCCAGTGCAAAAGGCAAGACAAGATAAATGATATCAAAATTGGAATAGAAGAAGTAAATGCCATCAACATTCACAAATGACAGAATTGTCTGTGTAGAAAATCCTACCAGAATCTAGAGAACTTACTGGAAACAAAATGTGTGCTTAGCAGTGTTGTAGGAAGCAGGCCAATAATAAAAATTCAGTTTTATTTTATATACTTGCATTGAGCAATTGGAAATTGAAATTAAAATAATGCCATTTAAAGGAGCATCAAAATGAGATATTTAGAGTTAAATTTAACAAAAGATATTTAAGTCTTATACACTGAAAACTATCAAACATTTTTGATATAAATTTTAAAATCCTAAATGATTTGAGAAAACTAAGAACCATGTTCTTGTTTGGGAAAACTCAATATTCTTAAGATGCCACTTTCCTTAAATTGATCTATAGATTCAATTAAATCCTAATTAAAATCCCAGCAGGCATTTTGATAGAACTAAACAAGCTGATTTTTACATTTATATGGAAACACAAATGATCTAGAATAGCAAAAAATAACTATGAAAAGATAGAACAAATTTGGAGGACTTACAGTATCTGTCTTCAGATATTGTATTACTGATTACATTAATCAAACAATGTGGCATTGGCACAAAGAAAAATAGATCAAGGGAACAGAGTAAAAAAGCCAGAAATAAGCTCAAACGTACACGGTCAAATGATTTTCATCAAAGACAATATAATGGAAAGAGAGTAGTAGTTCCAACAAATGATGCTGGATGCAAAAAAAAGAAACTTGACCCATATGTTGCAACATATAAAAATTAACTCAAAATGGTCCATGAACCTAAGCGTAAAACCTAAAAAATATAAAACAACTGGAAGTAAACATAGACGAAAATGTTTGTGATCTTGAGTTAGGGAATGATTTCTTAAGCACATCCAGGGCATAATCCAAAAAAGAAAAAAAATTGGCTCTTATCAAAATTAAGAAATTCATTTATTTGCAAGATACTATGAAGAGATTGCAAAAACAGGCCATGGACTGGGAAAATATATTTGTAAGTCATAATATTTGATAAAGTGTTTATATCCAGAATATGAAGAGAACTCTCAAGATGCAATAATAATAAAGCACATGACCCAGTATAAAATGGGCAAAATATTTGAACAGATCACCAAAAATATATATTGATGGCAAATAAGCATATGAAAAGATGTTCAACATCATTAATCATTAGGGAAATGTAAATTAAAACCACAGTGAGGAACCACTACACACCCACTGGAATGACTATAATCAAAAAGACTGACAAATAGGGTTGGTGAAGATGTGGAGAAACTCAACTCTGGTGTACATACTACTGGTGGGGTTTGAAATGGGAAAGCAGTTTGGCAGTTTCTTAAAAATTTAAACATTTACTTACTGGAAGTTCCAAATATTTCACCAAGAGAAATGAAAGTGTATCTCTACACACAGACTTTTACATGAATATTCTTAGCAACTTATTTGTAATAGCTAAGAACTGGAAACAAACCAAATACTCATCACCAGGTGAATGGATAACCAGTGTGTGATATAGCCTTATAATGGAACACTACTCAGGGGTAAAAAAGAACAACTACTGATTCACAAAACAATGTGGATGGATATCAGATCCATTATCCCAAGTGGAAGAATCTAGACGAATAAGGTTACATACTGCATGATTCTAGTTACATAATGTTGTAGAAAATTCCAGCTAATCTAGTGACAGAAAGCAAATCGGTGGATGCCTCTAGACAAGATTAGGGAGTTGGGAGGGGCAAGTGGGAGGGATTAAAAATGTGCACAAGAAGATCTTTTGGGTGACGGCTATGTTGACTGCCTTGATTATGGTCATGGTTTCCTGGGTGTATACAAATACCAAAGTTATCAAAGTGTACACTTTAAGTATGTGAGGCTTATTGTGTGTTAATTATATAAAATAAAGCTACAAAGACACATGTAAGAAACAAATATATGTAACTCTGTTTAGTGTATTTGAAAAGCCTGAATTATAACCATGGTCTCTCTCACTTGAGTTCTTGTGTCATTAACCACAACTGCTTGAAACATCATGAAAAATACTAGACAGCACAGCTAGAGCTATCAGTGATCCCCAAAGTTGTCAGTAGAAGGATAAGGATATATGAGAACATGTTCAGTTGTTTTGGAAGCTGTCCTTTTTAGTTTATTAAAGTTATTAATGCTCATCCTGAAGCTTTACTATGCTTTAGATCATAGTTACTATTTATTCATAATTATGGATGCTAAGATATCAGTTAAATAGCACTTCAAGAGGGACCCTATGTTTTACAGTTACAGTTACTCAGTATGGACATTATACCAACTTTGAGCTTTCATCCTATAAAAAACTTTTTGAAGAATCTTTGGCGGGCCAGAATGGTGTAATGGATATTTTTTTTTTTGTCAGAGAAAGGGAATCTTGATATCTGGGACACATGGTAGTCCAGCTTCTACCTCTGACTTGCTGAATGACTGTGGCCAAGTTTATCTGATCTCTTCAGGTCACGTTAATTCTTTTTTTAAAAATCTTTTTATTGAAGTAGAGTTGATTTACAGTGTTGTGCCAGTCTCTGCTGTACAGCAAAGTGACTCAGTTATACACGTATAGACATTCTTTTCTCATATTCTTTTCCGTTATGGTTTATCACAGGATACTGAATATAGTTCCCTGTGCTGTACACTAGGACCTTGTTGTGTATCCATCCTGTATGTAACAATTGGCATCTACCAACCCCAGACTCCTAGTCCATCCCTCTCCCTCCCCCTTCCCCCTTGTATTGCCTTCATCCCGAACAGATTAGTCACAGTGAGTGGAAAAAACTCTAGACTGGGACTAAGAAACACGCCTCTGAATCAACTGTATCCGTTTCTGCACAGGCCGGTTATACAACGACAAAAATAAAAAGAGACCAGCATTTCCTCATGTTAAACTGAGTATTAACATATTGTGTTCCTAAGATTTTCTGAGACAGAGAAAAATCATGTTCACAGTTGCTTTTTGATGATTTTAAAATTCAAAACAGAGACCTGATAGCTGTCTACAAGTGACTATAATACCTGAAACAGAATTTGGACATTTCGGCAGAGACCACACTGTTAGTTGGTCTTAGCAGAAAGATCCTGCAATAAAATGGCTCACACCAGCAAGGTGCACAAAAGTGGCTCACACTGACTGGCATGGCAGGTGTTGGCAGAACTCTGTGATCTTAGAGCAGCGCTTCTCAAACTTAAATGTGCATCTTCGTCACTCAGGAATACTGTTAACATGCAGATTTGGGGTCAGTAGGGAGAGGCCTGAGATTTTGGGTTTCTGTGGAACTTCTAATTGCTGCCATAGCTGCTGGCTAGCGAATCACAGTTTGACTAGCAAGGTCTTAAGATTTTGTTGGACCTATTGCTGGGATGTGAGGATTAGCTACCCTATCTCAGAAGCGCTGTTACAATGTTCATGGACCTGAAATTATCTGAACCAGTTAGGAGTAGGACTGACTGGGACTATTTGTGCTTTAATAAGATAATTTCTTTCTTGTGCCAAAGGAGTCCTGAGGTAGGCAGTCCAAGGCTGGTACAGTGGTTCCATTGTGTCTAAGACCCTTGTTCCTTCCATATTGTTGCCCAGCTATAGTTAGTACATCACTTCAGGGTCAGAGGTGACTATACAAGTGGCAGTTGTTTAGTTTTAATTGAGCCAACAGGAAACAGCAAGGTGCCAGAAAAGACTATGCCTTATGCCTCTAATATTGCATTTTGGAAGTTGAATACAAAACTTATATTTACATCTCATAGGCCAAGTGGTCTCATGGCCGCATCTAGCTGCAAGGGAGGTTGGGTAGAAATGTTCCAGTCTACCAAGTGGGATTCAGTTTTAAGGCAGGGGATGCTGGGCTTTGGGAGACAGCTAGCAGTCCCTTCCATGGTACCTCTGTACTGATTTTAACCGAAGGGGCTACAGTTCTTTTTTTTTTTTTTTTTAATAGAACAGGTGATGGAAAGATTTTTTTTTAAAATAAATTTATTTATTTATTTTTAGCTGTGTTTGGTCTTCGTTTCTGTGCAAGGGCTTTCTCTAGTTGCGGCGAGCGGGGGCCAATCTTCATTGCAGCGCGCGGGCCTCTCACTATCGCGGCCTCTCTTGTTGCGGAGCACAGGCTCCAGACGCGCAGGCTCAGTAGTTGTGGCTCACGGGCCCAGTTGCTCCGCGGCATGTGGGATCTTCCCAGACCAGGGCTCGAACCCGTGTCCCCTGAATGGGCAGGCAGACTCTCAACCACTGCACCACCAGGGAAGCCCGGGGCTACAGTTCTTAATGCATTAAAGCTCAGACCAGCAAATAACCATGTAACCTTGGACTTAACCTATACAGATTTAGTATAAATGGAATTTATACAGGTATAAATGGAATATGCCTAAATGTATAAAGAAAATTGCTTAGTTCCACATTTAAATTGCACTGAATTTAATTTGAATAAATACATTTATATGTTGAAAAACAACAACAACAACAAAAAAAACAAGAGGCTTGGACCGGATGTCTGAAATAGCAGGAAGGTCATAGAGGGAGAGGGTCAGTGGAACTGCCACCTGATGGTTAAACATACCTGATCGACTCACTGGCCTGTTTGCTAGGCAAGAATAACTTCTACGTACACTCAGGTAGCGGTTGCTCTTTGTGATTATTTCCCTCTCTTATTCTCCCCTCCAGCCTGTCCTCAGTGTGCGATATAGTTTAGTGTGGGAATTATGCCCCATTACAGCCCTGTTTTCCTTCCCCCATAGGGAGAGCACTTTCAAAATATTTAATAAATAGCCATAAAAGAATAGCATCAAGGAAAAAGTTTTAAATGCTATTCTTTTTAAGACGTTACTGCTGATGTTTATAGTTTTGACTTTAATTGTTCCTCCAAAAGAGTGAAGGTCATAGGTGCACCGCTTCTGAGGAGTATGATGCCGTGCATATCATTTTTGCCAGATGACGTCACCTTTTTCAGCTAAGTGAAAGGACAATGTGACAAGTATTGAGGACCACATTTAGCTTTTGTGAAAGTTAAGGGAGGGGATTCATAAGGATATATGTTGTGCAATTTAAATACTTCTTTTAATTGGAGGGAAAAAATCGTAATTCTGTGAAGATTTATTGCATGTTTTACCTTAAGCCATATAATATTCCATAAGATTCATGTGGTCTGTGAAATACTATATTCTAACTAGAAAGCACCCATGCCTAATCTTGCTTAAGCTACTGTCATTGTATATACATGGCTCTGATGATTTATACATATGTGCAACACTGAGTAAGGAGTATGTAATAATCTACATGAAGGCATTTTACAAATCAATTTTTATCCTCTGTTATAAAGTAAATTGGACTCTAGAGACCTGTATTTATTAAATTCAGTTTCTCTACTTGCTCACAAAATAAATCTATTCTACTCTTTTAAACAATCCCCTACTAGAAACGAAGGAAGCATACTTTTAGTCTTTAGACTTTTCTGGGATTTTTTTTTGGCATTTTAAGGAAGAAAAAAGTTTCAAGATTGTAAGAACTTACAAAACTTTACAAAATTCAAAGACAGATGTTGGCATGATTTGAGGTAGTAGCATGTAGTTTAATTTTTATTAAATAAATCCTTTTTAAAAAATCACTATGTCACTCAGGGTCCAGCTTGGAGACAAAAACAACCCAGAAATCTAAACAAATACAGTTGATTACAACTAGGGATTAATTGCTAGGGGTGAAGAGGCCTGTAAGGAACATGGGAATAGCAGACAGAAGGGGCAGCCGCTGTTGCTATGGCTAAAGCAGAGTCCCCAGGGCAGGAATACATTTGGAGAAGGTGTGCTGTAGCCCACTGGATGGTTGAGAAGCTTGCTGCTGTGGTGCTGCACGCTGGCAAAAAGGACACCTCCTGCTAGGATGCTAGTGAATCTCACTGGGAACCCAGCTGGAGCACACGCAGAACCCTCTGGAAGCTGCCCCCTGGGGCCTGCCAGGCTCTCTGGGATACTGACTGGGTCACCAGCTGAACTTATTAAGAAGCTACTTTCAGGGGTGCTGCTAAAACTTGCTAGGTATAGTTGAGCACCACCAAGTGTCCCAGAAGCTGGCTGACACTGCAGGAGCAAGAAGGGAGGAAAGCACGCTGAATAGAGAGGGAGACACTCCCTTTTCTTTGGCAGTGGCCCCTCTATCGCCCTCTACTGACAAAGTTTAGCGTTGTGTCCGTAGACAAAGAACTATTTAGAGGGCCCAGCTTCAGCACCACAAGGCAGGGAAATGAAGGATGGATTTGGACCTGAAAAGCAATAAATTGATAACTGGCACAATCACTCCATTTTTAAAAAAAATTTAAGTAACTAAATACAAATTTGAATTTTTAAAATGGAAAAATGTGAAATGTGTTGCCACGCTAGTCTGGAAAGTAACTATAACCAGTGACGTAGGGAAATTAATATTTGTCTAAAGGAATTCATGGACACATACTATAATTTAGAAAGGATAGTCTACAGCGTTAAATTGAAGCATTTTAATAAAATTAAGGCATTTGAATCTGAAAGATCTGAGAGATTACTTAGTCCAATGCCCTGATTCTAGAAATTAGGGAGAGCCTGAAACCCAGAAGAATTCAAAGATTTGTTCAAGGCTAAAGAGTTAGTTAGTGGAAAAGATTATTCATTGTTTCATGAATATTATTGGTAATTCAGTAAATGCTACCAGATGCCAGGTGTGCTTCCACGTGTAATGATACAGCAGTGGACAAATTATATCATGCACTCACATAATTTACATTTAAGTTGAAAGAGTCAGACAAACAGATAAAGAAATAAATATGTAATAATTCAGGTATTAGAAATGCTATGACAAAAAATAAATCAGGGTAAGAAGATATTACAGAAAATAATGTAGGTAAGAAGGAAGGGGAGAGGCTGTGCTATTTATATTGATGCCATTTGATCAGAGACCTGAAGGGGAGTTTTCCCAACTCTCAACCCAAAATGTTCACATAGACAAGAGCTTTTGGCAAATTTCATATATTTTCTAATGATAATCATACCTTTTGTACTTATATTCATGTTTTTACGGATTGTATCCCTTTAGCAATCAAGGTGGAGTAGTAGCGCCGCCCCCTTTCTCCCATCTTATTTTTTAACGGGATCTATTTCTATAAATGTTATCTCTTTGTACCATGTTCCAGTCGATCCCACCTCAGGAAACTAGGCAGATGCAGCTTGCAGGAAACCTGGTTACAATGGACACCAACTACACTCTCACAACTCAGACTAACCACATATTTTGACAAGTTTCAACCAGTTACTAGCTTTCTGGCTGTTTAGATATTATGCATCTCCCAAGGGCAATGTTGAACATGCTGAAAATCATTCAACAGTGAGTGCTCCGCATAAGATAATATTTCAGCACTGAGATATTTCTTAATTATATGTGTTTTCACTGTATGTGTAAATAGGGGATAAAAGTTGCTGAAATGCCATTAACAATGGCTGTTGAAATTTTGCACTTTAGAAACTACATGCACAGAAAGGGAGTTGAACATTTGATGGTTAATATGCAATTGGGCTATTTCCTGACAAATATAGCTGATTTTAAGGTCAATATAACTGATATCACTGTCAAACTTTAAAAACTTTGTCTTAAGTAGGCAAGGTAGCCATAGACATACGATTGAGTTCTGGAAGCTGAAAGAAAATAATTTGTCATGATTATTTTGAAAACGTCATTAAATTTTAATTTGATTTCAACTGGAACTTTTTGCAAAAGAATGTGAAAATTTAACACTAATCTTTATTTCCTCTTAACTGTTTGTTCATCCTATCCTAGCTTTTTTGGTTTGTAAGACTGGTAATCAATGTAAACTAACTTACATAAACATTTTGATTTGTTAAAAATTTTCTTCTTTCAAAGGAGATTTAACTTTTATTAAAATTCTGTATTAGTTGAAACAAAATTCTTTTCTTTTAGAATAACTCATTGGTTATTAAAATCACTTTGTTGAACTGCTAGTTAACAGCATGTAGATAAATGAATATATCAGTTGAATTTAGTTGAAATTACAATACAAATGAAGACATTTAAATGTGTTTATTACCTTGTTTATCTCTATTTTAGAGAGACATTTTGTCATTAATTCAGCATACTATGTGTAAGAGGGATAAACTCAAAGCAAATCACTACAAAATTCAAAGCCTTTTATGATGGGAATAATCACTTTAAAATTTCTAAAGTTGTCTTATATCTTTTAACTCACATGAGCATAAAAGTTGAGCTAATGCATCTCAGCGTTTACCTTACAATAATCAAAAATCCAAAAACTCAGGTGAGAAAAGTATTTCCTTCCCTGATTTAAAAAAGAAGTGCATGAATAGTGTAATAAAAAGAGTAAAGAGACTATCAGAAAACCGCCAATTACAATTTTCTCTTATATTTCATTCTAATAAGTTTTTAGTTAGTTTTCTAAGCAAATCAGGTGATAATCAAATGTGCCTGCAGGCCTCCTGGAAACATCCAATTACTGTCCTTACAGAAATCTTTTCCCTCAGTTACTTGATGAGAGAACTGCTGGGGCATGGAGTTATGTTGGCCACATTAAAGGAAAAAAAAATATTTCATAAAGAGCAATGAATGAAAAGGGACAAAAGTTTTAAACAAGTTCCTTGCCTCTTTTTAGTCCTCAGATACCTTATGTTGAATAGCCAGATCATTTTATTATTGCAGATGCCATGGTTGTAATCTTTTATTGCTTGCAGTATAGGCCTAAAGCATTAAGTTAGTATAAAATTACATATAGTTTAATATATCTGTACAACACCTTTAAACAAGCTTCTCTAGGCAAGAAGGTTATCTGTCTTATAAATCTATTATTCCATTGTACATCTTGATAGCCTAGCATTGCTCCTAGCCATGTTTAAGCATTAAATAGTGCATTATTATTTCACATAAATCAACCGGAGATGTGTGAATTCATAAATTTTGCATTTGCACAGACAGTATTTTAAACGTTTCACTGCTTCGTGGGAACTCAGAGCACAAGCTGGTACACAAATCAGGACCTGAGAAATTTCAGTAAAATTTAATATCACAATTACATTTTCTCAAAGTTGATGCATGCATATTTTAGAAGTATTTTAACTGAGTCCAAAAATAAAAGTAGATTTGAAGAGTTGGAGTATAGACAGCTTTTGTTTTTTAAGCTAATAAGCACTTTGGCTCATTCCTTATGACAAAATGGTATAAAAAGAATAAGACCTTATAAAAATTTGAAATGAAGGAAAAATATGTCAAAATCAGAAATCCTGGTGGTTATTTGTAATACAGATAGAAAGTAGTACAGGACTGATAAACTTATATTACAATTAAAATATAGCTTTATATATAGTTTGAACCTGAATTAAATTTTAAAAAGTCATAATTTAGGCTATAAGTTACATGAGGGTAAGAACTAGAACTTTTCTAGGGATTTCTAGGTGCTTCTCTCTGATTTGAAACAGATTCCTGTTTCAAATCAAATTCTGTTTCTAGGTATTTGGGTGGGAGGGGTGATGATATTTACTATTTCTTCAAAGTTTTCATTATTCTTCCCAGAAAATGTTCCTTTTAAGATTTTCACTCTGTGGGAAAATGTTTATAAAGTTTAATGCACAGGAGTTAAGGGTTCCAGGAAGATTTCTGCTTTAATGCGTGTGTGGTGAAAATTACATTCCTGTTGAAATAATTCCTAATGAATATAATTAACTGAACAAATGCCACACTAATTTGAAAATGGCATATTTATCACCTAGAAACTGGTGATGTAGAAAGATAAATTGCTGTGAACATAGAACTTGCTTCCAATCATCGTCAAATTCTGGACAGAAAGCTGAAAGAAAAGAAGAGAAAGGAAAAAAAACACATTCTCACGAAATTTTTTGGACAGTTCTTAACTGAGACGTATTTTTAGAGTTACCACTAGGTTATTCCTGGGGGAATAAGTGAAAAAGGATAGGTAAAAATAATATCCTACCATGGGCCTATTTTTTTTTTTTTTGTAGTGAGAGGTTTTTTGTGTTTTTTTTGTTTTTCTTGTTTTTTTTTATAATGAAGATTTTTACTGTAGGGGAATGGTTTCTGTTGTCCTTTATAAACTTTAGGTGTTTTCTCTGCCATTCTGAATCCTGCCGTTTCTTTCTTGATGGACTAAAAAGTTCAAACCTAGGGTTAACAGTACCAGGGATCGTTGCTTAGAGATTAACCTTTTTCGAGTGATAAGCAAAAGACAGACACAGTGAGTTTTTAGGACCCTACAGCTACTCGAAGTAATGACAAGCATTACCATACCCAGGCAGGCTTTGGAATGTTAAAAGAAGCAGATCTAGTTACCATCCATAAAAAACTAATGGAAGCTTCTCTCTTATTCTGATGAATGTTGAAAATGGAGTGACAAATAAAAAAATCTCTACCCTTATTATGATGTTTGACTATTTAGCATTCATTGGTTTGGGGTCCATTTAGTTTTCGACGTTATTGCTACTCCTAGTTTCCTTTTTGTGTGAAAGTTTCATCTTATTATCTGGGTCTAGATTATCAAGGATATAAGGGAAAACATGATTCATTATAGAAATTACATTTTCTGAGCTGAGCCAGAAGGCACTGTCTTTACTCTAGCTCTTGTATAAGCAAGACTTAGTGTTATGTATATATTTTATGTGTATATAATGTTTACTTAGCAATATATATATTTATACCACACAAGTGGCCCACACTACCATTATGTAAATCCCTCTATTTTTCAAAGGCTATATGGAAAGAAGCATGACTTCCATGCTTCTTTCCTGAGGAAGAAGCATGAATAAATAAACATGTTTAAAAAATTTTCAATGTGTGTCAGCACCATTTAAATAAATATGTCTTTTTTTCATAGCACTAACTTACTGGTTAGAGGGGAAATTAGAAGAAAGAGATGAACAATGAATATCTTGAATTCTGAAGCAGAATGAATTTGCTTTATCTTTTTTTAAACCTGGTTGCAAATAAGCACATTTCTATTTGAAATTAAAATAGATTCTTTGTTTATAAAACTCATAGATTCACTTTCCATTGGATAAACCACAATTAAATTTTTAAAAATAAACGTTAGCACATCATAGAAAGCACTGTTTTTGTGTTTTTTGTTCTGTCTTCTACTTGCATGTTTATTAAATCACCTCAAATTAAATGTTCAGGTTTAAGGAGAAATCAAGATGGTGGGGCAAAAACAAATCAAGAATTGATTAGTCTTAATTTTCATAAGTTTTGCCTCCTATCTGTTTTGTGAGACATGTTCATTAAAGATGTAAGCTGTTGTAATG
The DNA here is from genome assembly GCF_009873245.2 of Balaenoptera musculus. NCBI lineage: Eukaryota > Metazoa > Chordata > Mammalia > Artiodactyla > Balaenopteridae > Balaenoptera > Balaenoptera musculus. The sequence continues at coordinate 6,187,192 of NC_045795.1, forward strand.
AAAAGTGCCATGTCTTTTGTACTGTTCATCTCCTCAGATGAGCTATTTATTTAACATATCTTAGGTCTTTATTAGAATCTGTGCAGCTAGGTAATAGTAATGTGATATTATTGCCTTTTGTTGAAAACAAAGAACCATATTTTATTTTATTTTTTTCACCCACTAGGATGGCTATAATTTTTTTTTATTGAAATGTAGTTGATTTACAGTATTGTATTAGTTTCAGGTGTATGGCAAATTGGCTCAGTTTTATATATATATATATATTTTTTTTTTTTCAGATTATTTTTCATTATCGGTTATTACAAGATATTGAATATTATTCCCTGTGTTATACAGTAAATCTTTGTTGCTTATATATTTTATATATAGTGCTGTGTATCTGTTAATACCATACTCCTAATTTATCCCTCCCCCCCTCATCTCTCCCCTTTGGTAACCATAAGTTTGTTTTCTATGTCTGTGAGTCTGTTTCTGTTTTGTAAATAAGTTCATTTGTATTATTTTTTAGATTCCACACATAAATGATATCATATAATATTTGTCTTTCTCTGACTTACTTCACTCAGTATGATATTCTCTAGGTCCATCCATGTTGCTGCAAATGGCAATATTTCATTCTTCTTTATGGCTGAGTAATATTCTTTTTTCTATATATACCACATCTTCTTTATCCATTCATCTGTCAATGGGCATTTAGGTTGCTTCCATGTCTTGGCTATTATAAATAGTGCTGCTATGAACATTGGGGTGCATGTATCTTTTCGAATTAGAGTTTTCATCTTTTCTGGATATATGCCCAGAAATGGGATTGCAGAATCATATGGTAGCTCTATTTTTAGTTTTTTAAGGAGCCTCCATACTGTTTTCCATAGTGGAAAACAGTGTTTTCCACAGTGTTATTGCATTCCCACCAACAGTGTAGGGGAGGGTTCCCTTTTCTCCACACCCTTTCCAGAATTTATTATTTGTAGACTTTTTTTATGATTGCCATTCTGACCGGTGTGATGTGATACATCATTGTGGTTTTGATTTGCATTTCTCTAATAATTAGTGATGTTGAACATCTTTTCATGTGCCTGTTAACCATCTGTATGTCTTCTTTGAGAAATGTCTATTTAGGTCTTCTGCCCATTTTTTGATTGGGTTTTTTTTGTTTTTGATATTGAGTTGTATGATCTGTTTGTATATTTTGGAAATTAAGCCCTTGCCAGTTGCATCGTTTGCAAATATTTTCTCCCACTCAGTAGGCTGTCTTTTTGTTTTGTTTATGATTTCCTTTGCTGTGCAAAAACTTTTAAGTTTGATTAGGCCCCATTTGTTTATTTTTGCTTTTATTTCTTTTGCTTTGGGAGACTGATCTAAGAAAATACTGCTATGATTTATATCAGAGAATGTTTTGCCTATGTTCTCTTCTAGGAATGTTATGGTGTCATGTCTTATATTTAGGTCTTTAAATCATTTTGAGTTTATATTTGTATATGGTGTGAGGGAGTGTTCTAATTTCATTGATTTACATGAGGCTGTCCAGCTTTCCCAACACCACTTGCTGAAGAGACTGTCTTTTCTCCATTGTGTATTCTGCTTCCTTTGTTGAAGATTGACTAAAGGTGTATAGGTTTATTTCTGGGCTCTCTGTTCCCTTCCATTGATTGATATGTCTGTTTTTGTGCCAATACCATGCTGTTTTGGTTACTGTAGCTTTGTAGTATTGTCTCAAGTCTGGGAGGGTTATGCCTCCAGCTTTATTCTTTTCCTTCAAGATTGCTTTGGAAATTCTGGGTCTTTTGTTGTTCCATATAAATTTTAGAATTATTTGTTCTAGTACTGTGAAAATTGTCATAGGTAATTTGATAGAGATTGCTTTAGGTAGTATGTCCATTTTAACAATATTAATTCTTTCAATCCAAGTGCACAAAGAACCATATTTTATAAACAAAGCTGACCATATAGGAAAGTATGCAATAAGATTTTTTTTTGTTTTCTGCTTGTGTTGAGCTATTTATATCTGCTGAGAGGCAATATGGTATAGGAGAAGGATACTTCAGTGTCATAGTACCTTGGTTAGATAACAGACTTTATCATTTTACACTTCCAGGCAGACATGGCTAACTGTCCACCAAGTTTCCATACCACAGAGTGATGACTGGTAAGCATGTACTCTGCCAGAGTACAAGTCCCAGTGTCACTCTATCCCTTGCATATATAGAAGATTATGGAGTGTGAGAACTGATGTATGTCACTTCTGGGCCAAACCTTGAGAAGCGGGTACACTGTTGCCCATTTCTTCCACCTCTTCCTGAAGGAAAAGACTCTGAGGCCTTAGAAGAGGGCAGAACCACAAGATAGAAGAGTTCATGAATGGCTGTGTCAACTGACTCAAATACTGACAAATTCTGAAATATTAGAGCTTGTTATAGCAGCTAGCATTACTGTGCAAATTAATACATACAATGTAAAATCTTGGGAAATTCATTTAATTTCAGACAGCTTTGTTTTTTCCGTATCGTAAATGCAATAGTTTGTAATATAAATAGATACATTATGAGGAGGCCTACCTGAAAGAGTTGCTGGGAACATTAAATGAGATAACATATGACAGAGTGTTTTTTTTTTTTAACATCTTTATTAGAGTATAACTGCTTTACAATGGTGTGTTAGTTTCTGCTTTATAACAAAGTGAATCAGTTATACATATACATATGTCCCCATATCTCTTCCCTCTTGCATCTCCCTCTGTCCCACCCTCCCTATCCCACCCCTCTAGGTGGTCACAAAGCAGCGAGCTGATCTCCTTGTGCTATGTGGCTGCTTCCCACTAGCTATCTATTTTACACTTGATAGTGTATATATGTCCATGCCACTCTCTCTCTTTGTCCCAGCTTACCCTTCCCCCTCCCCGTATCCTCAAGTCCATTCTCTAGTAGGTCTGCATCTTTATTCCCATCTTGCCCCTAGGTTCTTCTGACCATTTTTTCTTTTCTTTTTTTTTTTTTTTTTTTTTTAGATTCCACATATATGTGTTAGCATACAGTATTTGTTTTTCTCTTTCTGACTTACTTCAATCTGTATGACAGTCTCTAGGTCCATCCACCTCACTACAAATAACTCAGTTTCGTTCCTTTTTATGGCTGAGTAATATGCCATTGTATATATGTGCCACATCTTCTTTATCCATTCATCTATTGATGGACACTTAGGTTGCTTCCATGTCCTGGCTATGGTAAATAGAGCTGCAATGAACATTGTGGTACATGACTCTTTTTGAATTATGGTTTTCTCAGGGTATATGCCCAGTAGTGGGATTGCTGGGTCATATGGTAGTTCTATTTTTAGTTTTTTAAGGAACCTCCATACTGTTCTCCATAGTGGCTGTATCAATTTACATTCCCACCAACAGTGCAAGAGGGTTCCCTTTTCTGACGGAGTGTTTTATAGGCACTAAGCACTTACACAAAATTAGCCATTCTTTTTTATTCTTTCACTTGCCTTCATTGTTACAAGTCACTCACACTTAGGAATTGGTGTGGAAGTGTTTTAGCACTATATTCTGGAACATTATAGAAATTACTTATAGCTCTTCTTTGCTCAAAGCTAAATTCACTAGTATAAAAGAAATCTCATTAATGCCATACTTTGAATCTCTCTTTCCTAAACAATTGACCACAGTATCTTATTCTGTTGTGAAGAGTAATAAATGCACTATAGCTTTTTCTATTTCACTACTTTTATGGGCAACTGTTTTGTGTCAGGCATTGTACTATGTTATGTCATTTTATTGTCGCCACAACATTAGGAGGTAGGTGCATTTTTTCCTTTTGTTCATAGTCATGTAGCCAGTAAATGTGACAATTGGAATTCAAACTTGGTTCAGCTTAACTCCAATGATATGGATTATACCATTGTATCCTCACCTATGAAGTGATTAATGTAGTTTGCTCCTTGAATCCATAGAACACAAAGCTAGGATTTGGTAGTTTACTGCACTGTGTACAGAAAGGGCCTTGAATGTGAGTGGGACCAGAAATAGCATCCTTGAGGAAGCATTGCTTCTAGGGGAAATCGGATATATAGATAAGAAATGGTACCTTTTGGATATGTTATAAAGAAGACAAAGAAGTAAATAAGAGGGGATAAATTAAGGATTCCACAGAAAAGAAAGTGAAAAAATGGTAATATCTTCACCTACCCCAGATCCATTAAAGGATCTGTATTTTATTAAACTTACAGAAGAGGGCACTCTTGAACTAGTAACCCCATCCATGAATTAAATAGGAATTAAAAAAAAAAAAGCAGATCACACTCATACAAAGCAACTGTAAGAAGAAAACAGCAAATCTGAATCAAATAATTTGAGATGTTGAATATTTTCCCATCCCCTGCAAAAAACAACCACAAAACAGAAAAGTGTAACACAATATCTCAAACTGGAATGAATATTCCCTAAGCATTTAGAGATACTTAAAAAAATACACCTTGAGTCAGAAGCTGAAAATCTACTAACATAAATGCATATAAAAAAGATGAAACTAAATAAGAGTTGATTGATTTCAGGAATTAGAAGAAAAAGAAAAAAATCAGAAACGAAGACTACAATACAAGTTACATAATTTAAAATAAAAGTATTGCTACCATTCTAACAGTGTCAGAAAACCAGATAGTCTATAAAACGTCCCAGATCTAGGGACTATTCTGTGAAGGTAGCTAGGACTGGAAAGTTGTGACAAGAAGATAACAAATACATAGATAGTAGCTGAGCTGACTGAAAGGTAAAGGTAAAACATACTCTACTCCATAGGTGGCATGAGTGGGAGATAGGAAACTCTTCTTTGTCCAGGATCTTATACTATGTATATACCTATAAGGATACCATTAGAGGCTTGCTACTTCTAAAGGAGGGTAAATTCCTGCCTAAGACTAACCACAGACTCAAGTCAGGGTCTTGCTGCCACGGAGAACAAATGGAAACCCCACCTTTGGGTTGGCACCCCCACCCCAGAGAACTCTTTCCACTTTCCTACAAGAGCATGGAGTAACAAAAAACAGCAATCTACCACTGGGGGAAGTGCAAAAGGGTGAAGAAAGAGCAACTGTATGGTGGAGGATGTGAAGGAATGAGTGAAAACTGATGGCACAGAAATTCTAAGGAAAGCCTCTGGTACTCTAAGCCCACCCTAAGCACGAGGCAATGGTAGTCCACCACTAGAAGAAGTGAAACATATGGTGCAAGAAAGGTAACCATAGTGACATCAAAACCCAAATCCTGCTAACTTCTTGACTGGTTTGACTCAAATCCTGACACTAATGACCTAATAGTTATTAATGACAAATAATTTATGACAAAAGAATAAATATCATAAGTGATATTTACCTTATTCTGCATTGTTCTATACACTATATCTCTACTGTTCTACACATAATGTTAAAAAAAAATTATACTATACACAGAAAGCAAGGAAAAACAGCCCTTGTCAGAAGACAAAGCAATCAACAGAACCAGACTCAGAGATGATCAAGATGTCAAAACTATTAGAGATTTAAAAATAACTATGATTAATATGTTAAGGAATTTAATGTAAAAGGTGGACAACAAGTATGCACAGATGGGAATTTTAAGGAGAAATTCAGAAATTATAATAATGTAATAAAAAGAGATGCTATAGTTAGACACACATACACATGTGTTCACACAACATCAAACATGAAGAATGCCTTTGAATAGTTCAGCAAATAAATCGATACAGCTGAGGGAAGTATCAGTGAGGAAAATATCAGGAAACTATTTTTCCTTTAAATAATCTAAACGGACACATAGATAGACAAAAAGTGTGAGAAAAGGATCAAAGCATTCAGGAGCTGTGTGAGAATATCAGATGTTCTATGATATCTTTGACTGGATTCTAGATAGAATGGAGTGAGAGAAAGATTAAAAATGGGTAGAGATTAAAAAATTTTTTAAATATAATGGATAAGAATTTTCCAAAAAGAATGAAAGATATCAAACCACAGATCCGAGAAGCTTTAAGATTCCAAAATAGAACACACACACACACATGCATGCGCACGTCAGATCTTAATGAACTGCTTATAACCAAAGATAAAAAGAAAATCTTGAAGGAAGCCAGAGAAAAAATGATCAATTACATAGAAAGGAACAAACTACTTTTTAGACAGCTTGTCAGAAATTATGCAGTAATATAGAGACTGACAAATTAATTGTAAAGCATATATAAAAATGCAAAGGATATGGAATATTCAAAAAAAAATTTTTTTTTGAAAAGAGCAGTGTTGGAGGACTCTCACTACCTGATTTTAAGACTAACTATAAAGTTATAATAATCAAAACAGTGTGGTATTGACAAATAGATAGAAATATAGCTTAATGGAATGGAACAGAAAGAAATAGACACACACCTGTGTGGCCAATTGATTTTTAATTAAGTAATTTAATTGTAAAAGAATATTATTATTATTATTATTATTTTTAATTAATTTATTTAATTTGGGCTGCGTTGGGTCTTTGTTGCAGCAAGTGGGGGCTACTCTCTGTTGGTGGCATGCGGGCTTCTCACTGCGGTGGCCTCTCTTGCGGAGCACAGGCTCCAGGCACGTGGGCTTCAGTAGTTGTGGCACGCAGGCTCAGTAGTTGTGGCTCACGGGCTCTAGAGCACAGGCTCAGCAGTTGTGGTATACGGGCTTAGTTGCTCTGTGGCATGTAGGATCTTCCCGGACCAGGGCTCAAACCCGTGTCCCCTGCATTGGCAGGCGGATTCTTAACCACTGCGCCACCAGGGAAGTCCCAGGAATATTATTTTTAAAATATGGTACTGGAACAATTGGACATCCATATGAAAAAAAAAAAAGACAGCAAAACAAAACAGAAACCCTCAATCTATGCTGCATACCAAATACAAAAATGAACTTGAAATAGAAAGTACGCTTTATGTAAAACTCAGAACTGCAGAACTGTATAAGACACTAAAGTAGAAAACATACGGGAAATCTTTGTGACCTTGAGTTAGGGAAAGATTTCTTAGGCAGAACACAGAAAACCCAAACCATAAAAGGGAAAAAATTTACAAAACACATAACTGAAAAATACTCCTCTCCAGAATATATAAAGAACTTTCATAACTCAATAATTAGAAAATAAAGAACCTAATTAAAAAATAGGCATTAGTATTTGAACAGATAGTTCACCACTATGGAGATGTGGATCACAATTAAGTACGTGAAAATATTCTCAACACCATTTGTCATTAGAAAAATGCAGATTACAACCACAATAAGATAGCACAAGAGAGAAGAAAACACATACACACCTAGCTTTATTTATAATTGCCCCAAACTGGAAACAACCCAAATGTCCATTACCTGATGAATGTATAAACAGTCTTCTGTTCTCCTCCTACTCCTATTCATCAGTGCATCAACTAAATAGCAAAAGCAATAGCAGGAACTGTTTTTTTGTTGTTTTTTTTTTGACATATTCTCCCCCATACCATTTTATCAACACAATAGAAAAAAAAAAAAGAAAGAAAGAAATTTTGCAACTAACTATGGTTCTTCATTTTCCATTTCACTGTGTAGATGTAGCCATATGTATATTGTAGACTTAGTTAGGAACCTGGAATTCTCTCATAATAAAATACATGAAGTTAAATTGCATTAATTACAACATGATCACTCCTGAAATTTTGCTATCAGTTAAAAAATAGATTACAGAAATTTAAGGATTTTATGGTTTTTCCTGAGTGTTAGGTTCTTGTGTATTTTTAAAATTATTGAATTCATGTTATAAATCATGTCGAAAATACTAATGCTGCAGCCCCTTGGATGATAAATGACATAATACAGAAGAGACTTGCTCCCATGACTGTTCCTTCAACTACTATCACATCTTGGCCCCTGAATTGTTGTGGACAATGAGGTAGGTTTAAACACCCAGGCAGCGAAAAGGCTGTCAAATTCTGGTGTCGCTCAGGGAAACAGACCTCTAGGGTAGATTTCTTGGCAGGACCTTTGTGGTAGATTCTTTATGTCAAATATCTGTCCCCTACCCCTGTTTTCTAACATTTTCTTTAAAATTTGCACAAATTAGAAAGACCATCATGCTTTCAAGCAATCTCTATTTAAAAATTAGCACACTCTTCAGTATTTTAAACTTCCTTAAAACTACATTCATCTGTTAGTATGACTTCATTTCAGATACCTAGCTGGGATCAGCAGTGTTGGGGTTGACTGAGGGGAGAGGTTGGAAAATTGGAGATTAAGGCAGGCCTGGATTGGTTGCTGCTGTGAGGAGATTTGACCAGCAGGAGAGAGAATAATGTGTCTATAGAGGAGCATTGAGATATTGAGGAACTCGCTCAATGTTTTCCTCCTTTCTCCTTGGTTAATATCCCCCACGTCCTACACATGCTACCAGAACACTGAATTCAAATCACCTATTAAATAACAAGGAATAAGGAAGTGAAACAAACATCTGTTGAGCCCCTAGATTCCATAGAAAGGAATGACAGTTATACCAGACGCAAAACCTTACTATGTGCTTTCTATTAACTTATACAATCTTCATGAAAACTCCAACACACAAGAAATATGAGATTTATTTGTACTGTGAGCTAAATAAACCTAACATGGTAACCTAACAGTGGCAAATACAGTACTGTTTCTTTTCTGGAAATATGCTTTTTGGATTCTAAAAACAAACCTTTGGAAGAATAACTATTTAAGGCTGCCTGCAGTTGCATTTTATCAGTTATATGTAAAATTTAAAAAGGCACTTTGTGTAATAGTTTCCTTGGAGGGACCTCTATATTCCAGGGGACAATAGGGCATACTGCCTATGGGACCACCCAGTAGACACTGGATTTTCTATGCTTCCTCTACCTGTGAAAATGCTCAAATTAACAACAAGCAAATAAACAAAAACATTCTCTCCTCTTCATAATTCCCAAATATCATCCATGGGTCGTTTATAACTATTTGAAATGCTAATCAGCAACTGTACTTAGGCATAGCATCTGCTGGGAACTCACACCTACTGAATTCACCTACCAGTTAATAAAACATCCTGGATGTGATTTCCCTTAGAACTACGATATGTGGCGCCTTATTGAAGCTGACTTATAAAAAGCGTACTACTTGATTTCTTGACAGACTTTTCAGAGAATCTCAGAAAGCTGAAAACTGAAAACTTCTATAAAGAATAGCCTCCGTTTCAAGATTAAAGTCTTTTATTGGGATGAATGTAGTAATAATGAGCTTCCTATAACTGCAAAAAATACAATATCCTTATTTGTTAAAAACCTGAGAGCTAACTAGATAATTAATTGTCTAATATCTTTTTCACAGAATAAAAAACTGATATTCTAGGTTAGAAACTGGGATATGATTTCCCAGACATTTTTAATTGAAAATGATAAAGCTTGCCTAAATCTTGAAAACTGAAGTGGTTTAGGAATCATATCCCTATCCATATTTTATAAGAGAGGGAAAAAAGATACTTAGTGCTTTAGAAAGTAGTGAGATCCTATCATTTTGTTGACCAAAACAACCTTCATTCTCCTTCTAATCTTAATAACATCCAGGAATTTGAGGGTATTTCCATAAGGAGTTTTGAAATGGAGCTGATTTGGTATTTAGTTAATTGAATATCTTGAAGTAGTTGAGTTCAAAGACAGAATGAAAGCTCATCTGTTTCAGTATGTGAGGATTGGAAATAGAGATGCATTTTCCACCGTCCCAAGTATGTTCACATGGACAGAACTAGGTGGGGTATATCCCCGCAGGCTTGGTTGGTTAACCTCCAAGAGTAGGCAGGAAGCATGAAAAGAATGATGAGACCTGGGAAGATATAAATTCAGACTACAGAGGCTAAGAAACCAAAGATACCCACTACAGAGGCCAGAATCTTGGAAGCCTCACAGAAAACATTGTTTTTCTGAAGAGCTGTAAGCAGCTCATTCGCCTTCCTGCCACTCTCACCCTTGAACCCTCCAATCTTAATATTATCGGCAGAACTATGGACCCATTAAATTGGCCTTTTGCCCAGGTATAATTCATTTCCAGCACTGTGATTTTTTAATCTATTCTTTAAAACTGGTCCTTCATGATCAGGGTCCTGCCTTCTCTAGCAGCCTTTTTGGAGCAAAGTGTCCTAGCTCTCTCTTCTTCAGCCAGCTTTCCTGCAAAGGATCCAGCAACTACATTGAACGCCCTTCCCCTTTTTCTTCTGACAAGTTCCTATCAGCCTTAGGATCCATATCAAATGTAACTTCTCTGAGAAGACTTCCCCTACCTCCTGGTCTAGGTCTGAGCTCACAGTTATGCCCTCACCTATGCCCTATTCTAACCAACCTGCACCACCTTGTAGCACCTATCGTAATTGTAATGTGCAGCTATCTCCTGTCTGCCTCCCTACAGAGAACTTAAGCTCCCCACGAGTGTCAACTGTGTCTCTCTCCTCATTTCTATTCCTAGTGGCTGCCACGGTGACTTGCCACCATGGGTGCTCAATGCATGCTCATTGAATGAATGAATAAAAGGACATTTCTCCTTGGAAAGGAGAGCATCCTCCTTTATATCAATGGCAGGGCTATTTCTAGTCTAAATGGGAAAATTTTCTTGGGTTTGCGCTGTGCATACTTATTCTTTTTTCTTAGAACCCCCATCTTTGAGCTTTCCTTTAACTTTTGAAATACAAATCGGAACAAAGACCAAGGCCCTAACATGAACTTACCATCCTGTTTCTAAATTGTAATTTACGTTAACTACATCAATCTGAGATCATTCTGAGTCAGGTAGAATTATTCAAACTGCTTTTGCTATGATACAAGGCATATACTCTATATTAGACAACTAGTAGGCATTTAAAGATATTTTAAAACAATTCTACAGTGTTTAATAAGATACACTATTGAGAATTCACTCATAAATTCAAATTTACATATGTAGTATTAAATTTATAATTAAGATATTCATTTCTGTAATATTTTAAATATGAAATATGTTCAAAAAACCTTTTAAAAAGATGTTTGTTGTCCAATGCTGTAGCTCAAAGGTCTTTACAGTCCTTAGCTTTCAGTTGGTATTGGTTATGTTTTGGTATTAAATAGTTTACAGTTACAGTTGACAATTTATATTTAACAATATTAGAAGAAGCAACTGCATCTGTTTTTGGTAAAATTGTACATGTTTTCTAGTGAGGAAAAAGACCACTTGACTGGGAGTCAGGAGCCCTGGGGTTTCAGTGGGAGTCTTCCTAATAAATGGCTGGGTGGCCAGGGTGAGGCAGTTAAGACCTCTTGCGCCTCAGTTTCCTTGTCTATAAAATGTGACGTTTTATAGGTTTCCTAAACTGCATAGTCTTGGATACTCATTCTGTACAGTGTTAGCCAGTATGCTATGATAAAAATGATTCTGTGGTAAAAAGAGCTTGGGAAAAATTGAGATAATTGAAGTTAGTAGTTTTTTTTCCCTGAGGGATTTCTCAGTACCACTTGTATGCAAAAAACGTGCTCTGCCTCTCCAGGATTAGATAGTTTATGTGTTACTTTAACGTGATTTGACCATAGAGCTGTTTTTAAAGAATTATCTATCAACTTAGTCATTCCTATTCCATATACTATCTAAAATCTTTAAAACTTCTAGTAGCAATTTTAATTTATGGCTATGGAAGTCTTCCTTCAGTGAAAGCAATAAAAAGAAAGACAAACAGTTATGAGGAAAAGGTGAGATTCACATATTAAGGGAAATTTTATTGCATATGGTAGCTTCTATTTTTTATTTTTAGATTATGAGAGGGGTTTATATTTTTTGTAGATTGAATCCATCAAACACACTACTTTTATATCTTATTTTTTCTCTTGATGAACTTTAGAAGTACAGAAAACGATTAGGAAAATATGAAGACAGAAAAATAAGGAAAATAAAACCCACGAGGCAGGAAAAGTTCTTTTTTTAAAAAAAAAATTTCATTTATTTATTTTGGCTGTGCCAGGTCTTAGTTGCAGCACACAGGATCTTTTAATTGCGGCATGCGGGCTCTTAGTTGTGGCATGTACGCGGGATCTAGTTACCCGACCGGGGCTCAAACCCGGGCCCCCTGCATTGGGAGCATGGAGTCTTACCCACTGGACCCAGTAGGAAGTCCCAGAAGTTCTTGAGAATGGGAATTTCTGGTTCTCCTGTCCCTTCTTGACAATGCAAGGTAAACAAAACCAAATGCTGGCAAATGTATCTTCTCTGGATGCACAGATGTCTTTTTTGTCTGCCTACATACCCTTAGTCTGGACCTGACCTCTTTCATTCTAAGACCCCCAATGCTTAGTGTGAACTGATGAAAGACATATAGTCCAACATGAAGTAGATGGTGATAATAACCACAAATCCCATGTATGAAATGCATGAAAAATTACAAAAGGAAACCTTACCAACTGGCAGCATGAAATGATGGTATAGGAATGGAAGTTGCTCAAAGAGGTATGTCCTTATTCTCCATGGTAAACTGGAATACGGAGGGTAGGTGCTCTTAGTGGAGGTACATTTCAGGACTGCTGACTCCGGCACTTCCATCCACTGGAGCCAACTTTGTCAGCCATAAGTGTCCCACCACTTATTTGGGTGTCCTCCGTCTTGGCCGCCGTGTGTCAGTGTGGTGCTTGCAAGGGCCAAAGTACATGTTTAGGGTAGAGATTGACATGGCTGGGCCACTAGGCATGTCTACTGGGGAAAGTGAAAGGCAGGCATGAAATAGGTCTTTTAAAATAAACACACACATATTATAACTGCACTTTGTTGTGAAATTTTTGTCTATACTTCTCTTTCATTTCCCTCCAGGTATATCTTGGCTTACCCGTGTACTCCTAAATTAGGTAATTAATCCACATGAACTTACATCCAAATGAGGCATTCAGGATAATATCCAACTTGGCTCTTAGATGACCGATGACAATAAATTTGACACTTATATCCTATGAAAATATTGTAATAATTTGTTGAAAATTGCCTATTTTTTTTCTTTTTTGGATATAGAAGGTGCAAAGTAAATTCATAGCTATCACTAAAATTTAGTACTATTTTTCATGTAGTAGGTGAATGATTTTGGTATCAGCATTTAATCACAGCATGCAGCATTTAATTTCTAGGTGATTCCATTATAATGAAGAACTTCATCCTGGATAATTATTCAATTATTTTTGATAAAAGTTACTAATTCAGTAATCTATACTAGAAGAAGTCATTTGATCCAATGGGTTGTTTTTTAAAATATGGTGAGTGGTTATAGCAGAAATGAAAGTTATCCAAAGCTATTTCTCAATAGAAAAAGAAAGGAGAAGTAAAAAAAGAAATTTGAAAGGCTAATTACCAAAAATTCTCTTTATCTGAAATATGTCAGTAACAATAATATGTTTTCAGTATTTCCATTTAAGAACAACGCTACTTGAAATCCAACTAAAAGTCATGAGATTCATTCCATAGATCACATATCAAAATCAAAGTAATCCTCTTGGACAATGACAGACAATGTATGCCATGTTCATTTGAATCTTTTCACGTTATTTTTCTAGGACAACCCACATGAAAAATTAATGACATTGCCTTTATGAAAACACTGTTTGATGAACACACCATGCCCTAAATATATCTAACTTCCTTTTCCTTCAGTGATGGGAACATTCCTTATTTAGCTCATTTAATCTGTAGTTCAAGTCCAAAATCCTAAATGAAATTCAAGTCTCATAATATTTTTAAACAAAAAATCTTGTGGGGAAACTTTTGAAAAGAACTCACCACACCAGCTTAACTTGCTTTTGTTAGTACTTGGCTAGGCAGTTATTAAACTATTCTTTTCACTATTTATTACCTTTATAAACTCACCAGCCAGATTATCCTTTAGTGGGATGAGAAAGTTGATTCTACCTATTTCGGGTTATATTTTCTTTGGAATACATTATTCAGCTGATCACTCTGATTCTTTAATTATGTAAGCTTGACCAAAAAGTTACTTTCTTAAATGAAAATACAAGCAATGCAAGAAAGTAAATTGCACGTAGAAAGTTCCATTATGTTTATTTCTGCTGAAAAATAACCTCGATGGCTTCTGTACTTGAGATTCAGTCTAACTTCCAAATAAAACTTACTTTTGTATCAGAAACACATTTCCCTATAGGCTAATTGCCTATATTGTAAGGGGACTTGATCTTTTTTCATTCTTTAAATTACAACTCATTTATTTAAAGGAATACTTGTCAAAAGAAAGCTTTAAGTAGTGAGTTAAAAAAGCAGTGTTAAATAATTGAATTGACTGAGATAAAATTGCCTTAGTTTAAATAGACTAGTCTGTTTAATGAATTGTGCTTTTATAGTGTGAGATAAATCTAATGTGAACTCAAGTGGTTCCACCAGAAACACTGAATTTGGGTAGATTAAAAGAAAGTCAAGATGAGGCACTTATAATAATTCAGTCATATTTGATTTTATTAAAATCGTACTCGATTATGAAACAGTGTTTTCTGCCAGGTTAATAATAATAAACTTAAAATACTGTCAAGAACCTTTCACACATTTTGAAAAATTCAGATCACTTGAAGAGGAAGTACTGTATTTGTTCTTTTTTTCTCATGTAGAAATACTAACTTGAGGCTTAATTAGGAACATAGCATTTAACTTCCAATTTTTGGGAAGAGATTCAACTTACAAACCTTCAACGTTGAATGAAATTATTTTGGCAACGAGACTGTGGCAGGAAATTAATTTCATATTTTAAAGTAAATTTGGCAGGTTTACTTTCCTGTTTAATGTTGAAAAGGGTTTTTATAATATACCATTAGGCTACCATGCAGTCAGCCCTGTGTAGCAATGCTGGGTTATCACTTCAAAAGAGAAACTTGGCTGGAACATTTTGTAGACCCTGATTATACTTCTTGTGTTGTTAAGTGTTCAAATACATTTTATGTGCTTAAAAACAGAGAAGCAACTCAAGGGAAAAAAACTCTAAACTAAAACAAGTACGAACATAAGGATCTGTTCTCATCAAAAAAGAATCATGGACTAAGACTGGATCATGTACCAGATTGGCAGTTCATTTTCAAGTTGGCTGAATTGTGGAAACCAAATTCTTTGTTACATAGGTCAAGGCTGAAAGAAAGGAGGGGGGAAAGATATTATCAGTTCACACATACCATTGAACCATTCCACAATTTAAGAGGTATCTCTTCTTTTTTATCTGACCCACAAAATTCCTATTTTAGTACTTATTATCTGAGAAGTAGCTTCTTAACTTAAGGCAAAATTCCTTTCACCATCCACAGAGAGACTTCCTGCTTGGTATTTATATTCTTACTTTGAGGGGTTTCTAGTGATGACAGTGAAAAAATGAAGTCAAATTCAAGTTTAAAATATGTAACAGAGATATTAAATCATGATTTTGAAGTCATGATCTAGTTTATACTAGCAAGTGAAACGGAGTGTTACTATAACCTGAAGAATTCCACTACATTTCCAACCCTGATGATATTTAAATAGACTTTTTTATAACTAAACTTTTTGTTTTCTATCACAGAAGTTATACATGCGTGCTGTAGACACTTAAGATGATAGAGAAGAAGGTAAATAATGACCATAGTCCCATCCATTTATCATCCATTTAATAACAATTTATTGGTGCCTGATATGCACAATACATATCTTGTGCCTTTATGGAGTTCGTGGTCTATTAGGGATAACAGATATTATGCAGATAGTTACAAAAATAACTCTACGATGACAATGGACATAGGTGCTATGAAAACAGAGTCCAGGGTCCTCTGAGGATGCATAAAAGGGTGACCTATTCCAGACTAGGGGAGGGGTGGAGTGCTGGGGGAATGTGTTTTAATCTGAGGTCTGAAGGAGACCCAAGGTAAGGGAGTGGGAATGGTGAATGCGGGGGCGGGGGGGCAGCGGTTTTAGATGAAAGGAACCGCAGATACCCTGGTCCTGAGTCTGGAAGACCATCAACATGTTCCCAGAACAGGCCCAATGAGTGGAGGATGGTGAATGAAAAGGGAAGTGGCAGAGAGGAAGTTGGAAGTGCCCGTGGGAACCAGATCACACAGGACCTTTTATGTCATATTAAGGAACTCGGACTATATTCTGAGAACAACCAGAGATAAAGAGTATTAATATTTTTGAATCAAGTGAGTCTCTCTTGCTCTTTCTCTTTCAATATGTTTTAGAGGATCAGACATTACAACTGCTTTTCTCACTTTATAATCCATCGTTCTGTATTAAATATTCTTCCACAATGTATTTTTTTATTATTGCTAATTAGTCTCATTATATGGATTTTTCATAGTTTACTTAGGTACACTCCTATTTTGTACTTCTGCATTTTTTTGATTTTTTTCAGCTATTATTAACACGGATGTGATAAGCGTTGTTGTAGATAAATATCTGCACACATTCATGACTGTTTCTTTAGGAAAAATTCACAAACAGCACAGCAGGGCTGCTCTGTCAAAGGGAAAGGGCATTTGCAAGCTTTTAATATGAATTGCCAAATTGCCTTCCAGAAAGGTTGGAACAGTTATTTTCAGGGTAGTGTAAAAGACCATCTGTGGGAAATATACTTTTTGAACCTAAGTTATACAGATAACTGGGGGAAATTTTCAGTTTCTATGATATAGATTTGAATAGTTATTTGCAAGACTAAAATCTTCTTGAAGATTCTTATTGGATAATTAAGTTTGAGCTATATGCCTGGAAATCTGTAAAATTCCTGTCTTCTTATCTAATTGTTTTTAGTTAAGAATGACATGTTTCCCCTGTGATATTATTGTGTGATGATCACTAAAATATGTTGTCAGCTTCAAAATTTGTAGGTGATATGTAATTTTTAACATTTGTACAGGTAGTGAAAAATTTAACTTATACACCGAAGACATGTATTTATAGAAACTCTATTAATTTGAATTTGGGGCAAATTACTGAAATTAACAGTTAACCCTCTTTGAGGCTGTGTCTAAAATTACAAAGCATGAGAGAAATAAATGCAAAAGGAGATTAAAAAGTATCAAGAAAAATTAGAAAAATATCTTTTTACTCAGCATGATTAAGTCTAACCTCAGATGCTCCGAGCTATTTTTAAGAATTGCTTGAAATTTTCAACACTAGGACTGATAGACTATCACTGGGTCTCTTTCTAATTCCAGCTCTGGCTCTTGGCAAGGTACCCCAGCCTTGATCTGCCTCTGGCTCTTTGGCACCCACATTCAAATTTTGTTCTCTCTAGCTTTTACTCATTGCTCTTCTTAATGATTTTGGCTTCTCTTGATGTTCTGGGTCTTCTTATCCTGTGCAGCCTTAGATGGGCAGGCCTTTGTCACCCTTCACACCCCATCTCACCTCACTATGGCTGTTTGGAAGGCATGCCCCTGGAAGCCATTGCTGGGACAGCTCTGGTCATATCATCTTTGCGTTGGGGCAAATATTTGAGCAAAGTATATATTTTCTTAAACTGTTCAAGTACTTGTTTAAATTTCCCAGTAAATCATCAGATATTTATGGTGATTTCCTTTTGCGCAATTTTGGCCAAAAAAAAAAAAAAATTAATGAAAGACACCCTCTTATGTTCATGACGCTTACAATTGTTAGTTATAAGTAGGTATAACTTTGAAGTAATGAATTAATATTTTACTTGAATTAATCAATGGGATACAGTATTTTACAATGTAATCACCCTGAGAGTAGGTATACTCATTGCAACGATGTAGCTATTTTTCTAAATGTGTTTAGAATTTCTCTTTTTGGATAACTGAGATTTAGATATGGTAAATGTTGTGAAATGTGAGTGGATGTATCTCACATTGTCCCTTTTACTTATAGGCACATGGACTTGTGTGCTGCTGACATACGTAGGTAACTGCTAAATTAAGTGGCTAATTCAGCAAGGGCTCTAGGAGTTTAAGGAGGGAAAGGGTGCTCAGTGTGTGTTTGAATAGTTAGGGAACGTTTCTTGGAGAAAATAGGCCTTGAAGAGTAAATATTTTTAGGTAAGTGGAAAGGAACAAACAGAGCTCAGATGAAGGGAACCGTTTTGGCAAAATGAAGGACATATCTGACACTGAGAAACATTTCAATGAAGCTTTCAAAGTTTAGCCAACCTTTGTGCTATGATAATTGAGAAAGTGCGTTTTTCTTCTGACATAAAATTAATGCACTCAATGGACCCACCTTTTCTGGGATGTGTGCTTTTTAACTGTAGTTTCTAATAATGTTCATGGCTTCTTGCTGCCTCAACCTGTTTTATTCTTACTCAGGAACATGTGAGGCTCAGAGATGAGACCTTGGAGAGTTATTTCTACACTAAGCAAATTGAGCAAATAGTTATCTAATCCTCCCATTTCTTCAGCCTTTCGGTTATTATTATTATTATTATTTTTACTCTTTCTTGCCTACTACAATAAAATATTTATCAACTTTTGTTGGATTTTTCTTCACAATTGTTCTTCTGTTTTCTTTTTGCCTCCTCTTATTCAGGTCCCTATGATTCAAACATGGAATATGATGGTATTCTCTCAACTGATCTCTTGGATACCATCTCTCTCTACTCCAGTTCATAGACATCACAGTAATTGAAATATTTTTAAAATACTGCTTTTATTTCGCTTCCTTGATCAAAATTCCTGTATTGGTTTTCTATCACCTGAAAGGTGTTCTCCACAGTCCCGCCCAACTGCATCTCCCACTGAACGCCCTCCAACGGCCCTCTCACCTAAACATTGTTCATCAAAAGCTCACGGGTAGAATTACATTTTTCTTTGTTCCATCCTCCAACATGGAGTGCTTCTACTGCTCCCTTCTGAATTCATCGTGGTCAGCTTCAATATTTACTTCCTTCTTCACTAACCAGTCTCAATGTAGATCTTACGACCCGGTTGATCAGTTTTGTTCACAGAGCTTTCTTCCATTACTTTCAAAATGGAATTAAAACTCATGTGGCACTTACAGTCTATCTTGTATTATTATACAGGCATATACAGGCATACCTCAGAGATATTGTGGGTTCCCTTCCAGACTATTGCAATAAACCAAATATTGCAATAAAGTAACATGAATTTTTTAGTCTTTAGTACCTATAAATAATGTCTATACCGTAATCTATTAAGTGTACAGCGACATTATGTCTTAAAAGTGTACTTACCTTAATTAAAAAATACTTTATTGCTAAAAAATGCTAACCATAATGTAAACCTTCAGTGAATCATAATCACTGAATCTTCAGTGATTACCTTCACTGAACCTTCAGTGAATCTTTTTGCAATAGTAACATCAAAGATCACTGATCACAGATCATCATAATAAATATAATAATGATGAAAAAGTTTGAAATATTGTGAGAAGTACCAAAATGTGACACGAAGTGAGCAAACACCATTGGAAAAATGTCACCGATGGATTTGCTGGACTCAGAGTTGCCACAAACCTTCAATTTGTGAAAACGCAACGTCTGTGAAGCCCAGTAAAGCAAAGTGCAATAAAACAAGGTATGCCTGTATCTGGTTGTTCCAGTTAAAAGATAACCTCTTTGAAGACAACATCTTTCTATTCCCCTGCACCCAGGAGTCAAGGACAGTGTTTTCCCACATAGTAGGACTTATTTATGGCATTTATGATGGTGATGATAAACATTCCCAGATGACTACACTCTTTAGAAAAATTAAGCTATCAAGGTAAAGAAAGTCCAGGACTATGGTCTGTTTCTTAGGTATCTTTTAAAGGTCATGTGCCTCAGTGGTGTGGTAATAGGAAAAGTGAAAAAGGAGAAGTTGAGGAGGGATATCTGCTTTTCCTACTCTGGATGCTCAATTGTCAGCATTTCTTTGGGAACGTCATGCTATTCAAGAGCAGCCATTCATCTTGGTGTCTTCAGTAGCATTTTGGAGGTTAATAACAAAAACTACCACTTATCCAATGGTTCCTATGTGCCAGGCATTAAGCTAAGTGTTTTGCATGACATCTCATTTAACTTCATGCTCTTCCTATGAGTTAGACATTATTCTATCCATTTTGCTGAGGAGGAACTGGAAGCTTTCAGACCAATATCATAGAACAAGTAGATGGTAGGGCCAAGATTATAATCCAGTTTGGGGCTGGATTAAACACTTTTCTCATCCTTCCCCAAATTTCTTAAAAAGAAGATTCCTTAATGGTCCAAAGTAGAATTCAAGAACTTCTGAAAAGCTGAGAGAGAAGTATAATGTATATGATTTGGAGGAACATCTTCCTTTTGAGGGGAAGTGTGAGTCCTTGATTACACAGGTGACAAGAGGTAGATGAAAGAGCTTGTCCTTAAAGCAAGGTAAACATTTGTTTTGACCAGGTGAAATATTGAAAGGTGATAGGGGATTTATAGGTAGATATGACATTTGCTGGTACATTGACCTGTTACTTCCAAAAATAAATAGTTCTTATTTTTCTGCTCCTAGTCACAAGATTATTGATTTCCATGGAAAATATGGGAAAACACTGGAAGTAGAATGCAGAAGATTAGAAATTGCACCATCTGAAAGGATGAAACATTTTAGGAAATGGATGAAACAAAAGAGTTTTATTATCCTGCTTCTTCTTATTCTGTCACTATGAACTTTTTCCCCTTATAAAGGAATCTATCTTCCCAACTAGGAAAAAATGATTTTTAAAAAGATAAGCCTGAAAAAATTAATTTAAACTTAGCCATATTAGTATAGCATTAAGGCACTCCCGGGTACATTTTATTGGTCCATTAATATAGGCCCCGAGTGGTTGAATACACCTAAGGCCTGTACTGTATTAATGAACCAATAAAACATGCCCTGGAGTGCCTTAATGATATATTACAACCATTTCTATTACATACATAAATGCACTATTTGCTGGCTGTCTTGCATAGTTTTAAAGAAAATCTTCAATTAACCAAAAATATTGCATCAAGAAGTCTTACCCACAATAAAAAAAGAGCAACAAAGAGTCCTGTAATTAACTTACTGGGCTATTTACCCATGAGGTGATTCTGGATTGATTTAATCTTTGGAGCTCTTTTTTCACTCTAATACTTCGGAAGAACTAGTTCTTTGGATTTAAAATTGGATACTTTCAGGAAAGGAAACAGATGAAAGCTGACAGAATTCATACGGATCTCCTCTCTTATTTAAAATACGCAACACTGGCTTGTGGTTATGAAATTAAATAGGTATTAATGGCTGGATCCAAATCTTAGCCTCACGTGTCCACATTAAAAGGATATCTTCTAGGCACTTGGGGAAATTTTTTGCAGCACAATAAGGAATGCTACACACTCATAGGCAAAAATGACAGGGTTGAGAACAACAGGTGAGATCTTATATAAATGTCTTCTGCTGACCAGCCTGGTGTTCCATTCTTATTTAGCTCAATGTTAGCCCTGCTATCTTTTGCCTGGTGGCACACATATCGATGCATTTCTATGAGCAGAAGTTGGAGGAGGGAATGGAGAGGAGGAGCTATAATAATGTCTATAATGGGTATCATTTGTTTAGAGATTATTACGCATCAGACAGTGTTCTGATTGTTTTTACATCTATTGTCTCCTTTAATCTTTGTAAAAACCCTGTGAGGAAGATACTGTTCGATTG
This sequence comes from Balaenoptera musculus, assembly GCF_009873245.2. Lineage (NCBI taxonomy): Eukaryota > Metazoa > Chordata > Mammalia > Artiodactyla > Balaenopteridae > Balaenoptera > Balaenoptera musculus. The sequence goes on from NC_045795.1 coordinate 6,208,830, forward strand.
GTTGTATAGGTGAGGTATCCAAGGTAAAAAGAAAAACTTTTTCGAGTGGTGGAGCTTGGGTTTGACTCAGACCGTTTGAATCCAAAGCCCATACTCAAACGGGTAAAGCAAAACATAGAGAAATATTACATTAATGCTCTCTTTGGATTGCGAGAATCTTTAGGGTAGACATTCTTGCTAGACTCTATATACCAACATATTACATTCTATATAATATTCTTCCCCTCTACTCCCTCTTTTTTTTTTTTTTTCTACTCCCTCTTAAGAGGGGCACATAGGTGCCAGCTGGTGGACCTGAAGAAGCCTCTTAGCAGAGACTCTGAGGATACAAAGTGACTTAGTTTTCTAAGACCCAGTGGGAATGGGTATATTGCAATGTGATTAGATACCCCTGGCCAGAAACAACGTGAAATGTCAATGTCTTATCATCTAATTATGGCAAGAGAAAATGATGGTTGAGAGCCAGACATCCTCCCATCTCTGCTGATGGTCTGGCACTACGTAGATCTCCTGAAACTAAGATGCCAGCTCTGGGGTAATGAGTCAATAGACAAAACCTCCAGGCTGGTCATAGACTGAAAAACAATGCAGTGACCTGTTAACCTTGAATTTGACCACTGAACTGAATGGGAGCTCAAGATAGAAATTAATTGTTAAAGAAAAGATAAAGTAACGTTTTTTGGTATGTACATGTTTGAGGCCTGATATTTATATCCTCAGTTGTTTTTTATTCCTAGACATTTTAATAGCTAGAGCTTTGCATCGTAAGAGAACCTGATCCTGAAATGTTTAAAAAGGTCACTGAAATGACTTCAGTGATTGTTTGTTTTAGAGTCATAGGTTAGGTGACAAACCCCCATAAAACTGGCCTTTTTGAGCAATTGCTTTTGAGCTTAATTTCTCCTTTAAAAAGATCCATAAAGTACCAGGAATTTTATGATTTTGTAAGTTTTTTCTGAGCCAATTTCCCCAGCTGTATTTTATAATCCTGGAGAACAGTTGTTTAAGGGTCTTCCCTGTCTCCATTTGATTTTCACTAACAGTTTATATTTGCCTTGCACGTTTTGTACTCAAATGATATAATTCTATTGGCTTCACTTTCTGAAGGACTTGATCCGCATGTTGAAAGATATACTGCACTACTATTCACTCAACCATCAGAATGCAGGAAAGTTGGTAAAAATAAGCCCTACTGCATTAAAAACAATTCTGAAAAATCTACCATACCAATTATACAACAATATTTTAAAAATACCATATATACTGTTTATAAACAATCGACCCTTCTTTATTTAAAGTGGTTACTAAAGGTTATTTTTTAAAGACCATTAGGTTGGTATTATTTATAACAAAGTGGTAATTTAATACCAGACAGTAAATTTATCATCCAATTTCAGTAGGTAGATAACTGCAGCATGCAAAGCCACTGAGTTTATTGAGTGACTCATCTGTTGGCTTGTGTTCAGTGGAGGAACCAGGACATCAGCTCTTTTGCAAAGCTGACCAGATGAGTCATCTCAATGTGGTCACCATCATGTAATAAAGCAGCGCCAAACATGTGGGAGATAATAGTAACGGCTGGACATTTGCAGTGAGTAATTTTGTGAACGTATAATCTCAATGTTCTTACTTTTAAAAAAGTTAATGCTGGTTTTGCTGATGGAGGTGTCTTTGCTGACTCTAATCACAATACCTTAAATGTTTGTGATGCTTTAATAATTTCTGAAACACCTTTTCAGGCAGTATTATTTTGTTGGGTGCTTTCTATAACCCTACAACATATATGTAGGCCATACCACCCTCATTTTCAGATGAGGAAATTGTTACTCAGAGAGTACAAGTGATTTGCTTAAGGTAATTTATGTGCTAAGTGGCAAAATGGATTAGAACCAGATCTTCTTATGAGTAGTCAGGGGTCCTTGTCATTCTTTTCCCTACACCAAGACTTGGGTATCAACAGGTCAAAGCAGTGGGTCCAGAGTCCAAGGTGGTGGACTGGCCATGGATGCTGAGATGAAAACAGAGGAAAGGAAAAGATGTTTAAATAATGAATCTCATCTATGTTTTGGACATAGATATTTGCTGTTAATTTTGTAGTTCACTATGGGATAAACTGGAAATTCTTCTGAGTGAATGAATTTTATAGAACAGAGATTCAACTGAATCTAAAAACATAATGGAAACATTTAGGAATCCTGAGACTCTTATAGAAAAAATTTACTCTACCTTAATTACCTAAAATATTTTATAGTGGAATATAGGTGATGATTCACAGTAACAAAAGTAGGAGGCAGTCATGGGACAGAGGCAAAAGCATTGGGCATAGTGTCAAAAGGCCTGAGTTTAACACCAAATCCTGCTGCCTGACTTGGTTGAATGACTTTGTGGCTTAATTTCCTCAATTGAAAAAATAGGAATAATAATTCCTATCTCATATAGGTGTTATGAGAATTAAACTATTATTGTAGGAGTTACTCACCCCTGGATAGATTTTAGGATATCAATGAACCCTCTAAAATTGAATGCAGTAGTATATGTATAGACCCATGTACATATACTACATGTATAAACTCCAGGAAGAGTGTTTATATTATTATCATCAGATTCTCAAAGGACTGTTAAATGGTTAAGAACTACCACTCTATGTGAAAAGGATTTTAAATTATGCACACTGTATAAATATTAGGATTCAAGGATGAGAAAGCAATGCCCAGGAGGGAAAAACAAAACAATAATTTCCAGAGGGAGGAAAAGTGTATTTGTCTCTAACAAACTTGGACTGGCATTCTATAAGATGATCTGGTAAGTCAAATTTATATAAAACATAAATTACCTATAATGGCAAAATTACTTTCATTTATAATAATTTTAAATATGGGCTTGTTACATAGTGCTTTTGAACATATTCCATAGATGATAATCTGGAATTTATACTAGTTTCTGCCCCTTCTTGAAACTTCAATGTATATATTTGAGATCCTTTCATAATTTTCCTTCAGTGATGTCATTGAACACTTAGTGTGGGATTAAACAAATTTTCCCTGGTTCGAAGTAGGTGAGTAATCTGTTTACCTCTTACCTTAACCGAATGAATTTATTAACATACTAGGAGCAGTCAGTCCTCATCTCTTACCAAGATCCAGTATTTGGAATCACTAATCAGTTCTCAATAAATATTCTTTTTATGGAGATGTTCTTTCAACACATTAAACTCAAATAAACTCAACCTTGGGTAGAGTTGAGGGAGGTAATGTGAAGAAGAAGGAATAATATCACAGATTTTGCTTCAGGAAACTTCCCTAAGGCACTAAAGAATCAGAATTGCATTTAAACTAGGCTGGGCTTGGCAGTGGAGCAACAGATCTGTCATTTGGATGGACCATTGCTTCTCAGACATAAAGGCACTATTGTCCGGGGAGAGAGGTTTATTGTGTAAATAATGTTGAGATGATAGTGGAATTTAGATCTCCCAGCCTCTTCCTTGATGTTGGCAAGGCTAAATGTGGTGGAAACCGCAGTGGTTCAGGAAGAATGCTACGTTAACAATGTGACGTTTTATCAATAGAAAAACGAAACCAGACAGTATAGGCGAAAATAATGTGTCAGTCAGTGTCCCAGCAGGAAACGGATGGCTTATTCCAATAGAGTATTGCAAGGGGTACTGAAAAAAGGGACTAATTACAAAGATGTGGGTGGGATATAGGGGAATCATCAAGGAGAGTTATCCCGAGACTAGCAACACAAGGCCCATTTCACCCCTATGCCTGAAGGGGTGAAATACCTGGAAGGAGAAAGAGTCTTGTGGAGGGGCCACCTTGAGAAGAGGCTTCATCTTCATGGGGGAAACTGGCAGTCTAAAGTAACCCCACAGAGAGCAAGTGAGGGGATAATAAATACTTTCTTCCCACTCTCGTTCCTCCCTCTAATCTCCTGCCAGGTCTCTCTAATGGTTGAAGCAGAAGCCAGATGGCAAGAGAGCTAATTGATGTACTCTACAAGCAGGCTTCCTGCAGCAGAGGAGGCAGGAGGGTGTATCTGGAGCAGGGGGGGAATAGAATATCTGTTAACGTTATGCTGCAGGGACCAAAAACTCCTCAAATTTGGTGGCTTAAAATCCCACAGGCTTCTCACTTAGGCTAAATGTTCAACATTTGCTTGACTCACTGGAATTTGTTAGGAGAAGAACACATAGAAGCAGCTAAGCTTAAAATATCTGAGACTACTTTTCCATCAGCATTCCTGGTGGTATTTGGGAAATATTATTGGTTAACTTACGTAGGATTTATTCCCAGCTATCTTTGCCTTTAAGGATTCAGATGAAAGAAAGAGTTGTTTCTCACTATCAAAGTATTAGCAAACAAGTGTCATGCTTTATATCCAGAATAGACTCAGTATCCAGCTTCCAAAACAACTCAGAACAAAACAACTTTTTCCTTAGTATAGATGACGTCACCATCACCTCGGTCCTCACCAGTTCTGTATAGTCCAGTTTGACTACCAGCTGCTGGGAACTGGTTCCCTTTGCCTGAAGGCTTTCTCTGGCCAGCGGAGTCTGCTCTGCTTGGACACACAGCAGCCTGAGAGATGGGGAGATACCGCCTACAAGGAGCCGTCCTCAATCCTAGTCCCAGAGGAGTCCCCTCATCCATGGATGGAGAGCGGTGAGGTGCACATTTCTGGAGGACGTCTTACAGTTTCCTAGGGCCCTGGAATGGCAAGTGGCGACTTGCTTGAAACAGCACCTTTTATTGACTCCCTTCCCTATCTCACTTCCCCATTCTCTTACTGGGATCACCTTCCAAATAAATTATGAAGACTCAAATCTTTGTCTCAGGATCTGCTGCTGGGGGAAGCCAAACTAAGACAGTGGGCTATTTCCTTAGCTACAGGCCTCCTTTTTCTTATACTATAACATGGAACCTGGAAATAAAGATAATTCAGTAGTGGTAGCAGCAGGAAGTCCTTGGTAAGTATTGCTGGTATGTAGAGAAGATACAGGCAGAGACAAGAAAGGCAGCCTAAAGTAGTATAATGAAGACTTTGATTATAAAACCTTACACTAAGGATGATGTAAAAATATTGTAGAATTTTAAGAGTTAGAAATTCCTAACATTAGACATCATTTAGACAAAGCATTAAAAAGTGGAATTGTTGAATGTTTGTTGGAGAATAAGCTAAATATAAAATATATTTTAGAGTAATCCATAATATATATATGTTTGGAAAAGAATTCATGCTTTAATTTTTTAATGCAAAGATTGCCAATTATTTATTTGATGGCTGAATTAGTTGTAGGTTTTCTGTCTCTCCCACTGTAGCCAACATGCATGGTGGAATGGGGACAGGATAACTCTAATAAATACCCTATTCAGAAAACAGAAAATTGCAATAGTCACAGTAGTCAGTGGTCTGTGGTCATGATGAAATCCTGTTGAACATCCGTTATGAAGTCCTGGCAGTGAGGGAAGTTCCTTGATTAGAACTTGATTTTGCTCCTGGGGAGGAACTTCCTTGTCCACTGGTCAACACAGCCTCTGATTCTGCCTCTGGGGAGTTCTTGCTTGTTCATGATCTGACTTGGCCACATTTATAATGGGAGTTGGGGGCTGTAGAGTTTTTGCTGCTTACTTCCTGCCTGTATGAGTTTGGTGGCCGAAGAGTTGTTTTAATGCTCAGGCAAAATTTGTAGCATTAGCTCATAGTTGTTTTGGTATATAATTTCCTTTAAAATTAATAAGACTTTGATCTCTTTGCTTGTAGTCAGTTCAATATGCCAGTAGCCACACCTACAATTCTTTCTTAGATATAATTCTTAAATCTGGTGTATTTATTTTCCTTCTCATCATCATTTTTTCTTTCTCAGCTCAATGATATTTATCTTAAAGCAATCAGCCGTGGGTTGAACTTTGTCACATATGTAAACTTTGTCACATATTTGTATCTTAAGACCCTTAATTATTCAATTAAAAAAACATATTCTCTAATGTTTGACATAAGCATTCTCAAGTTTTTGAAGATTAAAATTTCTGGATGCTTCTTTACCCCTTTCATTTTTATGTGTACAGAGGATAATTCTTTCCTGTGGTCATTTCTTCTGATAGGTTGCCAAATAAAGCTAGTGACATCTAATGCATGCTAATATAATTCTGTTTTCCAATCTCTTTGCTAGAGCCAACTTCTAGGAAGGTGAGTGGCTTGCCTTCCAAGGTATCATCGGTATCACTCTTACTGAAAAATTCGCCCCTGCCTAACTTGAGAATTCATATTTCCAGCCTCTGGTACTAGTCTCTTAGTTTTCTTCTGCAGTGCCAATTATTAGATATTTTTTGTTACTACCACCTCTGATAGAAATTTCCATTTAAGATAATGCTAATTACCGTTATCAGAAAAACTTTGAAATCTAAATGGCTTAACCCAACAAGATGTTTGTTTCTTGCTCATGTAAAATCCAATAGTCAGAAGGAGCTGAGGGTTCTGTTTTATAAATCCTTCTAGCCCCCCAAACTAACAAAGCTCTGCTGCTTTCAATATATAATTTTCAAAGCACTGACATCTAGCCAGCAGATGGGGAAAAGAGAGTGGAGACTTGTTTATAGGTTTTTTGTTTCTTGTTTTTTTCATTTTTTTTTCTCTTTCATTATCTGTAGTCATACTAAGGTTCAAAAGCAAACAAAGTTTTGTCTTATCTGCTTTAAGAGTGTTTTCTTTCTTCTTATAGCATACTTTATGAGAGGTTTTTATAGCCCAACTTAGAAGGAGTGTAGATCATTTCTACTACGTTGCATTGGCTTGGAATCAGTCACTCAACCACATCCAACTATAAGGCAGCTGTGAGCCCAGGAACACAACAGGTAGATTTTTCTGAACTCATAGCATTGTAATATTCTTTGCTACGATGGCTGACTTATTATTATTTTTTAGGTTGTATTTTACATTAGCATGCTCTATTATTTATACACGAGGGCTGTGAAGATTATATCTTGTAAAGAAATAAGATTTTCTAATTTCCCACACTATGATATTTAGTCTTAAATCAAATGAATGACTTTAATTTTATGTATGCTGCAGTAGAACAAAACATGGACCTGAAAATCAGAAGACTAAGCTAGTATTTGAAGCCTTGTACAGTCTAGTTGTGTTATATTGGACAAATTATTTATCTTCTTTAAATCTCATTTTCTTGTTTATACATTGAAAGAATTGCACAAAGTGGGTCGTTCTCAACATTTTCTATGCCAAAACTTCGTTATCTTTTCCCCTTCTCCTATCATTACTTACAATGTAATGATTATTTTTTTTACAATGTAAGTAATGATTTATTTCACTGTAATTTTAATTAATCAAAGATATAGGTAACTGCTAATACAGATCTTCAAAATAGCATGATTTGCCATTATTATCACAATGACAGACATAGTGACTATTTTGTTAGGATAGATGATGAGGAGGGAATTATTTATTCAAAAGGTATTAACTTTTATGGCTCTTCTTTCATATAGACAAATTATTTTATAGAAATCGTAAGAAATTTCAAGTTAAATAGTGTACATCGTATCATATATGGTTATCATAATTAAATCTTTTCTAATTTGCTAGGAAATTGCAGTATCTTATTTTGTATTAAAATATGACTATTCAATTTCTAGGTACATGTGGTACCATTTCAATATGTAGATTCAAGTTTCTTATTATAAGAAAGTTTTCTTGGATTATAGTTTTTAGTATTCATGCATTCCATTGTTTTGATTTTCTTTTTTTTTTTTCATTATTTATTTATTTATTTATTTTATGGCTGTGTTGGGTCTTCATTTCTGTGCGAGGGCTTTCTCTAGTTGCAGCAAGTGGGGGGCTACTCTTTGTTGCAGTGTGCAGGCTTCTCATTGTGGTGGCTTCTCTTGTTGCAGAGCATGGGCTCCAGGTGCATGGGCTTCAGTAGTTGTGGCACGCGGGCTCAGTAGCTGTGGCTCGCTGGCTCTAGAGCTCAGGCTCAGTAGTTGTGGTGCACAGGCTTAGTTGCTCTGCGGCATGTGGGATCTTCCCAGACCAGGGCTCGAACCCGTGTCCCCTGCATTGGCAGGCGGATTCTTAATCACTGCGCCACCAGGGAAGCCCCCCAGTTCTTTTCTGTTGTTTACATTGAAGCAAGGTGGGGTTTTCTGTACTTTAAAGAAGAGATTCCTGTGCAGGGGGTAGAAGTGGGTCAAGCTAGGTTTTCTAGTATTTGAGCTCTCAGGCTCCCTCTCTTTTCTTTTGTATCCTGTTCTTGGTGCAGAGTAGCAACAAGTATGGCCTCTCCTTATAGCCACCTTTCCAATATTTTCTGATATCTCTCTGGTTCCTCCACCAGTAGTATCTGAATCTTCATTTCTTCTTTACTCCCTTAGTTTCTGACCTAATAAATTTATTTTTATTCCAAGAAGTTTTATCTCAGTCCAGGGATTTGTTCTTTGCTGGGTATTTCTGATAGCCCTGAGAACCTAGAATTTTTCTGTATCCTCAGGCCTTCCTCTGGTCATTTTGCACTCACATGCAAGTTGGAACCTGCACAGCACACTCACATCTACCAGCTGAGTCCTTCACTCCATGTCAGGTCCTTTCCTTTTAGTAGTAAATATTTAGCAAATTTTGTGTTCTCTAGCTCTTACAAATATTGTTTTTCTCTCTGTTTTCTTCCTCACATCTGCTGATCACACTTGGCTCTTCCGTCGTCTCTGGTTTGGCCTCGCATGCGTATATTCTGAAGTTTGTGGGGGATGCCTGATCACCTAGTTTTGTCATGATGCTGTCTGCAGCCCTTTTCTTGCTCTAGTGAAGCTGCCACCTAACAAGTCTCTGTTTTCACCCTTGCCCTCCTGCAATGCATTTACTGTGCATCATTCAGAGTAATATTTTAAAAAATAGATTATACCATTACTTTGTCTAAAACCCTGCATGGTTTCCCATCACAATTAGAATAAAAACCAAAGTCCTTGCCAGGGCCTTCAAAGCCCGCATAACCTGGCCACTGGCTGCCTCCTAGAACTTAGTGTTTTTCATGCTCACTCAGTTTTAGCCACATTGATTTTCCTGCTGTTCCTCAAACTCACCAAACCTCCCTCCCTACTCAGGGCCTTTGCACTTCCTTCTTCCTGGAGCAAAATCTTAGATTTTAAATAGCTTGTTCACTCATTTCATTAAGGTCACTGTTGAAACTGATGCCTCAGAGAGCTCTTCCCTGATCACTTATCCAAAGTACTTCATAGCACTTATTATTATCTGACATTTTGGAAATTACATATATTTTTATTTATTTAATTATCTGTCTTGCCAACTAGAAATAAATATCTCTGACAGAGGCTCACTTTATTTGCTATATCCCTAATATCCAGAATGGCGCTTGGCACGTGAAAGATACTCAACAAGTACTTTTGAATGAATGGATAAATAAATGAATGAAGGAGGTATCTTTTTTATCCTTTTTTTTTTCTGTTTTAGCTATTTTTAAAATATCTAGTTGTTTGACGTTTATATATTAATTGAATTTCTTCTACACTGTATTTTCCATTATTCTTTACCTTAGAAACTCCTTCTCTATCAGGAGCTTGAATAAATTTTCACATATATTCACCTAATGTCTTCTAATTCTCAATCTGATTTTAGATGCTTGTAATGCTCGACCTACATTGAGATCTATTCTAGGACTCACAGTAAATTCCCCAGACCAGACACCAGTACTGACATACTGAAATACCACTTGCATAAAGGTTCCCCAAAAGACTTGGACTTGAAGTACTTTTTCCTGCAAAGTGGACAGACCAGGATACCTTTCTCCCAGGGATCTCTCAAGAGGTACCAGGAATGCTTTCTACTGGCCTAATTCCCTCCTCCTTTGCCTTACTTCCTGAAGGAAAGGAGACTCTTCCCAGAACTGACAGTACACTTTTCTTTCATTCAGCAACTGCCAGACATAATGGAACACATACAATGTGTCCTGGATGGTATAGAGTAAGTGGAATGTTATAATTTTAGAGGAAGCATCTTTTCTTTTCAAAAAAAGTGTGAATGTCCACTCTAACACCTCCCGAAATATCTACAACATGAAACAATTTATGTAGACAGATCTGGATCTTCCAGAGCCATCGGTGCTCTTGATGTCAGAGAGAGCAGTCCAATAAAGAAGGGTCTATTCCCACAGTGCTCGCCAAAGTCAAGTCTCAGAGAGCACAAGTTACAGTTATCGCTTTCTTGGGTTTTATGTTTTCAAGAATATGATAATAAAATAGAAAAACAAGCTCTCTGGTAAACCATATTTATAGCCTCGTGGACTGTAAAATTTTCAAAGTCCATAGCAAGTGTCTTTCTCTTTCGAAGTTAGCGTATTTCTTGAGAACCAAAAGTGTGCAAGACACAGGCCTGTGGAAGACAGGAAGTTGAGTAAGGCGGTGAGTGAGGTGTTTTGAGCCTGGGGCTCATGGTTCTCTAGGGTAATGGATCCCCATGCCTACAGGAGGATCCCCATGGATCCCCATGCCTACAGGCAGGCCACAGGAGGCCTTCCAACTCTCTGAAATTGTGGGGACGACTCTGGTGTATACATGCATTTTTCTGGGGACATTGCTCATAGCTTTCATCAGATTCTACAGCCTTAAAGAGCGGACAACCTTTGACAGTATGACTGGACACATACAAACAATGACTTTCAGTATAGATCGGTGTATGATAAGAGCAAAACTGGTGATTCAAATAATAAGTTCTTGCTACTTGAGAAATAATTAGTCTCAATCGACTTGGTAGTAATCTATTTAGTTATGTGTATTTATAAAGTTTGTTTAAATAGTTACTCAACTTTGGGCATGTTCAACCTCTCCAAGCCTCAGTTTTTTTCTATTACCTCCTAGGTTTGTTGTGAGGTAATTTATGTAGAACAGCTTGCACAATCCTTGGAGAATGTTTTAATCATATATTTATGACAAATACAGATATAACATTTGTTATGCATGTTTATGCATAGTTGGTATAAATATAAAGCTTGAGCTTAGTAATTGTTAAGGATTCATCATATTTCATGTATGGTCATCTCTTCTTGGAAGCTGAAGAAAGAAGCTTAAGTAACAAGAATGTTTATATTCTGCAAGTACCATTTTTAAGAAGGCAAATGTTAGGTTCTGGTTTAACCACATCCTGCCATATCATGAATGAAGAAGAATCTGAGTGAATGACACATAATCCCCAGATGCAGCAACTTTTGGAGTGAATGAGCCAAGGTGACACGATAAATTAACTAACCTTTGGGAGGAGGGACATCCAGTAAGGATCAGGCCCCGTTTCTGATGACAAGAGTGGTAAGAACATTCTGTATGAAGACTAAACCCTGGTCAAAGGCCGGGGCTGCTGCTGTTCATGTTCTGTTTGTTGGGTGATCCTGTGAGATCTTCAACTTCTCCCGCCACAAGTCATTGAAATGTGGGGCAGGGCGGGGCCCAGCATCAGCAAGTCATAATCTGAGAGGGCTTGGTCTCTACGGTGGCCTCTGCCGACACCACACCAATCTGAGGAAGGATGCCAGGCTGCAAGATGGCCTTGACTTAGGACGTGCGCAGGGCATTCTGGAAGACAGCAACTTCTTTGTCCATTGACCTCCAATGATTAGGCCTCTGGCTCAACAGCTTGAGTTTCCAGGACTTAATTCAATTGGAGGGCTGGACAGTTGTCCTACCTTTCCCCAGTCCATCTCATCCCTCCACTATTCCCTGGCTAGCTTAGAGGGTACCTAGAACACTTAACGGCCCTTTTATCTGATCCTTTTGTACAGTCCTCCCTCCGTATCTGCGGGGGATTGCTTCCAGGACCCTCCAGGGGATACCAAAATCTAAGGATGCTCAAGCGCCTTACGTAAAATGGCGTAGTTCGGTCAGGCCTCTGTATCCGCAGATGCGGAACCCTCGGATACGGAAGTTCGACTGTATGCCTATCCTCTCAGACAGGCTTTCCTTCCAACAGAAAAGCTTTGAAAAACATTTTGGTAAAACATAATAGAACAATATACCCACGGGACAAACTGTTTTGGAGATCTGGTAGGAAGCTGCTAGCCAGCCCTGAAGCAGAAGCACGTTTTTCTCCATGCTTTTCCATAATAGTAAGTCATTTGTGCGTTGGATGGTTTGTGGTTAGAGCAGTGATTTAGGAGGGAAAGTGCACTGGAATGAAAAGAGTAGCACAAGCGTTGCTGCCAGGCCCACAGTGTTGGAGGCTGGGGCTCGGGATTACTAGCTGTTTCCTCGTGGTATACTCCTCCATTTCCCCACCAATAACTTAGAATTTGTCACATTGGAATTTCTCTGATGTTAGTATGGCTCGAATTTTAGATCTGGGACCTCCCTCTTCACTCCTTTCTTTTCAAAATACCTGATGGCTGAGCCAGTCAAGTTCCCGAAGTAGATTTACAAGTTTTTAAAAAGACAGACTCAAGTTTTGCTTCGCATCTCTGTTTTGTCTTTTTTTCCGATGTCCAAGAAACTTTTTAACACCTACTTTATGAAATGAGCAAGCAATCATCTATTTTGGGGTTGAAAATAGAGGAGGTGAGAAATGAGATGCCTGGCCTAAACTCATGTTATTCGGGCATGGAAATTATTTGTTAAGTGACTCTTGCCACAGTCATAAAACAACTTTTGCATTGCCTTGGTTTTTCCATACGTTTTGAAAGAGAACAGCACACTTAAAATCTTGTTTTAATTTGAGGTCATTATGTGTATATTTGGGGTGAGCAGGGACGAGGCATTACTGCAAGAAAAATGTTTTTAATACAACTTAGAAGACATAAGTCAACACATTGAGAAGAAAATGAATCAATCGTCGTATTTTGGGATTGAAAGGGATTTTAGAGACGATTTTGTTTAACTTCCATGTTTACAGATGAACTGGGTTGAAGTGTCTTTCCCCTAGTAGGTCTCACAAACTGAGTCTTCCAGATAAGGCTTTGTTCCCCTCTAAGTATTAATAAGTGATTACATTACAGGATGGTCTAATAGGTATTGTCATGTTGCTGTTACTGCTTGGCAAGACTGGACACAAGTACAAACAAAGTTTACATAATACCTGCTACAGAAATCCGAGTGCCCTAAAGAAATTGTTTAATGATGATACTTTGCTCTCTTCAGTGAAATGAACACACATTTCTGGCTTCATTTAATAAATTGCCTTCTTGAGGGCACTAAATCCTGCTCTTCTGGAAAAAACTCATCCACCTCACATGGGTAAACAATTGGCTTCTTCATGAATTCTGCCATTTATTCACAATTCATAAACTGAGTAAACCCTGTTTTGTGTTATGACTATTATCACAAATTCAGGCAGACTTCATTGTAGGATTGGAATGAGCTGGTGGTAGACTGTTGCTCAGGTGGGTTTTGGTTCAGCATAGCTTAATACAAAGGAAGAAAATATTGACCAAACATGTCAGATTTACAGTTAAATAAGTGTAATTATTTAATTGTGGTAACTCTGAATACTTCCCTAGTAACAGAAAGCTAGTAGTCACTGTGGATGGTTCAAAAATAAAGTGGCCCATTTCATAGTTTATAGGAAAATGTTTCTGAGTTTTAAAAACACAGAAAGTTTTATCAGCCAGAAAAATTTGCATTTGTATCACCTATATTCACCAAAAGTATATTCTTTTTACCTTTATGTCATTACCTTCCTCAACACATGCACCTTAATCCTCCAGAGGTCAAATATCAGGTAAATTATATGAAAGTAATTTAAAAAGAACCAGTCAAGACCTAGATTTTATGAAAATAAGAATGGAGTTTAGGCAGTTAGAATTCTGTTGGTGTTCTTAGTTATCTTTTCTGTTTTTCAAACAAAATTTTCTAATTACTGTGTTTAAGCTGCTAGATTAATGAGCCTATTTTAAAAAATATAGCTATAAATTCAGTTGCTTGGAATTTTTCTTTTCTTTTGGTTCTCTCCTCCCTCTCTTCCTCCCTTCTTTCCTTCCTTCCTTCCTCCTTTCCTTCCTTCCTTCCTTCCTTCCTTCCTTCCTTCCTTCCTTCCTTCCTTCCTTCCTTCCTTCCTTCCTTCCTTCCTTCCTCCCTTCCTTCCTTCTTTCCTCCCTTTTTGGTCAGACACAGTATGCATGAAGAAGTATTCAATAGTAAGAGAGGACCATTTATACCCCAGTTGCTTCACTCTGGAGAAATCTCAGTCCTCTCCATTCATGCCCTAATCAAAAGCTACAGTGGAAGGAAAATTTCCAACCCCATATAAAATTTTGGGATTATTGTAGCATATTGGCATATCCTATATAATTGGTGGATTTCAATATATAATTTTTGGTGGATCCTATATAGTGCTGAAGCATCAGCTCTTTATTAAGAACAATTTATTAAAATTTTCCTACTGAGTCATAAGAGCAGATCTGCTTCCATAGATGAATCACATAGGAAATACTTCTGTTGTTTGAGATTTAAATCTAAAAATGTTGGTGATGTGCATCTACAAAGCTTTAGGTTAACTTAATAAAAAATTATGGATGGAGCTGCCATTTACTATGTTAAACACTTACACATGTCATCCATTGTGTATTATTTATTTCATGAAATTTTTTAATCCTTAAAGAATGTAACAGAATTGGAATATCCTTCTAAAACTTCACGATTTAAAAACTTTGACGATGACCAGCCTTGTTCTCGTCTTTCAGATTAAAGAGTCTTATTTTTAAAAACATGCTCACCCTGTTGCAAAGATGCTGTTACGTTAGTACATTTTGTGGTGTTTCCACGGTGCTTGTCCAGCCCCAGCATGGTCTATTTTACAGATACGTAATGAAAGTGTCAGGTTGTATTCCAGGTCTGGAGAAACCATGATTCTCTATGTTTTGAATTTTATCCCAGTAACATTTCTGATGTGTCCTCTTTATCCTTTTATTTATTTATTTTTTTTTTTGGTGGCTGTTGTCATATATTGGGATGGTAGAGAACTTAAAAGCATCACAAAGAAACACATACCTGAACTAAAGTGACAGGAATTAAAAAACAAATACAAATTCAATCACTCTATGTTTCTATTGTTTTAAAACTGATAAACCTTTTAGCTTTAGAAATGTAAAAAAAAGAGTGAGAACACAAAGTATATTGTGTGCACAAAGTAGAAAACTACATTATTTGCATTACATTGCTTTTGAAATAATTTCTGAACTTCTTTTTACCTCTTCTTAAGATATTCAACCTTATTTCTCAACAGATCTCTTAGAGTTTCCCTGACACCACAACCTCCTTGCCAACTACCCCTGAGAATGATGGACCCCTGTTTTTGTATGTCCATGTCAAGTACAGAGGGTTTCCAGCCTCTGCTTTTCTTCTTTATCAGTGAAAATTCGAATCAGACATTGTCATAGCTGTTTGGATGTTTATATATCTAAGCCCCTTTAAAATCCATTTGTTTCTTTCTGTCTGCTCTCTTCTTTGTATTTCTAATCCTAGCAAAGCGCCTGGCATGCAGCAGGAACTCAAGGCTGAAATAGGCTATACTTCCATAAAGAAACACTGTGTGCCGCAAGTACCAACTGTCAATGGCTTCTTCATTTTCAGGATCACTGGGTGGTTCATGTGTCAAGACTAAGTTCCTAAAAAGCCTGTGCAGGAAATAACCTTAGGAATCATTCCATCTACTTATATCACTTTACAGATGAGGAAACCGAGGTCTGGAGCAGAGGGAAATGACTTGTCTCGTTTGTGGTTCTCATTGATACATTCTAAGATAGTATAAATAGTGATCTCAACGTATGACAGATTATATTCACAACAGAGCCAGATGATATAACTTCTCATATTTTACCCAGCTTTATTGAGGTATAATTGACAAATAGAAATTGTGCATATTTAAGGTGTACCATGTGATGATTTGCTGTACTTGTACATTGTGAAACGATGACCACAGTCAAGCTACACACATCCAGTTGTCTCATACCTATGAGCACTGACCACATAGCTACTTACAAATCAGAAAATTTTACCTTTTTAATAGCTTTCTGTGCTATCTATTGGGCTCTCTCTGAGTGCTGAGTGTTTGATCAGCTCACAGGTGGGAGTTGTGACACAGCAGCCAGGCCGTGTGGGGACAGAGATAAAGTGGCTGAACCAAGAGCCTTGGGCAACGTGGCGAGGGGAACAGGGGTCTCACCTCCGGGATCAGCCAAAATGGGGGAGTCTGAGGCGAGCTCTAACCTGGGGAAACTGAAGAGGGGGATCCTTGCAGGCTTGAGGCTTGGGAAGGTCTCTCTTTTTCTCTTCTGAGGTGATGTTTGAGAATAATATGGAAAAGAGAGAATACCAGAATATCCAAGAAGCCCAGCCAGAAACAGGCCTGGTAGGTTGCTTGCTCTCCCCAGGAGAGTCTTGGGGGTGCCCTTTCAAACTGACAGACTTGTGCTTGACACATCAGCCTGTGGGTCTAGAATAGGAAGAATGATCACCAAATTTTGCTAGTTTGAGGAGTAGGACTTTCATTGAGAGACTAATGAAGGAAGTGCAGCTACCTCAGTACCCACGGGAAAATCTAGGATGATACACACACACACACACACACACACACACACACACACACACACACGTATATAATATGTGTAAAAATATACACATGTTCTGGTTTGTTAACATTCTTTCTATTCTAACTGTTGAGATTAGAGATACAAATAATAAAATGAAAATCAATGGAATTAAAATTCCCAAATCCTCTGAGAAAAGTTAATTTGTTAGATGTTAAAAACAGATATTCAAATAATATTCTAGAATATCTTCTCTAAACTAAAAAAAAATACCCCCCAATCTTATTCTTAACAAAATCCTTTGAAGCAGATATTCTTGTCAAATAGTAACTCTATAACCTAGCATTTCAATGTATGAAGATTCAGAAAAAGTACCTATATTCTAAAATTTTTGCAATTCGATTTGTTTCTCTCAAAGCTCAGTTTTTGTTTTGGTTTTTTGGTTACCATTTTATTCAGTAAATATATCCCAGAGTAACATAAAATATGTCTAGTTAGTTCATGCGTTTCTTGAAACAGTTGGTGTCTAAATATCTTTATTCTTGGCAGAAGTAACTTCCTGTTTAAAAAAATAGCTTAAAGGGTCTTATAAGGAAGGCTCATAAGACTTCTTGGAAATCAAGCAGTTCTTACAGAACATTTTGATGTGCTTAGTACAGAGGAATTAGGAACATATGGGTTACATTTTCCCTAAAATGCACATGGTTTTTAAAAATTAAAGGGTAATGTTCTTGGCAAAATAGGTTTTGCCAAACCCAAACTGTTCAAAAAATTGTTCAAGATGTTCAGCAAGGCCAAAAGGCCTCAGGCTGCCACAGTCCTAATAATAGAATCAGTCAGGAAAACCAGAATGAAGTCACTAAACTCATTTTAACAGTCTCTTGAAATAACCAACAAAGATAAATCTCAGTGTAGTAACAATCACAAGCAATTAGAATATAACAACTTTTATGCTCATACTGAATAAAAACCCCAAGCTTGTACTTAAAACTGTGCTAGGAATTTTGGAAAGTTGGCAGTGTCCTGTGCTTGACTGAGGTAATTGATTACATCTATAAAAACGGTGAAGAAACTAGAAGGGATTGCACAGATAAAGTACTTACCAGAAATAATTTAAGAATTTTACCACGGTTGTTTAAGGAACGGAGGTCTTATGTGATTGTCTAAAACCCACACATTCTTCAGGAAAAAGATGTATGTGGCAGTGATGACCACAGAAATTTCATTAGCCTGGCATTGAGCACGGCTCGTCTCACCTGGAGAAGAGTCGATTAAATCACTGGTGGTGTTCGCAGGGATGGTGAGATGAAACAGTCAGGACTTCGGACCCGAGGCTGTATATAAATACGGCAAGAATCAATCTGGGGTAATGTCAGCTGTCAGAAAACAAATCCAAAAGGAATCCAGTCTCTGCGTGTCAGTATTTGCTTCTCAAAACGACTTACTTTGAAATGGTATCTTGGTCTCACACATAGTAGGGATTTGGTAGAAGTGTGTTGATTGGATATGATTTCTTATGAAAATATCTGTACATTCTCTTTTACGAACTTCATTTTCTAGGCATGACCTGCCTCTGGGCGTTATGAGTAAACCACTAGGATTCCCTCTGCTGGCTGATTTGTGTGTGTGTGTGTGTGTGTGTGTGTGTGTGTGTGTGTGTGTGTTTTAAGAAGAAATACTGCAAGGCACAAAAATAGTAATAAAATAATCTTTTTTTCCTGACTTAGACTTTAAATAATCATCTCCAGATAAAGACAGAAACATTATGTCTACCAGTTAAGCCAGTTGAGCCAATAGCAAAAAGATTCTGGGTTCCTTCCAGTTTCGTCCTCTCCACTCCACATTCATGGTGTCCTGTCCTGCTGAGAAGATTCTAGTTACTAGATCACTTGGGAACAAGACAGGCTGTATCAGCAGAGCTTTGCGTGGGATACAGACTTTGTGAAGAAGCAAAGTGCTCATAGAAATAACATCACTGTCACTTCTTCCCGTTCTACCAGCTCTCTAAGAAACTATGTTTTAAAAGGGATGGGAGTGATGCATTTTAAGGCACAGAGTAGGATTTGGGAGGGTTCTAGGTTGTGGTTTAGAGGTTGTGGTGGTGAGAATTATTGATGTATGCAGGGCGGAGGGTGTTGCATTGACTTTCATCTCGTTCTAAGCCCATAAGGAATTGTGTGTGTGTGTGTGTGTGTGTGTGTGTATGAATTCAGCTTTGTCAAAATTACTGGGTGATGGTAGGGAAGAAATTGATTATCTTAAAGGGCACTAATATATATATATATATTCATTACTAAAAAGTGATTTAACAGGAGTGATATAGTCCAGTTTATTAAAGATTTCTAAGGGGGGATTTGCGGTCAGATGTCAAAGAAAAAATATTTTAATTAGAATTGTGATACTGACACAATCCTTCCATTTGCTGTTCTATCCTTCCAGCCTTACTCCATCCTTGCCAGTTTACATCTTGGTCATAATGCCCTAAAATGATTTCATTCTTACCAATGTGTCTTCATCCACTATTTGGAAAACATTTCTCTGTGAAGCTTTCCTTGATAATTCCAGCACACTTATCCATCAATTGTTTAAACTCATAAAACTTTTATCATTTCTGTGATTATTTGGTACATGCTGATATACTACATAATAGTTTAATTTGTCTTCCTGTCCCCAGTTAGATTATAAATCACTTGAGGGAAGAGACTGTGTGTTGTCTATTTCTCTGTATTTCTCACAGTGTGTAGTACAGCACCTTAAACATCAGAAATACTCAATGAATATTTGTTGAGTGAATTAAGTTTGTGCATAAAAATGTGCACATATAACCCTTACGTGAAGGGACAAAAAGTAACAGAGGTATTTAAAAATTTTGAAAAAGGAGTTTTCTGTTGCCTTAGCAATATCTTATTGAAACTTTTCATCTTAAGTTTAGTCATGTTGTTCCTTGATTTCCTCCGGAAGCAATGTTTTCCTAGAGAGTATGAATCTTGATTAACGGCTCAGGGGTGTGAGATACATAATATTCTTTTTATTCTGCAAGTCAATTTGTTTCATTTAGAGGACTAATTTCAACAGGGCAGCAGACTTAACTGCATTTAATTTGGAGTTTCTGGACACAGTTTTCTCTGGAGTTGTATCTGATCATGACGATCTTAAATATTATTATGACTGTGAGTGGAATTGGTCGTTGGTCATTAATTTAAGGAGGTCACTGCTGAGACAATCTTTTTCCTGTCCACACTGCCTCGTTGGGTCTGGGGTTCTTTCTCCTAAGTCTGTGCCATCTTTGCCATCTTTAGGGACAGGGGCTTATTCTGCTGTTTCCTGTCATGCTGGGTCACAGAAATCCTCCAAGAGACTGATCAGACATCATCAGTTTTATTAGGTTATCCCCTCACTGGGGTTTTGGCACCTCTTCAGGCTCCTTCCAAGGGAAAAGGGTTCTGGGATTCTCTTTGGGACCCACCAAGAGATCTTCTCTCACAATTCCCCTTTGAAATGTTTCCCTTTCTCTCTTGTCTCTAGAGAAATATAACCCAACTTCATTACGTTTGAATATGGGATCTTATTCTCCTCAAATACCCTGCTGTAATTTATAATGTTTCTTCCTGGATTCCTTATTATTTGTCTGAGGACTTTTTCATTTGTTTGTTTGTTTGTTTTAAAGTAGATCAGAGGTAGGAAATCAAGTGAGGACCACACACTTAATGGCCTAAATTCTTGAGTAGGAGTAGGCTAGTAAACTATTAGGAAAAAAAAATATTTCAAAAGTGTTTTTCCTATTACATTTAGGGAAGGGAAATAAGAGGTTTACTTAAGCTGTTTGTACCCATGCAAAATTATAGAGGCAGAATAAATGGGCTCTCCTAGGGTACTTAACGAAGATGAAGGAATTGTTGACTTAAAATAGAAGTTCGACACAGACCTACTAGAGAATGGACTTGAGGACATGGGGAGGGGGTGGGGTGAGATGTGACAGGGTAAGAGAGTGTCATGGACATATATACACTACCAAATGTAAAATAGATAGCTAGTGGGAAGCAGCCACATAGCACAGGGAGATCAGCTCGGTGCTTTGTGACCACCTAGAGGGGTGGGATGGGGAGGGTGGGAGGGAGGGAGATGCAAGAGGGAAGAGATATGGGAACATATTGTATGTGTATAACTGATTCACTTTGTTATAAAGCAGAAGCTAACACACCATTGTAAGGCAATTATACTTCAATAAAGATGTTTAAAAAAAAAAAAATAGAAGTTCACACTGGAAGGGCCACCACTGCCCAGGTAGCAGAGAAGAGTAGAGTGATTTGATGACTGCGGACAGGTTAAGTGTGGTTAATGAGGCAGGGACTCTCAGGTAAACCAAGGTTAAGATGTAACCTTGAGTTCTCTGGCCTCTTAGAGAGAGGCAAGGATGCTTCTGCAGCCAGTATATTTATGAAGTTTTTGTTAAATAAAAAAGAAGAAATCCAGTTAGGGGCAAGAAGGTTGATATATAAGAATACTGAGACTGTAACTGAGATCTTGTCTCTGGCAACTCAAGACCAGATTTCACCTGGTCCTGGTGAGAAAGTTTGGTTATTAAGAATTATTTCTGTGCTATACATAGCTTAATTGGTTTCATAATAATACATGGATGACATATAGATCCACACATTGCTAAGTTTTACTGGTTAGTTAAGTTGGATGGATTTGTTTATAAACTGAAAACACACTTTATGAGTGATGTCTATATGCAAGCTAGAGTTTTGGCGTTAGGGAGGAAACCACGACAGGGAACATCTTTGGAGCGTACACAGAGCCAGCATTTTAGAACTAGTCTCTATGGCATTCTTTCGGCTTTTCTATATTAATTTGTTCATTTTCAAACCTCATGGCAAGATTCTAGTAGAGATATCTGGACCTTGGTTTGGCCACTTAGTCATGATATTGGTGAGTAAGCAGGGGATACCCTGGGCTGATGCCTAAATAGGAAATACCCCTGATTAGGTGCTTTCCACTAGCCAATCCAAAGGTCTGGACCAATTCAAAACACCCAAGTCTGACATTTACCAGCTGCCTGAATTAAGCCTCTTTTTTCTTATTCTTTAGAGAAGGGGTAATATCATTTTGTCCTATTTTGTAGAATTTTGGGAGATTGAGATCACTTGTAGACTATAAAGAGCTATAGAAATATGGAACTGTTACATTTTAATGTAATTAAATAGTATCTTCAATAAGCAATAATTGGTGGCTAAAATTATGTAAGGCAAGAGGACAGCTTCTTTTTTAAGGTCACTTTTGTATTGAGTGGCTTCTTAGAACATTAACCTTAGGATTATCTTAAATTTAGGTTCTCAGAAACATTAAAAATATTAAAACATATGGCAGAATATATGAGTCCTATCTGTTAAGTTTACTCTCTGGTGTACCAACTTCTCTACTTAGTCTTCTACACATAATAATATTAAATCGCATTATGATATGAGGTCTCAGAACAGTGACTCTGTTTAATGTATCTCTGCAAATAGAGATGAGGAAGGTATAAAACAATGATGCTCTGGCCACTGAAAAATTTCCCGTTACCAGGCATTTAAGAAAATGTGGAGGAAACTTAGCACAGCGCATGACTAGAATTCAAATAACTGATTTTTTTACGTTAGATACATTAAAACTTTATGATAAACTTGTCAAGATCGTGAATGTAGAGATACATGACCTTTCTCCAAACACGATTTTATAAAAAAACCTAAAATCTTATGGCCAGAAATATTCATGTTCCTGACATCAGCTCTCTAGTGAAACCCCAAAACCCTCCTAGTTGAGTAAAGCACTTAAGTGTTGTAGGCTTTTGTCACCAGCTTCACAGACTCCACTTGAACAAGCCTGTCCTCTCACATCTCTGTTGGGAGTAAACAATCTGCCAACGGGAAGAAGAGAAATAAAAAATATTGCTCCGTTTGTGTTGTCTGGATATATCTTAAGGATTTGGGGGGATTCTCAAGAGCCAGAATGCCATCCCAAAAAGTGGATCCTCAGAAGGTTGTAAGAAAAGGCGGGATTTAAATTAAGAAAACTTGAGAAAAGAGTTCAGAATGTGAATCCCCAAATGTATGAAACATTAACATTTGCTGCCTCTATTTAAATGGGTAAAATTAGCTCGAGAGACGAAGTCAAAGATTCCTGCCACTTTCTCGTTTAAGCCTCTTCTGTTTGATATTAGTTAAAAGATCCTTCTAGCTCTAAGGGAATAAAACCCCAACTCACATTGATTTCAGTAAAAATAAGTGAAAGCGGGGTTGGGGGCACATGTCGCTGAAATGCCAAGGGTAATCTGTATTGAGAAGTGACTGGATCCAAAGATGAGGGGAACAGCAAAAGGAGAAAAGCATCAGGAGCTCTCTCTCCATTCCACTTTCCTGTGTGGTTTATTTCTCCAGGCAGGCTTTCCTTATAAACTGGCAAAATGGCTTCTCTCAACCCACATCCTCTAAGCTTAGTAATCCCTGGCAGAAAAGGAAAACTTCTTTCATGATAGTCCCAGTGAAAGTTCTAGGGCTCAGTCTTACTGCATGACTTCCGTCTGTGCCTATCTCCAAACCAATCACTGTTGAGGAGGGGATGGAATCTCTTGGTTAGGTCTGGGTCGTGATTCCACGTGGCTGGCGGGTCATAAATTTGACTATAGTGGTGGAGGTAGGGAGGAGGCGATTTAGATGCCCAGAACCACATGAACTGAGAGAGGAGAATCCAGGTACTATCATCAGAAGGAAGCCAAAATCAAGACATGCCCACTGTGAGTGTTTGTAAATACATGAAATAAAAACCAATATTCCCATAAATTGATCATCTTAAAATTTCTATTATTAAAATTAAGAAAAGATACCACCAAGAAACAAAACTTCAGAATCCCAGGGTCAATGCTATTACTTGGAAGCTCAGTTGCTACAAAACTGAAAATGCTTTGAAAACCATAAAGAGTTATACCCATTAAAGCTACATATATAAAAGTGGTTTTAGTTGCTTCTCTTTTATTAATTTTTGTGTGTCACTGTATAAATTCAAGTAATCCTAAGACAGTGCCTCTTTCATGATTATCTGATACTTTACAGAAAACACACACACATTTCCCTATTGAAATGGAAGGATGGTTATTCTGTGTGTTACAATAGTATTAAAACATAATTTTAAAGGAGACATAATGAACCCCAGAGCATAGAACTACTTGATAACTTGCAATTTACTGTTTAAAAAGTATGTGAAGTACATGTATAAATACATAAATATAGAAAATGAATATAGAATATAAATCGTTGGATTTCACCTGTTTAGAGCATGTTACATTTGGAAATCAGAACATAGAGCCAGCTGTGGAAAGAAATACATTTTGCTTGATTTTCTGTTACCTGTGTTTTATAAATAAAAATTGATTGTGTCCCAATCCCCACTCTGTCACTAGTTAGCTGTCACCTTGGACTAAGTCACTGAATCTCCTTGGGCCTAGTTTCCTAACCTGGAAATTGAAGAAATTTAATTAGATGCTATGTAAGGCTGCCTCCAGCCCTGAAATTTTATAATTTGTGCAAGCTCCGAAAATGCCAAATTATAAAATATCACGTATTTTGGAAGTGAGCTAGTTAAACTGCCAAGGGCAGTGGCACTTTTTGTTTTCCAAATGAGTCCCTGCATCTAATATGTCTACTACTTGATTCTGTTCAAACTATTGTGAAGAAAACCAGGGTAATTGTATGGATATTTCTGTTGAAAGGTTTAAATTCTCAGATTTCCAAGATCACCCGTGTGATTTTAGACAGGAAGTTTGATTCAGCTCTTCTTTCCAGTAGGAACACAATTTAAGATCAGGACAGGATTACAATGAGTAATGCATGTTGGCCAATTTGAGATGTTTCCAAAGCATGTGGTTGGTTATTTGGGATTTCATGTTATTGAACTGGCCACTCTGTTGTCAGCTACTTCATGGTACCACGGATGCCGAATGCTTTGACCCTCTCTCTGTTGCCACCGTCCTCTCTCTCCAAAGACAGGATGCAAATCTGCCCAACTTCTTTAGAGTTAT
This sequence comes from Balaenoptera musculus, assembly GCF_009873245.2. NCBI lineage: Eukaryota > Metazoa > Chordata > Mammalia > Artiodactyla > Balaenopteridae > Balaenoptera > Balaenoptera musculus. Next base: position 6,233,411 of record NC_045795.1, read on the forward strand.
GTTCTTTTTGCACAATCTTATTGAGTCTTCATGCTGCTTTCTAGGCACAGCCCTTTGAGAACATTTCCCAACCAGGAAAAAACAATAGGAATGGCTACAAAATATAATTAATTTTTCTGACTATTAATGCCAGAGGAAGATGTCTAATGGGTTGCAGATTTCTTCCTATTTGAATAGCGTGACCATGACCAAATGAAAAGGAAACCCTCTGTTGCAGTTGCATTTCCTTAGTTCTCCTCCATCAGGACAGGGCCTGGGCATGGGTGATGGTTGCCTGGTGTTCTACGTATGGGAAGAGAACTGATGTGCATACAGGGAGGGGTTTCAGTGATTGAAAAGAGAGCAGAGTTCTTAAGCCATTATTAAGAATAAGGCAGCAAGACTCCACTCGCCTTGCTAACCGTTAAATGTTTCTGGCTGTCTGCCAGCATCCTTCAATATTTCTTTGAAGCTTTCTTTTACTTACTACAGGAGAGTAATTAGAATGTACCTTTTCATCTTTACTGAAACACACACACACACACACACACACACACACGCACGCACGACACACTAGTACATTGTGCTCTGATGTATGCTTGCGCCAACCCTCCTTCCGAGACCATGCATGGACGATATCTAGGAAGGGTCTTAGGGTTGGTGTGGCAGGACTAATTCCTTTGAGTTGCCTCAGTTTCTGAATCTGTCTTTAAATGTTCCCTTAATATATCTAAGGAAGTTTATATATTGGAGCTGACGAGATTTTACCAACGTAATTTCTCCCTGGGGGTAACTAAAAATGAAATAAAACGCAACTTATCTGGTCAGATAGGCAGACAAAACTTTTGCTCTCCCAATTGGCATTTTAGCATCGTGTATGATTATAAGACATGTCTTTTGGAAAGGTAAAAAATTAAAATTTTTTAAAAAGTTAAGTACAAGTAGTTAATGCCTCGGACAAAATATATCCACATACTATAAAAATATGAGAATCGCCCTCTCAAAATATGATCATTACATAATTACGTTGATATTGAATGTTATTTTAAAAACCCCCAACCGTGTTGTTTCTTTTCTCTCTCCCTTCTTTCCCAGGCTACTAAAAATATTTAAACCATTATCACCCTTACACCACAATAAGAAAATCCTAGGAAACAAAAACTTCCTTTCTCATAGAATATGCAGCTTCTAATATTGGATTTAATTCAATCGAGAGTACTTGTGGGGAAAATAAATAAATAGATAAATAATACTGAAGATTAAGCAAAAAATGTGTGGAGGAGAATATGATTATTTTTGATTATACTTGACTTTCTACTTATGATCTATAACAGAACCATGTTGATCCCTAAACACATTGTGACAAGGATGACAAGTCTGACTTTTGTCATTAGACAAGACAATCAGGCCCACATTATTAATTACTATGCTTGTTCCAAGAAGAAATGTGAGCTCAGCACATCTCAGGGCTTGAAAGAGAATGACTCTAGAGATACTATTGCTGTGAAGGAGAAACTCCTGCTTTCCCTCCACCCCCATGTGTATTCAGGTGTCTGAGAAATGGTCCTCTTACACAAATAAATAAGTGAAGTGCAAGGTCATCTCTGGTGGAAGGAAAATACACTAAAGGAACAGATGAGGGGGAATTCCAGGCTGTAACTCTGAGATTACCGAGAAAACTACCGCCAACTTTCTCCAGAGTCTCAAGGCCCTCCAAGAGGTCAACGTTTTAACAGAGTAAATTATACCTATAAAAAGGTGCTTAGAAAGGCAAGCTACAGCACATTAGTTTTGGAAATTGCAAGCAGTGGATTTTCCACCAGTAGGTGGAGGGACTCTGCTGCAGGGGTTGGCTGCAGGCATAGGGTCAACATAGCTACTTTTGGCAGCTGGCTGGAAATCAACCTGTTTTTATTGACTTCTCTGTTAATATCAATTTTCTCTGGCACTCAAGTCACTAAATTTGGGGCTTTCAAATTCCCGAGATTGATTCTGATGATGAGATGGGGGAGGTGGCTGCATTTTGGAGGCTGACAGTGGCTTTACCCCACTTGCCTACATGAGGCACTTGATCAGGATTGCCGTGGAAATTCAGGCATGCCGGAGCAGATGCGGGCCATCCCTGAAGGATGTACGGTTCCGATAGATGCATCTGGCAGAGCTTGTGGGTTTGTACACTGTGCTTGCATCTGACCTTCCACCAGGAAGACCATGAGAGTTCACGATGAGAAATGTCAAGAAATGAAAAGTATTTTCATGTTTAACTTACACAGAGGAAACCACCAAGAAAACATTGTTTTTAGCTGTAAAGACAAAACAAAAAGCAGCATTCAGTTGCCAAGCTTAGGATGTGTTTATACTTTAAAAACTGTTTTGGCTAATATTTACTTTTAGTCAACAAAAATATTAGAGTGTTAACATTTTTAAGGCCAAATAAACAGCTTCAAGGATGAAGATTTTCAATTAAAATATTACTATGAAATTTTCAATTTCCATCATTTTGAGTAAATTAAGAACCATCTGGGTTGTAGCGATGTCAGTGCTTTCTACTGAAATCACATTAACAAAATAAACCCCAAATACCAGGGGACTCACCTTATAAGTAGTCCAGGACCCAGATTCAGCCCTCTCTGACTTTAAAACCAATTTTCTCCCCACCATCCTATATGTGTGTGTGTATAGATGTGTGCAGCGTATATTGTATGTGCTGAAGTTGATAGGCTAACATTTTATTTTGAATTTTTACATTTCCATTTATGTGTGAGATTGATCTATAACTTTCTTCTCATGCTATCCTTGTCTAATTTGATATCAAGTTCATATTAGGTTTTGTGGATGACTTCTTGTTTACTGGTTTTCTGTTAATTCATGTTGACTCACACAGTATTTATTATTTTGTTCCTAGATTTTTCAGTTTTATGTTATTATTCTTTTTCTAGCTTTTGAATTGAAAATTTTATTACTCTTTTCCTTCAGTCGTCATTCTTATTTCTTTTTCTTTTTTAAATAAATGCATTTTTTGGAAGTTATTACTTCAGCTGCATTTCACAATCTTTTAAAGAAGTACTTTCATCATTTGTTTTTATTTATTTCAAATTTAAAATATTTTATAATTTCCCTTGTTATTTTCTTTTTAAGCTAATGAGTTATTTAAAAGTGTCTGTTTAAATTCCCAAATATATGGGGAGCTTTGTTTTCTCATTACTGAATTCTATTTTATGTTTCTTTGTCAGAGAGTATGATCTTTGTGATACTGTTTTCTAAATTTATGTGTTTTTTTTAAAGTTTTTATTAAAAAAAATTTTTTTTAACATCTTTATTGGAGTATAATTACTTCACAGTGGTGTGCTAGTTTCTGCTCTATAATAAAGTGAATCAGCTGTACATACACATATATCCCCATAACTCCTCCCTCTTGCGTCTCCCTCCCACCCTCCCTATCCCACCCCTCTAGGTGGTCACAAAGCACCGAGCTGATCTCCTTGTGCTATGTAGCTGCTTCCCACTAGCTATCTATTTTACATTTGGTAGTGTATATATGTCCATGCCACTCTCTCACTTTATGACCTATTGTATGGGTCATGTGTTCTGTAAGTGTACCACATGGGCTTGATAATAATGCCTATTTTTTATGGTTAGTTCAGAATTTATTTAAATGTAAATTTTATATATATATATATATATATATATACATGTTTATCACAGATAAATTATGTTATCAATATTCATAATTTTATTCTACAAATCCTCTATATCTTTAATATTTTTTCTCTGCTTTTGAAAGAAATGTATTAAAATATCCTACTATGATTTTGTCATTGTGATATTTTTCCCCTTGTAATTCTGTTAGTTTTTTGCTTTATGTTTTTCAAAGTCATGTTGTTAAATGCATAACGTTTGTAGTATTACTTATTTTGCATTAATGTTTTCTTAACATAAAGCTATACTTCAATGATTTTATAATATAGTGACAAAATATATTAGAATCAGTAAATATAGTTAATTAGAATTAATTAGGATTTGCCTGATAAATCTTTTTTCCATTCCTTATATTTTCAGGCTTTCTTTTTGATTTTAAGTAGAGTTTTAAATATTTAATCCAGTCTGATAATCTGATAATAAGTGGATTGTCTTTGTTTCCGTTAATCCTGATTACTGATGTATTTGGATTTCTACCATTTTATATCCTTTGCCTCTTTTCCTCTCCTCTTTCTATTTTGTGTTGGTTTGTTAAAGTTTTCTACGTTCTCTTGTTCCCCATCTTGTAATAGTTTAAACCTATTAGTTGCATCTGTATTGTTTTTTACTTTTTAAAATTGTTTATGTCTGTTGTTTATCCTTAATTTTTAACACATGCACTTAACTATAAAATCTTTAACAAATTCCAAATTAGTCAATAGTTCTAATTACCTCTCAAACACAAAAAAGGGCCTTAGCATTTTTTGGCTATCCATTAAGCAGCTGCTCCCATTTTATACTGCCATATAGAGTCTTCTTTTTTTAATTAAAAAGTATAAGCAAATATCATGATTATTTATTAAAGTATATTATTAATCAAACTTACCAGCTTACTGTATCAATACCTATCCTCATCTTTGTTTCTTATATCCATTTTTTCTTCTGTATTAACTTCTCTCTGGAGCATCCACTAGTAATAAGGGTCCATAGGTAGTAGTTATCTTTTTGTATGTCTAAAATGACTTATTTGGGGCTCATTCATGAATAAGGCTTATACATAAAACCTATCATTACAATTATTTTCTATCAGCATTTGAAGATACTATTCTACTGTTTCATCTGTTGTTGCTGATAAGAAGCCAAATTGCCATTTCTTTGTAGTTTATTTTTTCTCTCACAGCATTTAAAATTTTCCATTTTCTCTTATTTTCCAGTTTCACTACAATATTTCAAGGAATACATTTACATTTATTTATCTTCCTGACACTCTAAATGCATTTCTCATCTCAGGACTAATGCCTTTCTTTTATTCCAGAAAATTATCATCTAATATCTCTTTAAAATTCTTTAAAATTTGCTATTTCTCTTTGTGCCATTCCCTAGTCAAGTCCTTTAGTACTGTTGTTCAACTCATAGATTCTTCATCTGTGTTCAGTGTAGAATTTAGCTTGCCACTTGAATTCTTTAATTTTGAAATTCTTATTGCCTAAAATATCTTTATTTTTTATTTTCAAACATCTATTTTCTCATTGTCACCTGTTTCTCCCTACATTTTAAAAATTCCATCATTTCTTTTTCTTTTAAATGAATGCTAGTCCTTTATTCATCTAAGTCTCCTAAATACATTGAAGTCTTTGTTAGACTGTGAATATTAATTTTGTCATGTGAATTCATGTTTTGATTCTTTTGATTAATTTGGTTGACTTTCCTAGCATTAGAATTCTTCATTATGTGTTTTGATATTTTGGTTTGCAGACTTATTTTGAAAGGAAGGTTATTTGAATCATTTACTGTCTTTCTCTCTCTCTCTCTCCTTATGCTTCCCTGATGGATGCTTCTTTCCAACCTTCCAGCCCTCAAGTCCAGAACTTGGCCTTACAATGTCTCCTTGGAGCTCTTCCCAGTGGTGTGTTGAGATATCAGTGATCCAGTCACCAAAGCAGCATTGGTTCAGTAGCTGGGCCTGAGGAGGTGGCTTTGTCCTCCGCAATCCCCAGGCTCATAGCACTACCAAAGACACAGTCCTAACCAGCAGTCAGCAGCTGTTTTTGCTTCAGCTTCCTCTCATGGGTGGGATGTTGTATCCCAGCTTTTTGTATCAAGCCATGAGGTGAGCTCTGCTCCTCAGTCCCCTGTGAAGTCATTTTGTTCTCTGATTCTCTGCAAGCACCCAAGTCCTGGCCCCATTGCCTTTCTCTGTTCTGGAATAGAGTGGCCTATGGCTTCAGGTCTGCTCTCCACTGGGCCTCTTTTAGTTTGACTCTACCGAGATGCTTTTGAGCCAACATGTGTCTTTCTGGTTTTTCCTTTTTGCATTTTATCTATCATTGACGTGTTTGGAAGAGAGGAGGTTTGTCAAGGTGCATTAGAATGTTTTGACTAGAAGTCTATAATTTTCTCGAATATCTATTTAGTGACCCCATTTATTATTTTGCACGTACTTTATCTTAGATCTCATGATCTATCTCAGGAACCTACTCCTTTACCAACTTCATACCTGAGTCTCAAAAATCTTCAAAGTTTGGAAAATGAATTTTCAAGCAGAGTTCCTATTATAGCCCACTTATGAAAGTATCAGTTCTTCCAAATTTCAATGTTTAGAGATTGGTGCAGGGTAACATAAGCAAAATTTTAACTTAAAATCCCTCTTTCCTGATAGACTTCCGGACCTGGTAGGCTTTACCCCATCTGTACAAATTATCATATATATGATAATTAATTCTCAAAAGTATCATTACTATGGTTTGTATTGGAGGGGGAGAACTCTTGCAATTTCACTGTGATTATAGGACATTAATGAATCGTGATGGTAAAGTGAATGTACTTATTAAAATTATGGGGAAATAAATGAGGTAATTAAAAAAGTAGAGAGAATATATATTTTTATTAAGCAGCTGGGCATGAGGCTTAACTTATTTATGGATTTTGCTCAGTTTCAGAATACTTCAACCTGCTAAGGCAAATAGAGAGAACCTGGGAATAGCGGTACCAGAATTATAATAGTCTTTATTCTGAAGATAATATACCATCTTAAACGTTAAAAATATTTAATATTTTTTTTCAATATTTAACGTACATATTTATTCCCACATAATGTAAATTATAAAGCCCTCCCTCTGTTTATAAGTGAACATAGATTTCATGATATAGAAAAATGTCATGTGAGAGATGTACACTTGTATGGTGGATCAGGATTCACTCAAGGAGTAGACCCTTAGGCCTTGCCCATATTCCTTCTATGTGGAGGTGGATGAGGAGTCTTCAGCTGGTGAGGAAAACAGCATCCAGTGCACGGAGTATGAGCGTTTTAATCTTATTCTGGTTCTTCTGCACCAGTAATAGCCCCTCAAGCTAGTAACTCCTGATGTTTTGGACATAAATTCTAAAAACAAACTTGCCCATTTTTAAATCAGGTTATTAATTTTTTTGCTACTGAGTTGTAGGAGTTCCTTATGTATTTTGGAAATTAACACATATCAGTAATATGGTTTGCAAATATTTTCTTTCCATTGGTTATTTTTTCACTCTGTTGATGGGCTAAAGACTTGAGTAGGTATTTCTCCAAAGAAGACATACAAATGTCAAAAGATGCTCAGTGTCACTAATCATCAGGCAAATACAAATAAAAATGCAATAAATGTCACCTCACACCTGTCAGGATGGCTATTATAAAAAAAATGGCAACAAGTTTTGGCAAGGATGTGGAGAAATTGGAACTCTTGCACACTGTTGGTGGGAATGCAACATAGTGAGCCCACTGTGGAAAACAGTATGTAGGTGCCTCAAAAAATTAAAAATAGAACTATCATAGGATCCAGCAATTCCACTTCTGGGTGCTTATCCAGAAGAATTGAAATCAGGATCTTGAAGAGTTATCTGCACTCCCATGTTCATTGTACTGCACTATCCACAGTAGCCAAGATGTGAGAACAACGTAAATGTTCATCCATGGATGATGGTTGAAGAAAATAAGGTATAAACATACAATGGAATATTATTCTGCCTTAAAAAGGATGAAACCCTACAATATGTGACAACATGGATAAATGTTGAGGATATTATGCTAAAAATAGAACAGTCACAGAAAGACAAATATTGCCTAATCCCACTTACATGAAATATCTGAAATAGTCAAATATATAGAATCAAAGAGTAGAAAGGTGGTTTCCAGGGGCTGGGGCAGAGGGAAAATGGGGAGTTGCTATTCAACCAGAATAAAGTTTCAGTTAAGCAAGATAAAAATTGAGATCTGTTGTGCAACATTACACCTGTAGTTAACAATACTGTATTTTATACTTAAAAATTTAAGAGGGTATATCTCATGCTAATTGTTCTTAGCACAATAAAATAAAATAAAAAATATCAGTCTTGGAAAATAGTCCTATCAAATGAGATTCATAGTACATTTTCTGGTCCATAGTATTACTGAATAAATGTTTATTTCATTTTGTAAAAATTAGAAAGTCAGGGCTTCCCTGGTGACGCAGTGGTTAAGAATCCGCCTGCCAGTGCAGGGGACATGGGTTCGATCCCTGGTCCGGGAAGATCCCACACGCCACGGAGCAACTAAGCCCGTGCACCACAACTACTGAGCCTGCGCTCTAGAGCCCGCGAGCCACAGCTACTGAAGCCCGCGTGCCACAACTACTGAAGCCCACGTGCCACAACTACTGAAGCCCGTGTGCCTGGAGCCTGTGCTCTGCAACAAGAGAAGCCACCGCAATGAGAAGCCCGTGCACTGCAATGAATAGTAGCCCCCACTTGCCGCAACTAGAGAAAGCCCACACGCAGCAACAAAGACCCAACGCAGCCAAAAATAAATAATAAAATTAAATAAAATTAAATTAAAAAAAAATTAGAAAGTCAAAGCAAACTTGCCCCACCTCCCACCTCAAACAGTGTCATCCTGTTGGCTTTACTTGTGCTTGTTTTCCAAATCTGACAAGCACAGGCACTGGGAGCTATTTGTTTTCTTCTGTTTAGATCCTCATTTGTTGACAATGTTTTTTGACCGTAGATCTCTCCAAAAGGCCAAACGGCAAAGTATAGTACCAATTCTGTTCAAAAGTTGTTACCAATATTTATACTCATATTTCTATTTCCAGTTTCCACAGAATTGCCAGTATTTCTAATTTATTTTTCTCTGTAGGTCTGTTTAAGATTTCAGACGTGACATCACCATTGTGATGCTGCCCAGGGTCAGAGCTGAGCCGCACTTGTTTTCCGAGCTACCCTGTCCCAGCACGTTAGTGGTCCCTTCCCACCAGTGGGCTGGCTGCTCTAGGCCTGACATGTATGAGCCCCAATTCTGCTTTGAGAGACACAATCCCTGTCTGCCTTTTGGGCTCTCAGTTACTACTCTTTTTAGTTTAGTTTTATTTATCTACCTTCTGTGAGCTTAAAAGATTGAGAGGATTGGTTGAATTCTCTCTGCTAGCTAGACAGTCAATTTTTGTAATTCTTCCTTAAGTGTATGTGACCCAGTCAAATTTTGACGATGAGGATCTTATCTCCATCAGACTTGTACATAAATCCAATACTCTTCGATGTCCTATTCTGTCCCCTTTCTTTATCTTTTGTCTTCATGGCCATCCAAAAAATGTGTCCACTTTTACTAAATGTCAGTTCTCCGCAAACTGCTGCATACAGTGTACTCAGATGGCCAAGATGGCAGCCACTTTCGGACTCAATGTTTTTCATATTAATTACATTTAACCCTACTTAGTTTTATGAAACTGAAATGCACAAAAGAGGAGGGAGGAACCCTGGGGTGAGGGGTGGGGGTGTAATACATTTTATTTTTAGAGAAATAGCATAAGTAGTTTTGTCTTATTTAGAAAGATTTTAAAAATTAGTTTGTCAGTCACATGTTCTTAGAAGTTCTCTTGTGATATCTGTTTGATATAACAATGGCAAGTTGTAGGCTCAGACAACCAGAAATCTTCACTGTTGATCTGGTATTTTGAGCTCCACTATTGATTGGTCTATAAATAAACCAAAGGGATGGTCTATGTGAAAGTAGCCAAAATGGTTACGTTTGTGGTCAGTTCTAAAAGATGCTGTGGTGAGGGCTGAACACTGAGAGAGAAACTTTAGTAGATGATTGTGTCATTGAGAATAAATTATAAATAGTCTCAAGGATGTGTTTCACCTTTTAGTTCTGTGTTTGTCTTAGTCCATTTGGGCTGCTATAACAAAAATATCCTGAATGAAGTGGCTTATAAACTACAGAAATTTATTTTTCACAATTCTGAAGCCTGGAAGTCCAAGGTCAGGGTGCCAGCATGGTCATGATCTGGCAAGAACCCTCTTCTGGGTTGCAGACTGCACACTTCTCATTGTATCCTCATGTGGTGGAGAGCAGAGAGAGAAAGCAAGCTCCCTTGTGATTCCTATAAGGGCACTAATCTTATTCATGGGAGGTCCACCCTCATGACCTTATTTAAGCCTAATTGCCTCCCAAGGCCCCACTTTCTAATACTATCACATTGGACAGCAGGGTTTCAACATATGACATTTAGAGGGACACATTCAGTCTGTAACAGTGTGGTAGAAGTCTTTAAGAAAGATGCCATACGATACCATGAGCAGTGAGAACGTGTGCAAACTACATATTCTTTGAGGCTCATTCATGTCAGTGTTCATTCCTGCAGTTCAGAAAATAATCTCCAGGCTATAGTTATAGTTTGTAATGACTGAGAAGTAGGTTACCAGCACTAGAACAGAACGGACCTGGATTTTTGACATTGCAGTTGCCCCTCTGAATTTCTAATAACAGAAGAAAATTATCCTTGGCCAGATACTGGAATTTCTTTGACAATATCATATTCTTTCTGAAACTTAACAAAAACATATTCTTGCACATTTGATATTATAATCTTTGGAAATTTTATTTCTTCTATTAGAATATTAAATGATACAACATTTTATTTGATCTACATTAAATATGGCAAAAGATTTTCATAAACATGTATAAGAAATAAAACTTTTTTATGAACATTAACTTCAATCGTTCTACTGACTTAAAAAGCTACTCATTGAGGTGAAGATAATCATGAACTCTTTTCTGGAGAAATGTTATAAGTGCAAACGCCATTAAAATGATTAAAATTTTCTCTTGCCTTCTGTTATTTCTGCAGCTATTTTGAATCCTGAGAACAACTATACTATTGAGGCTAGCTACTAAAAAGTATAAAATGCATCAGTCGCCTGTCCAGAAGAAGAAAGTTCTGAAATAATTCTTGCACTTTCTATGTATTGCTACTCCTCTTTTCTTGTATCTTTCCTTCCTTTTAAAAAAAAAAAAAAAAGTGTTTTGGAACAAATTGATTTTGTTAGCACATTGATCATACTCCTAGCCTGGGGCTAGAGCATAACTTCAAAAACAATAATAACTAAGACAATCATCTAATTTTACTGAAATAAAACTGAAAATGTACATCAATAAAACTGAAAATGTACATCCAACAAAACCATCCCTGAAACTATGTTAGGTGCTTTTGTGTTTGTACTTTATTCTCAATGACACTGTAATCTACTAAAGTTCCTCTCTTGCTTTTTCTCTTTGCAATCTGGAAGAACAGATTCACCAGTGATTGTGCTCATTTATAAAAGCATCCAAAACGAAATTGAACCCCAAGGCTGATAAGCTATAAAGATGCTGATCAGATCTGAGCAGAATGGACCATGCTTTGGGGCTTGCTCAGCTAAAGGTGGTTCTAGAAGACTGATGGCTTTATAGACACAATTACAAACACCACAGCTCTGTCAGATGAATGGAAATGCATGACATATGGGGCTGGCCCTTTATTAAGTAAAGAATGACATTTTGTAAAATACTTCCTAAGATTTAGTCATTTTTTTTGGAGGTAATTAAATTCGCAGCATTCTTCGGTAGAAGACATAATCAAGCAATTGCACAAGAACAATCCAATAGTATATATGTATAATAGTTTTACAGAACAAAGACTAATTGATTTTTTAACGGCTCAAACTAAAAGGGATGAACTTTGTCAAACTTATATAATTGCTATCCACAACCAGTAGAAGTCATAATCGATAAGAAATTAGAAATGTTTGTTCTTTCCAGAGTTCCTCTCCAAAGAGAGGTTGGATATAAGAAAAGAACTTGGAATTATTTTCTTTGTTTTCAAAACCACAAATAGCTAAAAATGTAATTACACTGAGGGATATATTAAAAACGATACTGACCTTTAATTTGAGTTTAATGCAGTTATCAGGGGTGGTGTTAGTCCACGAGACCAGGCTTGTCTAGATTTGCTCTTGGGCATTATGTCCTAGCGAGCCCCTGTGATTTCTCAGATTCATAGTCTATAAATCTTGAATTTACATTTCTGGAAATTTTTTTGCCAAATTAAAGTTTTATTTATTGGCCAAATGAGTAAGTATGAATGCCAATTTAAAGTTTCCTGGATTCTCCAGATTTTATTTCATAATTCTACTGGTGAAACGATGATGGAAGACATCATCATTACCTGGAATGGCCTCATTCACCTTCCCTGCCTTTAGCTTCTCTATGGAGAAACGTTATGATTCGTTCATCCTGCCTCCCGAGTTCTCGTGGTGTCCCCCGGCCTCCACTAAAATAAACTCGCTCTGTTCCCTTATTTACACAGATAAATACATGAATAATAATAGCTTCCTCTTGCAGTAATAAGAAAATTAAGGTAGAATCATCCAGGTCCTTGAAACACTGAAATTAACAAATTTTCCTAGTCTCATAAGAATAATTTGAGTTAAGGTGAGAGACATTTGATACATTCTAGTATATGTCTGAAAACTGGTTTTCTGATATTAACTTGTTTCACTGATGTGCAAATTTAATTTGAATTAAAAATGTCAGAATACGGATATCTAAGACAGACTGGCCCCTAATATTTCCAAGGCCCCAAGGCAGTAATATACAAATAGAAGTCCACATACCCTGCGTGTAAACATTTAAAAGTCATAAATCAAGCTAACGAACTCTCAAAGAAATATGTTCTACCCTCTTACTTTGACAAAAACAAGTTATAACACTCTGGCAGGCCACATTTGAATCTGAATTCTGGAACCCCTAGGAGCTCTGTGCTGCAGCGTGATGCCCGGGAGGGCTGCACATGAGCTTCTGACCTGGAACCGCCGTCTTCTCCCTGTCCGTCCTTGTTTGTGCTACAAAGCCCTGCAGGCCCACGTGTGGAGATGCCAGCCTGTATTCCAAACTCCACGTACACCTCAAGCACCTACCAACCTTTTGGAATCTCTTAGGCCTAGGGGTGTGTATGTTAATGATGAGGTGACCTTGGCTGGGAATAGGTCAACAGTCTGGGAAGTGAGCTCTGGGCCACAGGAGCAGGGACTTGCGGTGCCAGGTACCCAGAGTGTGGTCTAGATGGTAGATGAGTACTCTGAGTAGCCAGACCCCTTTTTGCCCTACAGGTTTCTTGCCCACAGGAGGGTCACTACCAGAAAAGGTGTAGAAAAGTGTTTTCTAAAGCCCAGGGCCCAAGGCAGGGGCCTTTCTTTCCCAGATATGGGGATGACGTTGGCCTAAGTTCTCTGTCATGCATTAAAGTGTAGGATCTAACTCAAACAAGATCCTTTGTCCATTTTATGTCTATACATTTTTATAAGGGATTTGAAAAATCACTTTATATAAATAAATGATGAAACTTAAAGGTAATCAGCATCTAAATTGGTGGGAAATTAGTTTGGGGCATTATTTACACAATTTGGGTATATACGTTTTTCAGTGATATATAAACTAGCTGCAGTTTGTTAGGATTAGGGGAGTTTATAATACACCTGTAGTTTAGATTTGAAGGGGTACGTGGTAGACAGAATGATTGCCTCCGAAAGAAGTCCACGTCCTAATCCTTGGAGCCTGTGAATATGTTGCAAAGAAGAATTAAGGTTGTGGATGGAATTAAGGTTGATAATCAGCTGACCTTAAAATAGGGAGATTATCCCATATTAGCCAGGTAGCCTCAATGTAACTAGAAGGTTCCTAACAATGGAAGAGGGAGGCAGAAGATTAGGCCAGAGGGAAGCGATTTCAGAGATGAGAAGGACTCAACTTACCATTGTTGGTTGTGAAGATGGAAGAAGGGTCAGGAATCAACCCATGGGTGATCTCAGAAAACTGGACAAGGCAAAGAAACAGAAGCTTCCCCTAGAGCCTTCAAAAAGGATTGACAGCCCTACGAACATCTTGATTTTTAGTCCAGTGAAACTGATGCCCAATTTCTGACCTCCAGAACTCTAAGATAATAAATATGCATAGTTTTAAGGCATTGATTTTATGGTAGTTTATTACCACATCAATAGAAAACTAATATGGGGATATCTCGGCCCAATGTGGTGCTTTGAAAAGCTTAGAATGGTGCTGAAAGTTCCTTCTTCTTCTTATTAATTCCTCTTATCATTAATATTCTATGTTCTTGATTAACATTTCTTAAAAATATAGATGAATTCACAACTAGTGTAAAAAATTTTGTCAGCTGCTAGGTAGAGAATTATGTAGTTATGTACTTATCATGGAACATGTATACAGGCAAGTTTAGCCTGTGTAGATTGTATGGGTGTAGCCCATAGATATATTAGTTATCTGCATTGATTGTCCTATTGTAAATATTAACTAAAATTTAGATCCCAAATTGAGTTGTGCAATATCTTCAAAAAGATTATTCTATGATGCTATAGCTGCATTTTAAAATAACAAATACTATCTGTAGAAACTTAAAGATAACAATGAAATTGCCAAATCCTTTAGAACAGTTTATAGAAATTTATAGACATGGTTGCAGTATATTCAAATGAGTACTATTTTTTGGCTGTTTAACATTTTCTGTCCAAAGCATCCAGCTTACTTTCAAGGAAAGCTTATTTAAATGCTCTTAAATATGTAATTCAATTAAGAAAGAAGTGATGAGTTTAATCAGAGAATGCAGAAGAAACCTCAGTTGTCTTTGGAAGGTCTCAAACATATTCTTCCAATCCTAAAGGTAAAAAATGGCCCAAGTCCTGGGCGTAGGTAATGAGAAATGGCCTGTCCCTGTGGTGCTCTGTGTAAATGTGGATAATAGATTCAGAAAAAATTTTTTTCCTTATTATTTTTTTAATGCAAAAAAGATTTGCCTCAATTGGATGTATTCATGATGTCATGAATCATGATTGAAGAAGAAGAAAGTCATGTGAAATTTGTGAGGAATATATTCCATAGTTTATTCATTAAAAGATTATGTATACTTAAACATTAACTTTCCTTGAAAAGCTATTATTAAGTCCTATTTATGTATGGGTATGTTTCTACATATATCTTCAATTAGATAGGAAATTATGGAGTTAAAAGAGGACAAAAAAGTAAAATATTCAAACAACTTTCAGTTTCTTCTTGACCTGGTAGTACCGAAGTTCTAAAAACAGCATGATACTCTGAACAGACCAGTAATATAAATTGTAGATAAAAACGTAAAGCAGTGTAATCAAACAGATATTAGAATTTAAATCCCTTTAAGATTTTATCCTTAAAATTAAATGTGGAAAATCTGAGAATTCCTATTAGAAGGAACAGACTTCGTTCACTATGGAAAGCATTTCTTAAATTGAATTTTCCTCATATCAGGTGGCTTTCCCTTCCCTGCTCCCACTTTTTTTTTTTTTTTAATCAAGCCTAAGGAAACCTATAGTGAAGTTCTTTAATAACAAAGTATAATGGGGCCTCCTACACCACTGTATGCAGAGGGCTGTCTATTCTATTTTTAAAAGTCTCCAGGGAAGGAGCTTCTACCACTTCTTGTGAAGCTCTGACTTAGTACCTGGCAATCTTCCCCTCCCAGGGTCCCCAGGCTGGTCTTCCTCCCTTGCTTAAGAATTTATTATAGATCAAATTATTTTAGGGTTCTGAATATATTGTTATATTTAAACGATACTTTCCCCCAAAGGGGCTCAATTAAAAGAGTGGAAGATGTCTGTGCAGTGGAGCTCTGTCTTCAAAGAAAGGTGTTCGATTAAATACAAGTGGGTGAGATTCAGAGGATAAACACAAATCAAAATCTTTTAGATAAACTCTTTCAAAAGTTGAGATAACTGGTTTTTGTTTTTTTTTTTTAAGGTTTGCATTTTTTTGTTTAATTTATTTATTTATGGCTGTGTTGGGTCTTCGTTTCTGTGCGAGGGCTTTCTCCAGTTGCGGCAAGCTGGGGCCACTCTTCATCGCGGTGCGCGGGCCTCTCACTTTCGTGGCCTCTCTTGTTGCGGAGCACAGGCTCCAGACGCGCAGGCTCAGTAGTTGTGGCTCACGGGCCCAGTTGCTCCGCGGCATGTGGGATCTTCCCAGACCAGGGCTCGAACCCGTGTCCCCTGCATTGGCAGGCAGACTCTCAACCAGTGCGCCACGAGGGAAGCCCGAGGTAACTGGTATTTGAAGTATGTCTTCCCTTTCCTCCCGATTCTTACTGGAGTTAAGACATTCAACGCTATTAAAGACAGAAGATCCCAGCCTAAGTCTAGGCGGAATGTTGACATCATTGTCTATTTCTTCATCTGAGGGTGATGATGGTACTTACCTACCTCAGTTTTTTAAAATTTGGATTAATTAATATTTGTATGGTATTTTCAAAGATGTTAAATCTTATTTAGGCACGTTGAGAGCTTGATGCTCTTATTACTTCTCAAGGTGTTTTTATTTCTATTTACCAGCAAAAATTACACAAAACTGTGGGAGAGAATGGAGCTCTATGCTTGCCATCAAATTATGTGCTGGCATTTGGAAGGAGAAAGAAATCCATTTAAAAAATTTTCCATATTTCTCTAATATTCTCTACTACCTTTGTATTGACATTTTATCTTAGGGGAAAAAGCGCCACAATGTAATTGGGAATATGCTATTTCATACTATTCATATGCTTCTAGTAAAAACATCGGTGGGTTTACCCAATTTAAACAGTCAAAAACATTAACTATGTACTTATGTTAACTATCTGACTGTTTATTTACTTTGCATTTTGGGAAAGGGACATACCCTTTTTGTGTTTTATGGTTGCTTGTATTTCAGTTATAAAAGTTTTTTTTAATTTTATTTTTTTATTGAAGTATAGTTGATTTACACCACTGTGTTAGTTTCAGGTGTATAGCAAAGTGACTCAGTTATATATACCTATATATTCTTTTTCAGATTCTTTTCCAATATAGGTTATTCCAAGATGTTGAATATAGTTCCCTGTGCTATACAGTAGGTCCTTGTTGGTTATCTATTTTATATATGGTAGCGTGTACATGTTAATCCCAAACTCCTAATTTACCTCTGCCCCCCTTTCCCCTTTCGTAACCGTAAGTTTGCTTTCTATGCCTGTGAATCTATTTCTGTTTTGTAAATAAGTTCATTTGTATAATTTTTTTTTAGCTTTCACATATAAATGATATCATATGATATTTGTCTTTGTCTGACTTAATTCATTTAGTATGATAATCTCTAGGTCCATCTATGTTGCTGCAAATAGAAGTTTTTATATCCAAAAAAATGTAGATTCTAATTTGTATGTTATAACTTATTTATTAGAATGAACATGAGCTGATTTTAAGCTGATTACACTTTTCAAAGTTCCTGTCTCCTGCTGTTTCCTTAACAAGATGTTAAGGAAAGCAGGAAAGTTACCTTTATTATGTGCACATCATTTTTGTCTGCTAATAGATTGCTAATAAAATAATGGTTACTCTCAATATTTTCAACTTGTCTTCATGTTTGTCATTTGTTTAAGGAAGGGATTTAGAGGCCTTTTGTCTGCACTGTGTTGTTGAGAATATGACTGCGGGGAGTGGGAGATTTTTGCTGTTGTGCCCTTGTCTTTTGTCTCCTGACATAGCTCCCAGGGTTCCATTCAAGGAACAGAGCAAGTGCAGCGCACGGTGCAATTTTTAAAAGGTGTCACATAGAAAGGATAATGAAGATGAACTTCTCTTTTGCTCCTCCTGCAAGTCAGCTATACTGTTAAGGTGATTTTAAAATAATGATCCCGATTTTTAGAAAATATTATCCAGATAATTGTCTCTGTTCTCCCTTTCATTTGCATGTACAACTGGCATCAAAGAGTGCTGGTTGGAGTGCCAGAAAGTGTTGCAGCGTTTCTGGGTGGCTGTTCTTTCTCATCCTCATCTGCCCCAGGAAGTGGAAGCTGAGGGAGAGTCAGGAGGTGGTTTTCCCTTTTGTTTTCTAGATGCATCTTAGAGTTGGGGAGAAAGAGGGTGTGTATAAAAAGGAAAAAGTGGCCTGGGAATGTGGTCCCTTGTACCAAGATACACATAGTTTAGCTGAAAGTTCATATCACAGCAAAGAATGGGCAAAAAATTGCTCATCTTTTTTGTTTGTTTTTTGTAATACTTAACTGTTGTTCATCTTGAGTCTAGTACATCATTTCTATGTCACATTTTCTTGGTCTTTAAGAAAGAATAATACCACTTAATCTCAGAAAATATTTTTAAAATGCTTTGAAATTCTTAATAAAATGTGTCACATTAATGCAAAAGCTTCTCTCAGTCACGATGCATGTTGTTCAATCATATTTTATCTTTTTTTTTCCCAGTAACAATCTATCCAGCTTCTTAACAGATTATAATGGGGAAGCAGTAAGAGAAGGGCTAGAAGGGGAATCTATTTTGTGTTTTACTCTGTTCTGTATAGTTTGCTTATATGTTAAGTGTGTGTGTGTGTGTGTGTGTGTGTGTGTGTGTGTGTGTGTGTGGTAGGGGTTATATTTCTTAGATTGCCTCAAATAAAGTCTCAACTCTCAGTGGATTATTGTTTGAACAATAGGAAAAGAGATTATCTTATTTTTTTCCCATTAGAAAGCAATTACAAATGTTTGCTAATTTCAGTAATTTTGAAATAAAATTATTTTACTTATAATACCTCATTTTGTTAATCCGATATTGTGACTACATTAAAAAATACTTTCTTCATTATACGGGTATCACATCCAATAAACAATAATACGTATAGGTAAAAAATGTGTAATCTGTGTTATCAACCAAAATAATTTTTCTAAAACCTTGTTTTCTTGTATTAACTGTGTCTTTAGGTCTAAAAGAGATATTAAAGTAGGGCTTTGTTAGTTTGTAATATGGACTCAATACAAGATATTTGAACCTGCTTTAGGAAAAATAAATCATTGAGAAATTTATGTGAAGTATCTACTGCCCATTTCTCTTAGAGGTGAGCAGAAGCAAGTCTGCTATTGCTGATACCATTTGAAAGCTCACTGAGGGAAATGGTGTAAACACTTTCCTTACTTCTTAACAGAAAACTGATTTTAAATGTTGGGGTTAGAAAACCTATTCAACATTTTTTTAAACTGCTCTAGCTTTAATTCATAATTACAAGCTTATTCCAATCTCTGCATAATGAAACCACATTTTAGACCAACAGCTGTTATCTACTTTTTTTCTGGTAGCCTTGGGGTATGAATATTTTAATATTCATTTTCTATGTGCAGATAAACTAAATACTTCCTACTGGAAGTCTATCAAATTAATCACAAAAATCTTAGTTGCAGTTTTTTCTTCCATGTAACTCGTTTTTAAAAAACTGCTCACTTTATGCCCCATTTTCCATAAACCTGAAAGTGATTTTTATAAAACGTAACAAAGGGGAGTATGGAGAAATCCCATGAATATAAAGGATCATGGAAAAGATTAAAGCCATAGTGTCTCAGTGACTTGCCCTTTCATTCTTTTCCACCTTGTGCAAAGTCAGT
Organism: Balaenoptera musculus; assembly: GCF_009873245.2. NCBI lineage: Eukaryota > Metazoa > Chordata > Mammalia > Artiodactyla > Balaenopteridae > Balaenoptera > Balaenoptera musculus. The sequence continues at coordinate 6,252,817 of NC_045795.1, forward strand.
TTAAGCCTCAATATTTTGCTTATGGCAATGTTTTAATAGCTGGTTTTGTGTTGGAAGGCTGTGATTTTCACTTACTGAAATGGTATTAGGTCCTCACATGCAAATGATGTGGCCTAAAGGTAGATTTCCTTCCCCCAGTCTTCCAGCATAATCTCACAGACAACATTGTGAGGCAGCATGAAACATGTGGCAACTCTTGCTTTTGGATGGCAGTGAGCGACTAGAACACTAAAAGTTCTGCAGCCCAGTAAAATCTACAGGTGCAGCCCAGTAAAATCTACAGGTGCAGCAGTAGATGAAAGTGGGGTGGACGACCTCTCAAACAAAACAGAAATAGATGAATGTGTAGCTAAATTTGGTGGATGTCAATATCCGGGATGGTCAAGATGGATAGTTCATATTTTTACAAGTTCTGTGGCAAGACATATCTCCCCTGTTCTGCATTTCAACAGAATACTTCTACTTACATAATACAATAAACAATATTTTTTGAGTGGAAAACATAATCTATACCATTAGCAGGTCAAGATCAAATATCTCAATGTTGAACCATGACTGTTTAAACATAGTTGAAGCCTGAGTGTGGTGATGGAAAAATAATGATAGGAGAAAAAAAAAAAAAGAGCCACATAAAATGCTCTATGTAGTGTTTTTCTAGTTACAAGGACCTGTTTCTTCTGTGAAAGCTTATTTGGCCTTGGTGAGCACATATGTGATGTTGTCCCATGTGATCTTTCCTTCTGACTTTATGTTCCATTGGGGATAACAGAACACAAACACTCAGGCCCTGGGTTTTTGAGAAACAGATGCTTTTTTTTTTTTTAAGTGGAGACATTTGATAGGTTCTAATGGAGAGAGGAGATAGAAGCTTCTAATCCTTTCCAGGGCCTGTGACAGCTAGAATTTTCATGCTCATCTCTTTGTGCATTTCTCCATCCGCTTTATACTCTTCCCCCTTTTCCCCCTCTTTTTGTGATTTAAGTCTCTGATTGAAACTGAGGAAATTCCCTTTATCTTAAGCCTCCTTTTCCTTTCTTTCTTTGCTTTCATGTATTTAACAGACACTTACCTCTGTCATTTTCAATAGTGTCCGAGCTTTTTCAAAGATCCTTCCATAATACTAACCAGTTCCTTCCATTCCTTATCTTTCAAAATCCCTCAAATGTCTTTTTTACTGACTTTCTAAGTCATCCCTGTCACCCTGTAGGGCTCTCTGCACGTGTGATTTTTATATTCCTGAGGACATTCCTAACATTCACCAAGCAATTAATTGCTCTGTGCTGGTGCTATGCAAAGTATTTTGCATGCTTTACTTCATTTAATTGTCACAGCGCTTTAAGAGATGTCTGCTATTATTACTTCCGGGCTGGAGCGGAGGAGGAGGAAACTTGCAGGGATCGAATCACTCGTGCAAAGATAAACAGCGGTCGAGCAGCGGAGCTGGGTCCAGCCTAGAACTCATGCTCTCAATCACTCTGAGTTTCCTCCTCACCGCCATTCTCAGTGACACTGGCATTCCTGCTCTCCCTGCATCAAGTAAGCGTCATGAACTCACAGATCTGACATTTTCAGCATCCAGCTTTCACTGCACACACCGTCATCCTCCAGAACTGCACGTCACGTGTCACCTTCCCACCTCTGAAGTCTTGGAGTTGGTGGGCTCCTCGTAAGCACAGCTGCACTGCCTGTGGCTCTCCCTCTCTCCATCTCCGTGGAAACCACTTCCCAGTATCACTCACCTCCTAACTCCTCCCCCCACCATTCTGCCCAGTCTTTTCACTTCTTTGACTGCATCATCTTCTCCCACCTGAGTGCTCTGGTTACCTCTGGCTTTCGTGATCCCTACCCATCAGTCTAGGTGCCTAAAGCCTCTTGATTTTAAATAAGCCTTCAATATCAATCCCCAATCTAAAATAATTCCTGAAATGACTTTATCCATACCTCTCTTTAAATTACTAGGAAAAAAAGAAGAAAAGATTTCCAGAAGACATTCTAGCTTTAATTCTATTCTTAAGAAGACACAGTCTTGACTGACAGACATTGCTTCCATCTACCCTTTCACTTGCTACTTCTTGGAAGTTCTTCTGTTTATCCCTCCTGATTCCTTATTTCTTTCACCTGAGGCCTTGTTCTAAACCCACTCTTACTTCCTCCTTTCTCACAGTCAACCCTGATCTTAGCAGGGATCTACATTAACCTCCTTCTCCAATCACTCTTCCTCTCTGCTAAGCTCTCACACTGAGTCCTGTTCCCTGTAGCCGTCATTCCCCACATGTGTCCCACGTCTTGTTGACATTTTATTTGCAGACATGTCATTCTGAAGCTTCTTCTTTTCCTTTACCATGATTTAAGTCTTTCTTCGTACAGTGATTCCTTCCTCCTTGCCCCCAAACACACTCTTAAAAAGTTCTTCCCTTGGGGCTTCCCTGGTGGTGCAGTGGTTGAGAATCTGCCTGCTAATGCAGGGGACACCGGTTCGAGCCCTGGTCTGGGAAGATCCCACATGCCGCGGAGCAACTAGGCCCGTGAGCCACAACTACTGAGCGTGTGTATCTGGAGCCTGTGCTCCGCAACGAGAGAGGCCGCGATAGTGAGAGGCCCGCGCACCGCGATGAAGAGTGGCCCCCGCTCGCCACAACTAGAGAAAGCCCTCGCACAGAAACGAAAACCCAACACAGCCACAAATAAATAAATAAATTTAAAAAATGTTCTTCCCTTGTCATGCTGCCTCTTCTAGCCATCATTTTATTGCATTTTGGTGTAATTGCCTGTTATTTTACAGTCTTCAGTGAAAGCTCTTAACCCTTCGTACTCAACCTCTAACCACCTTTCCTTTACTAATTCCTTGAAATTTGACTTCTGTACCCAGTATCCTGCTGAAATTGCTGTCATCAGTACTGTTATTCTTCCTAGATCATTCCCTGTTCATCTTGTCCTTGACTTCTCTGTAGAATTTGGTACTAGAAACTCTTTACTAAAACTCGTTCTTTTCTTGGCTTCCATAACTACATCATTAAAGTTTGCTCCTCCCAACTGCGGCCATTCCTTTTCATTTTTCCTTTAATATTTTTTAAAGGTTAATCCTAGGAGTTCTAGTTTTCTATTTCTATAGTAACACTCTCATAGTTCAGCACTAAACTCTGTGACATTCACTTTAAAATCATGATTTCCTTCCCTGATTCTCTTGAGTCATGTGTGACACGTTTCTACTTGGGTTTCAAACCACCATCTCTTGCATGCCTAGAACAGAAATCGTTCAGAAGTCCTATTTTATTCAATGATTTCTTTCCAGTATGTAGCAACTGCCTGCTACTTGGTAGGCACTCACATATTTTGGTATGATAGTACTGTATTAGGAACCGACTTTTTTTGAGCAGCCACTATAGTGTCCTATAGACAATGGGACAGGCACTTTAGATATTTCATTTAATATTCTCAGCAGTCCTTTGAGGAAAGATTCTGGACAAACTCTGATGATTGCTCAATGCAACCTTTATCCACAATTCCTTTCTCACTAGTCACATTCCAGCCAGGGTTGGCCCAGTGATACAGTTTTGGGTAAAAAAGTATGAGTGAAAGCTTAAAGGGTGGGTTTTCCAGAGAAGCTTTGGCTTTCCCTCTGTAAGGAGACAGGCTGAGCTCATATGCCTCTTTACTCTTGGCCCTTCTCCTTGCCTCATGCCAAGTATATGGATGTAATACCTGGAGATGTTGCAGCCATGTTGTGCCTATGAGGCCACAAGCATGAGAACAAAAGCAACAACTAAGGACATGAAAGAGAAGAACAGAAAAATCTGGGTCCCTAATGGCATCTAGTTGCTCTTCCTCGATACTACTTTTTCACTCAGTGTTCTCCTCATTCTCCAGGCAGTTATGCCCGGTCCTTGCATTTTGCTTATTTGATTGCCCCAGCATCTCATATTTGGATTTCTGCTTTCATTTCTTAGCTAATCTGACTTCAGTCTCTCCCCACACCCATTCATTCTGGTTACTACTGCCATGCTAAACTTACTTAAAGAGTTCTGCCGGAATGTTAAGAATATAGATAGAGGTGTTAGCTAATGCTAAGGTGGTAATCATATTGCAATATATGATTGTAACAAATCAGCACGCATTGTGTAACTTAAACTTACACAGTGTTGTATGTCAATTATATCTTAATAAAAAATTACATGTAATAAAATGTTATGTAAATGCCACCAGCAAAAATAAAAAAAGGGTACTTAGAACTGATACAGAGCTTCTATATAAACTTATATAAAACTATATAGTGTTTAATACATTTATTAATTATGCCATTTAATCTTCATAAAAATATGCAAAGTATATTTTATTATCATCATTACTGGGGAAGTGAAACTTACAAATGGACACGTCCACAGTCACCACCAGTAAGTGGCTGAATTAGAAACAGCATCTGTGTCTCTTGACTCGGAATTTGGTGCTTTTAAAACTATATTACTAAAAAAAAAAAAAAAAAAAAACTATATTACTCTTCTCACTCCGTTTTGCAATTTATTTTCCTGCTCAAAAGCCTACTTGACTTATTAACATTGTGATGTATGAAGCACACTTTAAATAAATTTTCCCGTAGTCTTTCTTCATCCTGCACACGTAACTTTTTTCCTTGTCTCTCCAACATAACTCCTCCACTTTAGTCAGACCAGTCTAAATATAGTTTCTCAAACCTGTTTATTCTGTTTTTCTGCTTTATATTAATCTTTTAAGTCTGGTTCAAATTCTACCTCATCCATATAGCTTTTTTAAAATCTATCTAATTTGGGCCACTCTATTTTTATGTTTTGTAAAACTTCTTAGCAATCGGCCTTATACTCCCTTGTATTACGTTCTAATAATTTTATGTAGTGCAAGCTCACCTCTTCATTTACACTATACACTTGAGAATGGGCCCTACAAGCACTCACTATACTCTAACATAGTTCTAAAACCTTTGTGCAGCCTCTACACAAACTTATAGATAGTCACTGAGTGCAGCATTTCTTGATTGTTTCTCCCTTCCCTTCATTCCGGTCTTTCTTCCTTTTTTTTCCTTCTTTTTTCTTCCCTTCCCCCCTCCCTCCCTCCCTTCCTCCTTCCCTCCTTTCTATCTTTCTTTCTTTCTCTCTCTTTCTTTCTTTCTTTCTTTCTTCCTTCCTTCCTTCCTTTCTTTCTTTCTTCCCTTCCCTTCCCTTCCCTTTCCTTTCCTTCCTTACCCCATCTTCCTCCTTCCCTCTCCCCTCCCTCCCTCCCTCTCTCCCTTCCCTCCTTCCTTCCTTCCCTTTCGTCCCTTCTTTCTTTTGCCTTCTTCCATTGTTCTAGTTGCTGAATGATGAATGAATTAGAAATACCCCACCTTTCATTATAATTGCCACACACCAAGCTGCCTGATAAATCATCAGCCTCATCAGCTGATTTCAACCCACTGTGAACCTGTATTTTGTTCTTATTGCTCCATTATTCAAATCCATTGCCCCCAATTTTACTAAAGACTTTCATAATGAAAAACATCATAAAAGAAATGTACATAGCAAGCTCTTCCCAGTACTGTTATGTGTGGATGTCTATATCCCCAAGACCTGACTATTGCAGTTAAATATTTGAAACTCAAGTGTCAAAAGCAGAGAAGCAGGAACAGTTACAGAATGCTGTCATAAAAAGGCTCATCTAGCTTGATGTACTCCATTTTATAGTGAGTAAATTTCTAAAAGGATTTTGAGTTTCAGAAAATGTAATTGGGGTGGCCACAGTGCTTTCCAAACTCTGGGTTGGTCTAGAAGTCTTTGACTGAGGGTGAAGAACCTCTTTGTCTTCACCCAATGGGGCTTTGTCTTTTGGGGCGCTGACCTTAGGAGAAGGAGTCATCATGACATTGCTTCTGGATATGTTGATGTCAAGATGTCTAGTGAGTATTCAGTGGAGATTTTGATTAGGCAGCTGAAAATATGAGATTAGAAAGTAGGAAAAGATCTGAACTCATGATCTAAAATTGGGAGACCTCATTATAAAAACCATTTGACTATATGAAATCAAGGAGATACTAAACATTAATAAATAAAAGAAGTCTGAAGACCTTTTCCAAAGGACCCTTCGGAAAGGCCTTATGTGCAAAACACTGTAGATGTTCATCATTCAAGGGTAAGGGAGTGATGAGGGTCCAGCAAAGAGCCTGAGCAGGAGCCCCCTGAGAGCTTGCTTCTCTCTCTCTCTCGCTCTCTCCCTGTCTCTGTCTCTGTCTCTTTCTCCTCTATTTAGCTTCAATATCAGAATGCAGCCCTGACCCTGGTTTGTAAGGAAGTCTAACATGTTTCTGTATATCTCTATGGCCCTGATCCTCTATGCTGACTTCCTCTTCTTCTGGGGGGGTGGCCAATGGCAGAATTATCTCCTTGACCTACACATCCTGGGGATTCTCCACGCTATCATGTGCTCTCTCTACAGAATCTCTAATCTGCCGCAGAATGGAGATCTTTGGGTTTTGAATCCATGCTCAATTCCTAACGCTGGACCCTACAGGTCCATTCACTCTACATTTGTTCACTTCCAAGACTCTCCACCCTGAGGATATTTCAGTGGAGTACTCTAACTCAAAGATCAATGCATATTCCACTCATCCCTAGAATGACCCCCTTCTAGACTCTACAAAAAGTTTTAAAACCACAGCAGAAGCCAACTAGCCAGTGGATCTGGTGTTTGCTGGTGAAATAATACACAAATTTTCAATTAGCCCAACCTTCTCTTCCCCTAGAAAGAACTCATTCCTCAAGATACTAGATTTCTATGAGGTGTTGGTTAAAACTGATTTCTAGTTCACAATGTTTCTAGGGAGTTTGTTAAACTTTCTCAATTGAAGGAACTCACCTTGTGCTGTGACTGTTTGGCTCTCAGCTGGCTCATCCCATCCTGCAAGGCAGTTTCCCAATTTCCTTCCACTTTTCATAAAATTATCACAGCCCTTGATGCACTGATTCCCTTTCTTGTGTACTACAAATCTAAGAGACAGGTGATCATAGAATCTCAGATGCAACTGAGAACTTCTCCTTAAATCCAAAGTCAGTCAATAGGCCCATGCAAAACTGAGCTGTTTCTATAATTACTTACACATTATCACATTCAAAAGAAACACTAGTCTGGCATCCATAAAGGCATAGAGGAAGCAATTTAAAACTAGATCACACCCCTGACAGCAAAGCAAATCATATGGCCAGGCCTGGATTCAAGGAGGAAGCAAAACATTTCTCGAATATTCATGCAAGGAGAGAAGAACTGAAAGTATTGGCAAGCATCGGTTATATCTACCCAGAGCCACTGGTGGGTTTTAAGCAGGACTGTGGCACACACACACACACAAAAAGTAGATCACAGAACATATGTTAAATGAGGATTATATTGCATAATGCAGAGTAGATCAGCTTAAAAATTCTGTACTCACTATTCCCAAAGTTTAAAACTGAAGTATTTTCTTGATATTATGCGGTAAGAAGAATAAACTTCCTACACAAAGACAGACATGAAAAACAGAAGTGAAAACAGACATGCCTAAAAACCAACAAAATATCATGGTAAGGTTGGTGATTGGTGTAGTCATTCATAGCTTTCCATTAAAAATTTTGTTTCCAAAATGCAATTTCTTTTGGTTCTCACTGATTAGTGGCATAGTAAGCAAATGTTATACATTTCCATTTAAGAAAGTACATATTAAGTTATATTAAAAACTTTGTGTCACTCTTTGTTGTGTGAAAAATTCCATTTGAAAATCACATTTTTTAGACCTTTTATTTTTACTTCAGTATGATTATCATAAAAAGTTTTGTTTTTACTGTATGAAAATTGGCAATGACAATATTTTGGGGCCAATTAGCCCTCAATTTTATAACAAATTAACACTTAGAGATGAAGTAGATTTGTACTGGTTTCTTTCCAGAAGTCTTCGGAATAATTTATTTGTGTTGGGTCTTAGAGACTATGGAAAGCCCTTGTATCCAATCCTTTAGCCATTCCCCTTTAGTTTTCTTCTTTCGTATAGCCCGTATTCCCTATTCTTCTCATCCAGCAAGCACCATCACCTTTCTGCTTAATGACTGGTATCCACTAGGTAAGGGGAAGGATCTGAGGATTTGGCATCAAATTTGAACTGCATAGATAGTAAGGAAATAGAATAGGAGTGAGGATAGTGCAGGAAGCAGGAGCTATAGCTTTAAGGAAAGTAGTGGGCAATGGGAAATTGAATGGATGTTGGGGACACAAAAGTAATTGGAGTGGGCAGAAGAAGAGTGAAGCAGATGCCAACAATTATGTCTTTGATGAAGGCATGGTGTACACAGTGGTCCACAGATTCTTGTCATGACTCCAGTTGAGAAGTGTGGTGTATATCTCCTCGAGACTTGACTCTGACTGCTTGATCAATAGTAGAAATGAGACCATGCCAGTTTCTGGGCCCTGGGCCTTAGGAAACTGACAGCTTCCACTTCCTGTCTTTTGGAGGTTTGGCTTAAATTCCAGCTGCCATGTTGAGAGGAAGCTTAACAAGCAATGGAGAGGCCACATGTAGGTGTTCTGCTTAACAGTCCCTTAGAGGTTCTAACTGACACCGGACACGTGTGTGAATGGGCCTCCCTGTGACTCCAGCCTCCATCTGGTCAGTCACCTGTGGCCTTGAGTCTCGCCAGCTGAGTGCCCAGACACCAGGAAGCAGAGGCAAGGCATTCCCATTGCGCCCTGTCTGAAATTCTGACTCACAGAATCCAAGATCGTAATAAAATGGTGGTTGTTCTACATCGCTAAGTGTGGAGTGATTTTTTTTTTTTTTAATGTAGAGATAGTAACTGGAACAACCATTATCAGGCACAGGATAGCACTATTGATCAAGACCTGTCTTCTCTTCACTGATATAAATCATGTGAGAATCCTGACTATACAGCTGTACATAAAAAGGGAGTGATTTGAGGCCCCAAATAAGGTAACTTGTAAATGTTGGACTCTGAACAGATGAAATTCCCTTTGAATAAGAAAAGGTATCCTAAAAATTATAGAGAGCTTTTTCTTCTTTTCAGGAAAAACAAACCAATTAGTAAATAGATTTTCAAGCATGAGGTCATTTCTTTGATGACGACCTTGTCACCTCCCTTGTTTGTACTGTGTGTGTCTTTCTCCTAAGCATTCGTGACAAGGGGAACTTTTACAGTCAGTAGATTACAGCCTGTGACTGACGTAGCTAGATAGTTGAGGTGGCCAGCTTTGAACTCCCTTATTATTGCGAAGTTGAAAGAAATGGCTTTACTTCTACCAGTACGGTCATCTGCCAAATTTAACTTGCACATTTCTAAATCACTTACATATTTTAAAGGATTAAAATTAAAGATGAGATTAAGAACTTTCCTCTTGGCTTCAAAGGGAGAACCAAAATCTCCACACAGCCTAACTGACAACCTCCTTTGCTGTCTGGAAAGGGGGATGGGGAAAAAAAAAAAGATTTACTTGCAGGATTTCTTTAGTTCTTAACCTCTTGTTTTCCATCCAGTGTTGTTCTGGAGTACGTTAGAATGTTGAGATAAATTGTGAGGCTTACCTTGGCTGTATTTATTTTAATTTTTAATTTTTTTATCTTTTGAATTTATTTTATTTATTCTTTTATACAGCAGGTTCTTATTAGTTATCCATTTTATACATATTAGTGTATACATGTCAATCCCAATCTCCCAATTCATCACACTACCCCCTCTGCCACTTTCCCCCCTTGGTGTCCATACATTTCTTCTCTACATCTGTGTCTCTATTTCTGCCCTGCAAACCAGTTCACCTGTACCATTTTTCTAGGTTCCACATACATGCATTAATATACGATATTTGTTTTTCTCTTTCTGACTTACTTCACTCTGTATGACAGTCGCTAGCTCCATCCACGTCTCTACAAATCCTTGGCTGTATTTCAACCTAAAGTGACATTTAAGAAATCGATACAGAATAGGCGTCCATTTCTGAACTTGGCTCTGACTCCAGCCCTTAGGAGGGAGGTTCATTTGACATGTTATGGCAGAATTAGTGTTGTTGCCATAACAGGGACTTTCCCCTAATAAATTTTTCTCTCTGGAGATTTCAACACTTCAAAAGATGATACAGCATACCTTCTGCAAACCAGAGGACGATAAGGTTTCATGTAGGCAATGGAGCCAATGATTACTTCTGAACCCCAACATGTAATTATGGAGGCAGCACGAGTGAACTTTTAACATGCTTGCTGCTGGCAGAACAGAATATGGGGAGAAATGTCAGGTCGGGGTTGAGGTTCAAAGTTAGGAGCTGGTTTCCAGCTCTGCAGCTGCTATAATTACACAATTCTCTACATTGAAACCATTTATCTCCTGCCAACTGTGGTAATTAATTTTGTCTTCAGTCAGTGGAGGGAGGATTGATCTTCTCTTTATGAAAAACTTTCTCACGCAATTGATTTCCAGTGTTGAAATGTCGGATGGCTTTTCTCCTGTTTTACAGGTACTTACTGGAATCTGAGCTCATGTTCTCTAAATCCATGACTAATGCAAGTCAGAACCAAGTTTATTGATGACGTCCATTTTCCTCCTTAGGGATCAAAGTTTTTCAAAGGATACACTGATTAGGGCTCTTAAATCATCTCTAAGCCTATTTGCATGTAATGTAAGAAGAGCTACCTGTGCAGGTAAATACCTGTTAGCTGCACAAACAAGAAATACAATCTTTTGCAGGCTTACGTAATTCTTTCAGAAAACTTCATATAAACTGATGGTCCATATGCTTAACAAAATTCTTCAACCCAAATACATCCCCGTGACCTTATGGAGTTAAATTAGAATTAAAAATAGGCTTGTCACTGGGCAGCTTTATCTCCATTTCCAGAAAACTTGGGTCATACTTTCAAACATTCTCCCAAACTTTTTTACTAGGCTTAATATGAGAGCCTTTTGACGTAATGCTTCTCCAAAGTATGGAGGTATTATTATTAAAAAGAGAGAGGTGGGGGGAGAGGACAGTTTTAAAGAATATGAGGAAATGTCTGTGACTGAATTATAATCTGTATTTTGGGTTTTAGAGAAAATCACTGTGAACTAAAGACAGTATATAATTTTCATTTGATTTACTTTTTGAGTCTTCAAAGTCTTTGAACTGAGCCCATGAAAGATCTTCATGGTTAAGCAAAACTGAAAATCACCAGTGAATTCTTCTCAAGAGATTAGATGAGTCAAGCAATACTGGTATTAAGCAAAATGTAATCGGGCTTGAGGATAAAAGGGAAATTTGGCAGTGCTGGGGATGAGAGGATAGTGATGGGAAGGTAAAATTGAGAAACAATTTAATTTTACATTTTTTTTCCTAAAAATTAAAATTTGAGTTTATCTCCATGTATCCCTCTGTCCAGTTTAGTACTAAAATTTTGGACCTGGAAAGGGCTTTAAAGGTGACGATTCCAGTGCTTGTACTTTTCCAGCTTTAATGTGAATATGCATCTCTTGGGGATCTTGTTAAGATGCAGATTCTAATTCAGGAGGTTGAGGCCTGAGAGTGAGCATTTCTTTTTTTTTTTAATTTATTTATTTATTTACTTATGGCTGTGTTGGGTCTTCGTTTCTGTGCGAGGGCTTTCTCTAGTTGTGGCAAGTGGGGGCCACTCTTCATCGCGGTGCGCGGGCCTCTCACTGTCACGGCCTCTCCTGTTGCGGAGCACAGGCTCCAGACGCGCAGGCTCAGTAATTGTGGCTCACGGGCCTAGTTGCTCCGCGGCATGTGGGATCTTCCCAGACCAGGGCTCGAACCCGTGTCCCCTGCATTGGCAGGCAGATTCTCAACCACTGTGCCACCAGGGAAGCCAAGAGAGTGAGCATTTCTAAGATCCTTCCTCCAACCAGTCTTTGGGTACCAAGGATCTAGTTCACGTTCCACTCCATCTCTTTGCAGACGAGCATAGTAAGGGTTAGAGATACTGAGTTTCCCAAGACCACACAGCTACTCAATGACAAAGATGTGAGGAGGACAGATCATGTCCCCCAGTCCAGTATTTCCTACGTGGAACCAGAGTTTTCCAGTCTTGTTCTGTTGGCAAAAAGCCATGAAAATCATGCTCTTTGCAGAATACCCTTAAACACTCACATATTCAATGAATATTACACAACTTGGTGCTACATCAGATAGCATCTCAGAATAGATTCTAGCAATAGAAGTCCAATATTTCATCAGTGAACAGGTGGGTGAGCTCAAGAGGAAATCCCGGTTTTGTGTAATCCGGGTTACATCATTTGAGGAGTTTTCTTTTTAAAAAAAGGTGTTCGAAATGACAAATACAGGGCTTCCTTGGTGGCGCAGTGGTTAAGAATCCACCTGCCAATGCAGGGGACATGGGTTCCATCCCTGGTCCGGGAAGATCCCACATGCCGCGGAGCAACTAAGCCCATGCGCCACAACTACTGAGCCTGCGCTCTAGAGCCTGCAAGCCACAACTACTGAAGCCCACGTGCCTAGAGCCCGTGCTCCACAGCAAGAGAAGCCACCGCAATGAGAAGCCCGCGCACCGCAACGAAGAGTAGCCCCCACTCGCAGCAACTAGAGAAAGCCCGCGTGTAGCAACAAAGACCCAACGCAGCCAAAAATAAATAAATAAGTAAATAAACTTATTTTAAAAATTACAAATACAAATTATTAGGAAAGTTCATACTTATCTGGAATGGGAGAAGAAATCCCAGTAAGTAACTCAGTCATTAGAGATTCCTGCCTCTGTCTTTTGAGATCGCTTTAGGTAATTTATCAGAAATATTTATAAAGAATTGTTCCTCTGTGCAGCTTAGCACTCACTCCCGTTACTTACAAGAACCTTTGCCAGTGAGTGGTCCTGAAGCTTCATCTTCATCAGCTTCATTGTAAAGCTGCTTCTGGTCTGCGACAAAGCTTGAGAACCAGTGCTGCCTCATTAGAGAGGGCTCTATGCTCTTGGTGACCCTGGTGCAGTTCTAAGGGGTTACTGAGACCCATTCCAAACCCCTTCACGGGGCAGATACTCAGTGTGCTGGTCCTCCACCAGATTTGACCCCTTGAGATTCTTATCTAGACAAATTCTTCTGTTAGAATAGTAAAGGGTGTTGTGTTAGTGCTCACTCAGCTTCATTACCTACTTATAAGGCACAGAGAGAAGCCAATACAAAAACCAGGAAGGTAGAAGAAAGTCAAACAACTCTGAGCACATGTGCCAGCTTTAGAACTTTCTCCCATCTGAGTACTACCCTTTCCACTGTGTCTTTTATCAACACCTGCCCCATCCTAATTATGACCCAGATTTTGCTTCTTTGCTAATGTTCAACACTTTCGGTCAGCAGGGTATTTATGAAAGTCACCTAAACTATAGAACTGAATCATAAAACAAAAAGTAAAATGATGTGAAGACAGTATGTGAGTGCTACAGTGCTTCCAAAGGGTCTTAGATATTGCTAATCTGAATTTATTTATTTATTTTTTAACATCTTTATTGGAGTATAATTGCTTTACAATGGTGTGTTAGTTTCTGCTTTATAACAAAGTGAATCAGCTATACATATACATATATCCTCATATCTCCTCCCTCTTGCATCTCCCTCCCACCCTCCCTATCCCACCCCTCTAGGTGCTCACAAAGCACCAAGCTGATCTCCCTGTGCTATGCGGCTGCTTCCCACTAGCTATCTATTTTACATTTCATAGTGTATATATGTCCATGCCACTCTCTCACTTTGTCACATCTTACCCTTCCCCCTCCCCATATCCTCAAGTCCATTCTCTAGTAGGTCTGTGTCTCTATTCCCGTCTTGCCCCTAGGTTCTTCATGTCCTTTTTTTTTTTTTCTTAGATTCCATATATATGTGTTAGCATACTGTATTTGTTTTTCTCTTTCTGACTTACTTCACTCTGTATGACAGACTCTAACTCCATCCACCTCACTACAAATAACTCAATTTCGTTTCTTTTTATGGCTGAGTAATATTCTATTGTATATATGTGCCACATCTTTATCCATTCATCCAATGATGGACACTTAGGTTGCTTCCATGTCCTGGCTATTGTAAATAGAGCTGCAATGAACATTTTGGTACATGACTCTTTTTGAATTATGGTTTTCTCAGGGTATATGCCCAGTAGTGGGATTGCTGGGTCGTATAGTAGTTCTATTTTTAGTTTTTTAAGGAAACTCCATACTGTTTCCATAGTGGCTGTATCAATTTATATTCCCACCAACAGTGCAAGAGTGTTCCCTTTTCTCCACACCCTCTCCAGCATTTATTGTTTCTAGATTTTTTGATGATGGCCATTCTGACTGGTGTGAGATGATATCTCATTGTAGTTTTGATTTGCATTTCTCTAATGATTAGTGATGGTGAGCATTCTTTCATGTGTTTGTTGGCAATCTGTAGATCTTCTTTGGAAAAATGTCTATTTAGGTCTTCTGCCCATTTTTGGATTGGGTTGTTTGTTTTTTTGTTATTGAGCTGCATGAGCTGCTTGTAAATTTTGGAGATTAATCCTTTGTCAGTTGCTTCATTTGCAAATATTTTCTCCCATTCTGAGGGTTGTCTTTTGGTCTTGTTTATGGTTTCCTTTGCTGTGCAAAAGCTTTTAAGTTTCATTAGGTCCCATTTGTGTATTTTTGTTTTTATTTCCATTTCTCTAGGAGCTGGGTCAAAAAGGATCTTGCTGTGATTTATGTCATAGAGTGTTCTGCCTATGTTTCCTCTAAGAGTTTGATAATGTCTGGCCTTACATTTAGGTCGTTAATCCATTTTGAGTTTATTTTTGTGTATGGTGTTAGGGAGTATTCTAATTTCATACTTTTACATGTAGCTGTCCAGTTTTCCCAGCACCACTTATTGAAGAGGCTGTCTTTTCTCCACTGTATATGCTTGCCTCCTTTATCAAAGGTAAGGTGACCATATGTGCATGGGTTTATCTCTGGGCTTTCTATCCTGTTCCATTGATCTATGTTTCTGTTTTTGTGCCAGTACCATACTATCTTGATTACTGTAGCTTTGTAGTATAGTCTGAAGTCAGGGAGCCTGATTCCTCCAGCTCCATTTTTCGTTCTCAAGATTGCTTTGGCTATTCGGGGTCTTTTGTGTTTCCATACAAATTGTGAAATTTTCTGTTCTAGTTCTGTGAAAAATGCCAGTGGTAGTTTGATAGGGATTGCACTGAATCTGTAGATTGCTTTGGGTAGTAGAGTCATTTTCACAATATTCATTCTTCCAATCCAAAAACATGGTATATCTCTCCATCCGTAGGTATCATCTTCAATTTCTTTCATCGGTGTCTTATAATTTTCTGCATACAAGTATTTTGTCTCCTTAGGTAGGTTTATTCCTAGGTATTTTATTCTTTTTGTTGCAATGGTAAATGGGAGTGGTTTCTTAATTTCTCATTCAGATTTTTCATCATTTGTGTATAGGAATGCAAGAGATTTCTGTACATTAATTTTGTATCCTGCTACTTTACCAAATTCATTGATTAGCTCTAGTAGTTTTCTGGTAGAGTCTTTAGGATTCTCTATGTATAGTATCATGTCATCTGCAAACACTGACAGCTTTTCTTTTTCTTTTTCTGATTTGGATTCCCTTAATTTCTTTTTCTTCTCTGATTGCTGTGGCTAAAACTTCCAAAACTATGTTGAATAATAGTGGTGAGAGTGGACAACCTTGTCTTGTTCCTGATCTTAGAGGAAATGGTTTAAGTTTTTCACCATTGAGAACAATTTTGGCTGTGGGTTTGTCATATATGGCCTTTATTATGTTGAGGTAAGTTCCCTTTATGCCTACTTTCTGGAGGGTTTTTATCATAAATGGGTGTTGAATTTTGTTGAAAGCTTTTTCTGCATCTATTGAGATGATCATATGGTTTTTCTCTTTCAATTTGTTAATATGGTGTATCACATTGTTTGATTTGTGCATATTGAAGAATCCTTGAATTCCTGGGATAAACCCCACTTGATCATGTTGTGTGATCCTTTAATGTGCTGTTGGATTCTGTTTGCTAGTATCTTGTTGAGGATTTTTCATCTATGTTCATCAGTGATATTGGCCTGTAGATTTCTTTCTTTGTTGCATCTTTGTCTGGTTTTGGTATCAGGGTGATGGTGGTCTCGTAGAATGAGTTTGGGAGTGTTCCTCCCTCTGCTATATTTTGGAAGCGTTTGAGAAGGATAGGTGTTAGCTCTTCCTAAATGTTTGATAGAATTCGCCTGTGAAACCATCTGGTCCTGGACCTTTGTTTGTTGGAAGATTTTTATTCACAGTTTCAATTTCAGTGCTTGTGATTGGTCTGTTTATATTTTCTATTTCTTCCTGGTTCAGTCTCGGAAGGTTGTGCTCTTCTAAGAATTTGTCCATTTCTTCCAGGTTGTCCATTTTATTGGCATAGGGTTGCTTGTAGTAATCTCTCATGATCCTTTGTATTTCTGCAGTGTCAGTTTTTACTTCTCCTTTTTCATTTCTAATTCTAGTGATTTGAGTCTTCTCCCTTTTTTTCTCAATGGGTCTGGCTAATGGTGTATCAATTTTGTTTACCTTCTCAAAAAACCAGCTTTTAGTTTTATTGATCTTTGTTATCGTTTCCTTCATTTCTTTTTCATTTATTTCTGATCTGATCTTTATGATTTCTTTCCTTCTGCTAACTTTGGGGTTTTTTTTTGTTCTTCTTTCTCTAATTGCTTTAGGTGTAAGGTTAGGTTGTTTATTTGAGATGTTTCTTGTTTCTTGAGGTAGGATTGTATTGCTATAAGCTTCCCTCTTAGAACTGCTTTTGCTGCATCCCATAGGTTTTGGGTCATCGTGTTTTCATTGTCATTTGTTTCTAGGTATTTTTTGATTTCCAACTTGATTTCTTCAGTTATTTAGTAGTGTATTGTTTAGCCTCCATGTGTTTGTATTTTTTACAGATTTTTTCCTGTAATTGATATCTAGTCTCATAGCGTTGTGGTCGGAAAAGATACTTGATATGATTTCAATTTTTAAAAATTTACCAAGGCTTGATTTGTGACTGAAGATATGATCTATCCTGGAGAATGTTCCAGAGCACTTGAGAAGAAAGTGTATTCTGTTGTTTTTGGATGGAATGTCCTATAAATATCAATTACATCTATCTTGTTTAATGTATCATTTAAAGCTTGTGTTTCCTTATTTATTTTCATTTTGGATGATCTGTCCACTGGTGAAAGTGAGGTGTTAAAGTCCTCTACTATGATTGTATTACTGTCAATTTCCCCTTTTATGGCTGTTAGCATTTGCCTTATGTATTGAGGTGCTCCTATGTTGGGTGCATAAATATTTACAATTGTTATATCTTCTTCTTGGATTGATCCCTTGATCATTGTGTAGTGACTTTCTTTGTCTCTTGTAATAGTCTTTATTTTAAAGTCTACTTTGTCTGATATGAGAATTGCTACTCCAGCTTCCTTTTGATTTCCATTTGTACGGAATATCTTTTTCCATCCCCTCCCTTTCAGTCTGTATGTGTCCCTAGGTCTGAAGTGGGTCTCTTGTAGACAGCATATATACGGGTCTTGTTTTTGTATCCATTCAGCCAGTCTATGTCTTTTGGTTGGAGCATTTACTCCATTTACATTTAAGGTATTATCGATATGTATGTTCCTTTTACAATTTTCTTAATTGTTTTGGGTTTGTTATTGTAGGTCTTTTCCTTCTCTTGTGTTTCCTGCCTAGCGAAGTTCCTTTAGCATTTGTTGTAAAGCTGGTTTGGTGGTGCTGAATTCTCTTAACTTTTGCTTGTCTGTAAAGGTTTTAATTTCTCTCTCGAAACTGAGTGAGATCTTTGCTGGGTAGAGTAATCTTGGTTGTAGGTGTTTCCCTTTCATCACTTTAAATATGTCCTGCCACTCCCTTCTGGCTTGCAGAGTTTCTGCTGAAAGATCAGCTGTTAATCTTATGGGGATTCCCTTGTATGTTATTTGTTGTTTTTCCCTTGCTGCTTTTAATATTTTTTCTTTGTATTTAATTTTTGATAGTTTGATTAATATGTGTCTTGGCATGTTTCTCCTTGGATTTACCCTGTATGGGACTCTCGGTTCTTCCTGGACTTGATTAACTATTTCCTTTCCCATATTGGGGAAGTTTTCAACTATAATCTCTTCAAATATTTTCTCAGTCCCTTTCTTTTTCTCTTCTTCTTCTGGGACCCCTATAATTCAAATGTTGGTGCGTTTAATGTTGTCCCAGAGGTCTCTGAGACTGTCCTCAATTCTTTTCATTCTTTTTTCTTTATTCTGCTCTGTGGTAGTTATTTCCACTATTTTATCTTCCAGGTCACTTGTCCATTCTTCTGCCTCAGTTATTCTGCTGTTGATTCCTTCTAGAGAATTTTTAATTTCATTTATTGTGCTGTTCACCATTGTTTGTTTGCTCTTTAGTTCTTCTAGGTCCTTATTAAATGCTTCTTGTATTTTCTCCATTCTATTTCCAGGATTTTGGATCATCTTTACTATCATTACTCTGAATTCTTTTTCAGGTAGACTGCCTATTTCCTCTTCATTTGTTTGGTCTGATGGGTTTTTACCTTGCTCCTTCATCGGCTGCATATTTCTCTGTCTTCTCATTTTGCTTAACTTACTGTGTTTGGGGTCTCCTTTTCACAGGCTGCAGGTTCGTAGTTCCCGTTGGTTTTGGTGTCTGCCCCCAGTGGCTAAGGTTGATTCAGTGGGTTGTGTAGGCTTCCTGGTGGAGGGGACTGGTGTCTGTGTTCTGGTGGATGAGGCTGGATCTTGTCTTTCTGGTGGGCAGGTCCACGTCCGATGGTGTGTTTTGGGGTGTCTGTGACCTTATTATGATTTTAGGCAGCCTCTCTGCTAATGGGTGGGGTTGTGTTCCTGTCTTGCTAGTTGTTTGGCATAGGGTGTCCAGCACTGTAGCTTGCTGGTTGTTGAGTGGAGCTGGGTCTTAGCATTGAGAAGGAGATCTCTGGGAAAGGTTTTGTTGTTTGATATTACGTGGAGCTGGGAGGTCTCTGGTGGACCAATGTCCTGAGCTTGGCTCTCCCACCTTAGAGGCACAGGCCTGACATCCGGTCGGAGCACCAAGACCTTGTCAGCCACATGGCCAGACCAAGTTCAACCAAAGTTGTGGTACTTATTTCCCTTGTAGGAGTCCACATGGTATTCAGAGGCACCGTGGAAAGAGTATGTTAGTAGCTACCATGTCTTGGGTCCTGTGGATTGCCTTTTCCTTCAGCCGCACCACCTCCCAGCAGGTCCTGAGGAGACGGGGCTCCCATCAGCGTGAACTGGACCCCACAGCATCCCAAAGCCGAAGCCCCAGCAAGTGCTGAGGAGAATTGGCTCCCATTAGCATGGACTCAACCCTGTGTTGTCCTGAAGCCCCCGGGCTGTCAGCATGGACTCAGCCCCATGTGTTCCAGAAGCTAAAGCCCCAGTGGGTCCTAAAGAGACCAGGTTCGCGTCAGCTGCCCCGCTAATTTGAATTTAAAGCTATTTTACATTTACTTTTATAAATACACAAAATCCTGTTTCAGAAGACATTTGCTATATTTTATTTTCATATGTTAGAGGATCCCCCTTGTCCTGCAGTTTAGCATGGTTTCAGCCTAACAAATATGATTAAACTAAAATTATCAGAGAGCGTGATGGATGTTTAAAATCTTCGGAGAGAGAACGTTAAGAACATTGCACTTTTCTTTGGTATTGACGTTATATGATGAATCATAATAACACATTTTGAGCTGTCCATCTTGTCTCTTTGTATTTATTTAACTGGGATGTGTAGTTTTGTTATATTCACTGTTTATGCCAGCTATGGTAGATGCTATATCACATATATCTAAAATTGGTTTACAGATCAGGATGATTTATTTAAATTAGACAAACACCCACATCAATTTATACTATGGAAATCAGCTTTGATTTCCTTTTTGTGGCCAACTTGGGAAAAAATCTGGTGAAATCATTTAGTCTCAGAGTTTGCTTTATGAGTGATTTTCTCTGGGTAAAGAAGGGGGGACCTTCTGCTAAATTGGGGCTCTGGGTGACCAAGCATCTCTAGGAGGAACAAAGGAAAAGAACAGAGGGGCTAATTGTTTAATTAGTAAATGTCTGCTTGGTTAATGACATATTAATGAGTTTTTAAGACCGTCATATCATTTACCATAAAAGACCCATGTGCCTATCCCTGGATGTACTGTATAATTAAGTAATGTGGCCCAGAGGAGTTAATCATTTAAAACCCTGTCATCTTTCTCAAGTTTTCAGATCGAAAAGCCAGCACAGAAGGCACCTGCCAGGTAGAGTCAGGGTGGCACATAATTCTGAACTAAATTGTCTCTCTGCAATGGTTACACAGTCAGATGTCTGCCCAGAAGCAGAATTTTTTTTTTTCTTTTTCTTTTGACAATCAAGAGAGCTGCTAAGACACTGCTGGTTGCTTGCTGGCGTTCAGTTATTGGCTCTGAGAATGTCAGTTTGTTGAAATGCCGTTTGAGCGGCTTTTGAGGACTTAAAAGAATATAGAGGCTCAGAGGACGCTCTAATTCTAGAATGGTGCTATCCAATATGGTAGCCACTTGCCACATGTACCTATTTAAATTTAAGGTAATTAAAATGAAATAAAATCAAACATTCATGTTCAAAGTCACGTTAACCACATGTCAAGTGCTCAGTAGCCACGTGTGGCTAGTGGTTACTTCATTGGCAGCACCAATACAGAACTTTTCTGCCATTACAAAGAGCTCTCTTGGACTGTGCGGTCGTGGAAGCCGTCAGGACCAGCATGAAACAGCGTTCAACCCGCTTCCTTCCACGTCCACCACTAAAGAGCTGAAGAGACAACGCATTCTTCAAACTCTGGGCACTCAGCCTAATCCTACATAACTAGCTCACATTCTTTTTCATGGGGCAGGATCCATACCCAAACACTGGTAGCCCTTTGTTTAGACCAGGAAGTGAAATTTTACCTGACCACAGAGTACATGATTTGGGGGCTATAAATCATGCTCCTATTGGTAAATTATAAAGCTTAGTACCACAATCAGCATGATGGAATTTTCCAGCCCATCTCCTTGTTCTAACCTGCTTCGCCAGGACCCTCTACTTCTGCTTCCTTCAGGCCAGCAGGACGGAATATAAGTTAGAAGCAGTGGTTCCACTCCTCCTGCATCTGCCAATGTGGTTTTCCCTGGAGTTAAATTCTGTGTCCAGAAATGTTTGAATGTCTTAATTTTCTTGGACCTTCCACGTAAATGAGTTGTCCAAATGGGTTATTTTAAATAATTTAAATACCATTCCCTTTTCCTAAGACTGTGCCATACAGTCTGATTTTCATTAATATTTCCTTGTATCAGCTCTCTTTTCTCTTCTTGGCCCCTATAATTCTAAATATATTGGCTATTTGGGGGTCATTATAAATTTCATATCCTGCAAACTGTGATTATACACGTAAGCAGGTGATACCCTGTACAACTGGGGGTGCACTCCATTGCATCCTTAGAGTCGAAATGCTTGACACCCTTTCCCTAATCTGCTGGTAAAAGCAAGAAAACTCTACTTCTCAAGATTCCTGCTGTAGCCCACGTCCCCTGCATTAAATGTCTTTTGCTAGGAGCTGTGTAACATTGGTTCTACCGCCAATGACTGTCCCATCACACCTGACACCTATGCTTCAAATAATTTAGGCTTGGAGTACCACACAGCCCCCCAGGTTCCGACAAATCCCAGAGGATTCTACCTTCTAGTGGTCCAACGCTTTCTTTGTGTCATTTGCAGTGGAAGGACATTGGTCAATTCGATTTCAAAAACATAGTTCTAGAAGTCGAAGTACACAGCTTGAACATAGCTCTGTTGGTAAATGCACATCCATTCTTCTGGCCTGGAGAAATCTTGCAGGAAATATTGTTTGAGCATCAGAAAGGTTGCTGTGAAATTCCCATTTTATTTTCTCCTCTTTGGACGTCAGGTGGGGTAGATTTGATCATTGCCCACAGGTATTCACTCTCTCCCCACTTCATCCTTGGGGGGAGTACAGTTCCTCACCCTTTGGCCCTGTGACTTGTTTTGTGTCATGGTGGAGAGAGCGTTCTTTCCCACCCCTTAATTTGGGTGTGTTTCACTCTGGTCAAATGGATGTTATCAGTTGTAATTTGAGCAGAAGCATAAACTCTGCTTGCCACTTTGGGTTTGCACTTTTATGCTCCTACCTTTCATCCTGAGAAAAATGTGCTTTGAGTAGCTATTCCAGGAGGATGAGAGAGACAGAGTAAGCCGACCCAACCTGAAGCTGAGACCCGGACCCAACTGAGGCCAGCCTTGATCAGCTAAACTCCAGCCAGGCTGCAGATGTGTGAGCAAGAAGTATGTGCTTTTTTTAATTTTTCCTAATGCTACTGAGATTTCGGATCTGTCAATAGGTGCAACATCAACCAGACCCCTCCTTTTACTTCTTAGTAGGGCAATGTTGGTTGTGTGTGAAACAGTCGTATGGCAACTGGGTTTGTGCGGGCAAAAGTGTCTGGTCATTCTGGCTTTACACTTTAATGGTGATGAGACACTTGGAACCAGAGCAGGGCAAGTATTTACCTACTCAGTTCTACCTTCGTTCCACTGCGGTAGGGAAATACAAGAAGATCGTCTTGGTGAGTCAAGACTGAAATGCAGAAGTAGGTGAAGGCCTTAGTTCTTATAGTACTCATAGGTGCCAGTATGGTTTTTGTAGTCATTAGAGAAGTGTATCATATTCTACTTTTTCTCTATACTCTTACATCCATATTCTTCTTGAAGTTACCCTTGACCAATTACTTGGTTTGCACATAAGCTGTAAACAGATGTTATGTGTGTTATGTGTCACTTCTGGGTAGAAGCTCTGAGTACTAGTGTTCAACTTACCTTCCTATTCCCTCTGCTATTGTAAGTGACCACTCTCCACATGGTGGTGGATGACGCTATAGAAGCCAAGTTCAGAGTTGATAGAATTATACATTTGCATTTGTACCCACTGAATTTTTGTCATCGTTGGTGATGTACCGTAACCTAACCTATCCTGACTCTTACAATTCCTTATATTCAAGATGATTGAAATATAGTAAAGGAGATTAGACAGAAGACTATCCAAAGCAATATGAGAATAACAGCATATACATGGTTCAAAATAAATTTTATCTGAATGCTGAAAAAGAGAAATTGCTTCCGACCAAGGTGATCAGGTAAGACATAATCAAAGATGAGTAAGTTGAGCAGTCGTTTGAATGTGATAAGATCAGGGTAGACAAATGGTGGTGGAAGGCATTCAAGAGAGATGAAATGGAAACAGAGTCGGAGAGCCCAAGGGATGTTTCAAGAATGGAGAGCAGACAGACAGGCTAGCATTCAGGCCCTTTAAAGCAGGGTCACTGCACAGAGCTGAGCAGGCTTTCAGTGTAGAATCTTGCGCTGCGGCCTTGAGTGTAAGGGCCAATGATAGAAAAGACCAGATAAATAGGCCAAGGCACAGGGTGAAGATCCTTGAATGTCAGACAAAGAAGTTTGATCTGTGTTCTGTGCAATGAGAGCCATCAATGTTTTACGAGTAGGGAAGGTATCAGATCAAAGTTGCAAGAGGATTGTTCTAACATGGGCTTCAAGATGAATAGGAAAAAAAAGAGAAGAAAAGAATTTCTAGAACTTTCTCTCTCCTTTGCTTTGGCTACAAGTCCCACTGCAACAATTGGAGAGTGAGATGCTAAGGGCCTGAAATAAGACTCAGGAGATGGGAGTATAAAAATGAACAGTCACTTCGAGAGGGAAACGAGTATCACGTGGTCGTTACGGGCTGTATTATCTCAGGGGAACCACGCTGAGCCTTTGAGTCCTTATATGCAAAATGGCAGTAACACCAGTACACATGTCCCAGACTTCTCCAGGGGAGTAAATAAGGAAATTCATTCATCCCAGTGCCTGTTCTGTCCGGGTATTATGTTTCCAGTAGCTAGAAGCTACTTTTATTTAAAATAATGATCACTTTGGTTTCTTCCAAGGAGTATTATGGTATTTTTTTTTTCTATTAAGCATTCACTTTGCTGTTTCTATGTAATGCTTCTTTAGAAGAGGAAAAAAAACTTCCTCAAAATGTTAAGCTATCAAAATAAAAATGAAAACAAAATGCACTTTTCTGTTATTTCAATACCACTTGTCCATTAGACCAGAAACACCAAGTAAGCATGACCATCAAGGCAGTTCTTTGTGCAGTTGGTAATTCCTTTTAAGGCCCCGAGGGAGGTTGGTAGGGAAGAATACTGAATAGGAAGGCAAACAAGATTAGGTCAGCACCCAATCTCCCTTTGGGGGGATTCACAGAACTGTTCTTGTTTGAATAAGCAAAGCTTTTGCAAAAGTTCGGTTTGTTTCTTACTGAATTCCAAGTTGTTTCCGTATCCTTTGGCTAATACTTTAAAAGGTAAAGCAAATATTCCAAAAAGGTAAAATACCACTTTAAATAAAAAGTGGAAAAGTTGGTTTTCAAAAGCTAGAGAAAGTCAGCAAAAATAGTAAAGCCTACTTTAGCTGGATAAACTGAAAACTGGTGGGTTCTAGCAATATCTATGTGTCTCTTCTCTGCCAGGACCTATCCTGGGCACTTGTATACTCACTTCATCATAATTAGTAAAGAAGTTGTTATTCCATTTTTCAAATGAGGAAAGAGCAATTCAATCAATTTTTAAAAACCGAAATAAAAATGTGATTTTATTCATTCATTAGACATGGATTTATGAGCCCTTACTTTATGTCAGACATTGTTCAAAGCACTAAGCTATAACCTCCACCAAGACTCAGATCCTAATTTCCAGCAGCTCCAGGTGTAGTAGGGGAAAAACAAGTAAATAAGGAAATAGTATGATGAGGGCTTTAAGAGCCCGGCTCCAGGGAAAGGCTCCTTGGGTGAGGAGACCTCGGGGCTGAGTCCTGCTGTGTGACTAAGGGTTGGTGTCTGCCAAGGTGAGAGGGCAGGACATCAGCAGAAAGCTGTGTAGGTCAAGGTGGCTGCAGCATAGCACGAGGGACGGGGCCTGACCGAGGCCTTGGCCATGGGCTTCCTTACAGTGCTATGGTATCTGGACTTGTTCTTGCTGGCTTTATCAGAATCTGGCAAACCCTTAACACTGCTTCCTCTGTTACATTGCTCGAAGGCACTGTTATTCCTTACTGTGATTACTGACATAGTCTCTTGCTTGGTGTCCCTGCTTCTGCCACTACACCCCAAGTCTACTCTAATACTGCCAGAATATCCTGGTAAAATGTAAGCCAGATCATGTCACTCTGCTTAAAAATTTCTATGTTTTCCACTCATTTAGAAAAGTTAAGTGCTCAAATGGCTTTAGTGAATCTGCTCCCTTCTACCTTTCACTTTCCCACACCATTCACTCTCTGATCTCATTTCCCATTGTTCTTCCTCCTTCTCACTCTGGGCCAGATGAAGAGGCTTTCTTGCTGTTCCTAGGGCACACCTATGTCCGCAAAGCATCCTCTCACCTCAGGACCTTTGCACGTGCTCATCTCTCTGCTTACAATGCTCTTCTCTCTGACCCCCATAAGGTCTTTACTTAAATGTCACCCTCTTGGTGAGACTTCCCCAAGCCCCTTTATCTAAAGTTGTAACCCATCCTTCTACCTGTCTCAGCAATTTCCAGTTCCCTTTCATCTAGTTCACCATGTAACACACTTAGATTTTATTTATTCATCTTGTTTATTTTCTATCTCCATCCCCTAGCATATAAGTTCTGCAAAGGGAGGCATGTTTGTCTGCTCATTGCTGTATCTCCAGTGCCGGCAGCAGTGCCTGGCGTAGAATGGCTTCCCACTAAACATTCTTGACTAAATAAATGAGTGCATTTGGACACAACTGCAACAGTTACAAACGCCTTCTGAGATGAGCTTTCGTGTCTGTATGAATACAGGCAAAGAGGAAACATCGGGCTCTGCCATCACTGTCATCGGGCTCTGTGTGATAGGGTGAGCCTAAAAATTAACCATAGATGCAGAGTGATACTAAATGTTATAACCTAGGGAGCCCGCAGGCAGAACCCAGGCAGCTCAGGTCTGAAACTGCTACTCTGAACGTCAGAAATGGGAGTAAAATACTAATATCATAATCCAAATGGGTAAGAGGTTTTAATAAATAGAGAATGCCAAGCACATGTTAGGTTCTTTGTTCTTGGTAGTTTCTTTGCTTCCTTTTCCTAATAGAATACAAGTTTCATTTGAGGTCTTCCTAAAGCCTTATCAATAAAACCCCATGACCCTTCTCAGCAAGGCTCTGGTGCTTAATTTTTGGTTACTCTTCCCGCTTTGTAATTTAAACAGTGTGGCTTAAGAAAGTCAACAATTTATTGGCTCATTTTACTCAAAAGTTGGTGGTAGGACTAGATTTAACCATAGGCTGATCCAGGAGCTCAAATGATGCCATCAGAACTCAGTTTTTCACCACCTCACAGCTTTGTCTTTCCCTTGGACTGTTTTGTCTCAGTCAGTCTTTCCTCGTGGTGGCAAGATGGCTGCAGCAGCACAAGCCCAGCTACCTTCAAGTCTGCAGCAAAGAGGAAGTAACTTTTCCAGTAGCATCATTAATCAATCCTGAGAGTCACTCTTATTTGACCAGCTTGAGTAACTTACAACCATGATTTGGGTCTAGGGAAAATTAACATGATGGTTGGTTCACCCAAGGGTCAATACTCAGATCCTATGAGCCGATGTTGAGTTAGATGCCAAATAAAAATCGGTGTTTGTGCCAGAACATCAGCAGGATATGAGGGCAAACAGCATACTTCCTGTTTTCTTCTAGAATTTTCTGTAGATCATTTTCTTTAGGCATCTTAGCAAACAGTTCTCTTGGATTTTATATGAAAACTAATAAAACAATAGCACCTATGATGACACATTTTGTCGCTTTTACACTTTTGCCTTATTTTAAGAATATTAGTCATAACATATACACATCAAAAATTACCAGACAGATCATTTTAGGGTTATTCCTTCATGGGAATTTAAGTTTTGTCTTAATGGAAATTTCTCCAATGGTGATGATGATAGTAGATAACACTGCTATATGGCTTACTTTGTGCCAGGCACTTTTCAAACCACTCTTCCTCTCACCAACCCCCCCCCCCGAAATATATATATTTTAAATTCCTTTAATTCTCACAATAGCCCTAAAATAAGTATACGGGTTCTTTTTCCTCATCGTTTTTTCATGGGGAAAGTCTTTGTTTACAGATCTTTTTCTTTCTTGATAAAGGGGCAAAACTCTTCAAGGAAATTAAGAATCACACAGAAATCATACGATATATTAAGGGCTGTAATACACCCTCTTTCAGGGTCACCTTAGCTATATAAGCTCAGATCTCCTGTATCTACCCACCCCCTCGATGATTCCCCAGAAGTGCCCGGACACCCTGTAGCTTGTAGAGAAACACTTGGCGGGGAAAGTAGGTCTGTATATCATTTAATCCACCATTTGCAAAAATATTGAGGTCAGTGCTTTCTGGGCATATGAATTTTTCTTTGGGAATGTGAACTAAAATACTGGGAAAAGTGTGTAGCAAAATAATGAAAACACCAAACATTAGTAAGCCATTCAACAAACGCGCAGTACTTCTTTTTTTTTTTTTTTTTTGGCAGTGTACTATTTCCTGATTTGTCAGCACTCTCTCCATGATATAAAATCAAGAAAAGAAGTTAAAGTTTTAGGAATGATCCCAAACTGTAGAAGTCAGTAAGTGAGAGAATTCTATCAGCCTCTATGGCTGTCTTTACCAGCAGCCAATCCAAGGACTTGTGGTATTCACACAAAGGAAACGTATTTTGCATAACTTGACTTCCAAGCAGTGATTAGCCCTTGCAGGCTGTTTGTTTTTCCAAGTGGTTCTGCTGATTAGAGGCTCTGAGTGCAATCTGTGGTGCTTGATAACCTAGCCACCTTGACTTTCTGCTACATTAAACCCCTTTGGTCTGCTTTAAACGGGTGCACTGATGCCTGTAGACTTTCTCTGCCTTCAGAAGCTGCATCTCTTTGCCAAGAATTTGGCTCTTACAGGTCATCAAGAAGTATATGATATGTGTTGGCAATGTGAACATCAGAATGCAATTTTTGAGATGACAGATTCTCAGTAGAATATCACATCTTACCTGTTTTTGTGGTTGAATTTTCGAATAATTTAGGGAGTATTTAATGAAAGTAATACATCATCACCATCTTCACGCAATTGGTACAGCACTCCCCAGATTCTATTTCAAGGCATACCAGTCCCATTTGGTGCCCTCTTTTGGAGAGTAGAGTGGAGTAGAAAAAAATGCCAGGGTAGAGCTTGTTTGAGAAATGTGTGCAGATTCAAAATTTCCATGAGCATATTAACTTCTTGAAGCATCATTCAGCATCTCTGAAAGTTACTGTTTGTCCACAGAACCCCTTTTTTTTTCATGCCACAGCCTTTATCATTCCTTGGAAATTAATTTCCATAGAGCACACTTTGCAAAATACTAATTTTACAAATGCTTATATGAGCCACATGCAGGTTACTCATCTCTACTTCATTGCAGGGCACGGGGAGTCAGTGTTCCTAAAAAGTCAGTAAAAATCTTGGCCTTTGATCTTATTTTTCCTTGCTCTGAGCCAGGGGTTGGAAAACTTTTTCTGTAAAGGGCAACATAGTAAATGTTTTTGGCTTCGTGGACCATACGTTCTCTGTCACAATTTCTCAGTTCTGTCCTTGTAGCATAAAAGCAGCTGCAAACAATATGGAGAATAAATGAATATGATAGAAATTGGGATTTCACATAATTTTTGTATATCAAGAAATTTTCTTCTTTTTTCCAGCCATTTAAAGATATAAAAACCATTCTTCTATCACAGGCTGTGCAAAAATAGCCAGAGGGTTGGATTTGGCCTGTGGACCACAGTGAGCTGAACCCTCCTGCTCTAAACCAAAATTGGTAAATAGGATGATGTTCATGCCCCTTTTCACATGAGCCAGATGGGCCTTCTGGTTTAATCTTTTCTCATGTACTTTTTGGAAAACTTGAGAGAAGACAAATCTAGTAAATCTACCCATCCCTCAATATGCAGTTAAGTCATATCAGGTCAATTACACTTTTCCTTCACAGTTTGTTTCATACTGATGTCTTTCTACCCTGAACCCTTAGAACAACACATGTCTGGGCCACACCAACAGCACTTTGCCTCTGATACTCTGTAATGCTCTTTCCTTTGCTACACACATTTTAAAGAATGAAGGTTTTGTAGTCTGGAGATTTTTTTTAAGCCTTTTTGGGGCAGAAGTCTTTTCTACATTACTTTCTAGTACCCCTCCTGAACCCAAGTAGCACATGGTTGTGTATCATCTACTGAGCAATCAATCAATACATGTTATAGGAAAACAGACAATATATAAATCATACAAGAATCGATGGATATTGTACCTGTGTGTTTAGAGTTAACACTTGATTGTCTGCATATATAGTGTGGCAAATTGATATTTAAGAGAGGTAGTAATAACAATATTATTATTGTATTTGGAGTCGTATGGTTTATTCTCAGGTGTACATCTGATGAAGAGGGTAATTGGCTTGTCATTTCATTCTTTCTTCCTTTGTTCATTCATTCATTCATAAATGCTTATTGAGTTCCTGTACTGCAGGTCCCAACATTGCAGCAGATCTGAGTGTCATTCTCATTGCTGAAACATGACACCAACTCTGGATCCAGCATCTGCTGAGTCTGTACCTGAAACATCTCTCACATCAGTCTCCACTCGCGCCTCCACAAGGCCTTCGTTGTCTCTCAACTCAACTATTGGTCTTTCCATCTCTACGCTTCCATGTCTTCTCTCTAGTATGTAGTTTACGGAGTGATATTTTTATAAAATAAAGTTTATCATTAAGATATTGCTAGTTTCCCATTTGTAATTGTTTAATGATCCCCAGCACCTGCAGGAAGTGAAGATTTCTCAGGATGTATGAAGCCCCCCATGGAAAGGCCCCAGCCTCCCTCCCCCGTCTCATCTGGTATTAGTTTGCTAGAGCTGACATAACAACGTGCCAGAACTGGGTGACTTAAGCAACAGAAATCTATTTTCTCCCAGTCGTGGAGTCTGGAAGTCGAAGAGCAAGGTGCAGGCAGGGCTGGTTTCTCCCGAGGCCTCTCTCCTTGTCTTGCAGGCTGTCTCCTTCTGCGTCCCCACATGGTCTTTGCTCCGTGTGCACGCGTCCCTGATGTTTCTCTGTGTGTCCTAATCTCCTCTTCTTCTAAGGACACCAGTCAGAGTGGATTAGGGTCACCCTAACAGCCTCATC
Organism: Balaenoptera musculus; assembly: GCF_009873245.2. Lineage (NCBI taxonomy): Eukaryota > Metazoa > Chordata > Mammalia > Artiodactyla > Balaenopteridae > Balaenoptera > Balaenoptera musculus. Next base: position 6,283,130 of record NC_045795.1, read on the forward strand.
TAAACTATTACCTCTTTTAAAACCCTATGTCTAAATACAGTCACAGTCTGAGGTGGTGGGTGTTAGGGCTTCTCTTATTTTCATCCTGCTCCCTGACAAGCATCGTCCATACCTGACATTTCCTGTACCACATCAAAGAGTTCCACATCTCAACTTTCTTCAGTCAGTTTCCTTTGTATGAGCGACCAGTTTTCCTATCCTAGACCTTTTTTGTCTAATGAACATTGATGATACTTGAAGATTAAATTTAGACCTATTCCTTTTGTTATTGTCTTTCCTGACCTCCTGGTATCTATGGAGACTTTCACTGATACTACCTCTGACAGGTACTATACTAATGTGGGTGTGTCTGTGCCCTGAACCTAAACTGTAAACCCATGGTGCATATTTCATTACTGCTCAGTGAAGTTTCGTTGGATGAATGACTTACAAAATCTTTGCTGACCTTTTAAATGTTAATTGGTCTAATAAATTGTTAGATATAAAGCAACAGAAATGCTACAGAGTCCCTGGATTACAAAAGTAATATTTGTAACCACGATGAACTTAGAAATATAAATTAAAGCCAAGGACATCCTCAAAGGTAACATTACATGTACTGCATAGAAGTGGACACAAATCAAACCAGGAAACTTTTACTTTTAACTATTATTCTCCTAGTTTCATTTACAAGAGAATAATTTAAGTTTTTACTTTTTAATCACTTAAAAATTTTCTGGAGTCTCTTTTCCTTTTTTTTTTTCCTCTCACAGATAAAAAGAGCTAGTTTTTCCCTAAGGAAGGTTTATTCTGACAGTTTACCTACTGAGATAGCAAATAGTTATTCTTATTTTATATTAGACTTTTATTTGGTTCCTCAGGACTTATAATTAGAACTTTCTCTGGGGGAAAAATGTTTTGAGACATAAAACTTCCAATTTAAAGCTGTATCCATTTTCTACTGAAATACATAGCAACTTCTAGAAGCTGAATGATAGGTGGGAGTTGAAAGAATTTTTATAAAATTCTCAAATATTTAGCAATGGTAGAAAAAATATTTAAATACCACTTTTCACACTTTCTTTTACTGATGTTAGACAAGCAAAAAAATCTAAAATCTAAAAATAGATCTAGATCCATGTGAGAAGAGTTTCTTAGACATATCACTGCAGTTGTTCTGTGGTATCCTACTTGTTAAAAGGTTAAAAAATACTATTTTGTATAAACCATAAATTATAGCTCATTATTAACTATAGCCTAGAGCAAACTCTAAACAAGGATGAAGAACTAATGCAATTAAAAGGACAGAAAGCTGCTACCTGTTCGTATGACTGTAGATGTTATCCATGTTTCTTTCGAAAATTCTCCAGTCATGTCATTAAAAATCACAATGTTACACATATACCTGATAGTTTTGTTCCTTGCTTAGGTTTTTATTAATTAGGAAATCCATCGATTTATTCCTTCAGTCATTCAACCCACGGTTCCTAAGAGTTTGCTTTGTGCTGGATATTCTACCACAGTAACTACACGATGCCTTAATTGGATTCAGTTATTTACTTATCTTTTTTCATGATAAGGTTTCACAGGAAAACTCTTAACACATCTGGTGAGGGCGCTTCCACTTGAAAAAAATGTCAAACATTTAACCTGACTGCAAATGTATCACCAAAGTGCTTGGCTTCTGGCATAAAACAGGAACTATGTATAAACACATCATAAAAATAGATAAAACAAGAGCAGAGAGCCCAGAAGGGTAAAGCTGTCTTTTAGATACAGTCATGGTGACAACCCAAGCAGTGCCCAAAAGGGCTAGAGAATAAAGCAAACTGAACCAGACTTCAGTCAACAGACATTTATTGAACTCCAGTTCTGCACTGGGCACTGTGATAGTTGCTTTTGGGGATACAAATATGAGTGAAACATCATTTCTGCCCTTAAGGATGCATTAAGTGCTAGAAGAGAGATACAGCAACAGTAAATATCAGGGAAGGCTTCATGCAAAGGGCGGGACTTGAACTCTTCCTGTGAGAGTAGATAAGCTTTGAGAAGCAGAGAGCAGAGGAAAGAACAAAGTAAATAACAAATTAGAAAAGTCATAAAGAAGAGAATGGCAGTGTGTAGTGTTCAGTGTTGGACCAGAGAAGCACACCCACTAGGAGTGGTAGCTGCATGAGCAGTCGATCTGGGGCTGTGACTTCAGTGCCTGATGCTGGACCCTGAAACCCACAGGGCAGGCAGTCAGGAAGAAAAGATGGGTGTGCACTGGGGAGGAGCTTGGACAAACTGGAACTCCTCAGGCTGAGCTGGGTTCCACAAGGAACAATGGGAACCCCAAAGTGCTGGAAGTGAACACAAGGCAGAGAAAAGAATTAGATTAAAAGAGGAAGTTGTATCAAGTTGCTTCTTTCCTATTTTAATGTGGGAATTAATTTTTACCATTAAAAAATGGAGAAACCCATTCTTCATTTTTGCTCGATAACTTACGAATTCTAGGTAATGCAAAGCTTTTTACATACAGGTATAGAATGATCTGGTCTTGAGTACCTGAAAATAGTATGTTGAAACAAGTAGAACAGGTAATAAGTGAAATGGTTAATTTTTGGTGGCGAAGGACCTCTTAGAACTTTTTGTTTTCTCTTCCTAGAAATACACATGCATCTGGGTAGTGTCATGCTTTGGAAGACACCCTGAAGTATAGGCAAGAAGATCCTTTGCTTGAAAGATTAGAATCACCACCACCCCTGACAACAACAAAACCAACAAAACCCAAGGAAAGCAAGTTTTGTGGCAATAACAGCAAAAGCCCAAGTCAAGTAAGCAAGCACGGAGTTATTTTTTAAGGAACACAAATTGTTGCTCAACTTGTTGGTCCTTTCTTTTTGAATTATGCTGCTTGCAAAGAAAAAAGTTTGAAAGGACTAATAGAACACCATCAAAACTAAAACCAGAACTAAACAATTAAATTGGCAATACCTAACCTTAATTCATCTGCACAATTGGGTCACCAGTTTTTATGCATCTTAGCATCTGGCATTTTGTCTCCAGACACAAAAACTATGTTTCAGGTAGCTCTGAACCTCAGAGACAATGTGATAAAGAAGGTAATTTGGAAGGCTGTGTGAATGTGACTGCCCAAAAGAAGGGATTGAATCAGGGTCAAAGATGAAATTGGAAAGGGGTTGACAGTGTGTAAAAAAGACGTGCTGAATTCAAAGTTGGTTTTACTACTGTTCCTGTTTGAAGCAGGAATTAAATCCAGTAACTCTAGAGCAGTGATCATAATTCTGGGTCACTGTTTTCTATATCCATTTTAGAATTCAGTTGTGCTATTTCCAAGAGTCCAGCAAAAGAGAATGAGAGTCTGACTCTAAATCTCGGAGTCCTGTGATCGGCTAAAATAACTACTAAGACCTCGTGCTCAAACAGCACTTTATGAAGTGATTTCACATAAAAGATCTTTTTTGATATAACTGTTATATGGCATATCTTCCATTTTATGGACAGTGTGAGTTTTTTGATGTGTAAGATGAGCTGAAATAAGAAAAGTGACAGAAAATTTACAGACCTATGGAATAATATTCCACAATGGGGTATTCTTTATAATTATGCTGGCTGAATAGCACCATCCAAAGTTCTTAAATCATCAGCAATGCCATTTTTACTATAGAGGATAAGAGTTATGATCCTGTGACTCTTTAAATTTTCCTCCTTGACAAAAGTGATCTACCTCTCTAGCCAGCGTGTCTTAATGATCCATGACAGTGCTACCCTGGTGCCAGATGGATGTGATGGAGGGCTCCTAAAAGGATCTTGGTAGGAGGAAAGTGTTGCTTACATAGAGCAGGAATCTTGGGAGATTTAAAGGTGGGAAGATGTTAGTTTGAGTCATTAATAACAGAATGCAGCTGAATATACTTTTACATGGTTAGTATTACTATTTTGTTTTCTGTAACTTATGACTAAGATTTTTTAAAGATTTGAACATGATATTAGTTTCTTTATAGCATGGGTTACCTTTTAATATTGGATCCATGTCAATAGGTCATTGTCCTAATCTACTTCCATTGAGAACCTTAACTAGACACTAAGATAACAGCTGTTCAGCAGTGACAAAAGAGTTTATTTACTCATCCTCCCTGATCTAATCAACCACAAGTCTAGTCATTTCTGACTATTCCAGAGATCGCTTCTTGCCTGTAGCTGGTACTCAGTCAAAATGGTCCAAAGTGTGACCAGATTAGCTACACTATTTAAACCAAATCTCTCTCCACTGCCTACTAGGTTTCTCATTCCTAGTGCTCTATGAGTCCATCAAAATTAGGATGACCAGAAGAGAAACCATTATCTTCCCCCTCAAAACTGTGCCTTCTTTCTAAAACTGTTCCTTCTACCTGTGAATGGTGCTGTCATCCACTGAAACGTCCAAGGTAGCAACTTCGGAGTCATTCTATACCTCGTCAATCACCCTGTCTGGTCAAATCACAAATGTGTTTCAAATCCAACCTCCCTGATGTATTCTTAGTCTAGGTCCTAGGATTCTACGCTAGTCCAAGACCTCTTTATTTATTGCCTGGGTCATTACTGCATTTCTCTAAGTAGTTTTATTTTTCAACAATCTCTCACTTTTTTGGATCCCATGGTTGCCAATTACCTTCTGTTCATTTTAGTGGAATATTTTATGGGGAATGGTTGTTGTATAAAACGATTCTCTGCTTCCCTATTGAAACTAGGATGGCTTATGAAAAAATGGCCCTTCACAAACTAGCCCATGAGGCAGGTTCAGAAAAATGGAGCCAAGATCATGGGGGTAATGTGTGGACAAGAGGGAAGGGAACTCAGGTGTTGGTAAAACAAGGGAGGCTGCTAATGATACGTATTAATAATGTGAAACAAGGTATCTAAATTGAGGTTGGAATCTAGAAGAAACTGGGTTTGTCTTAATCAGGTAATTTAGCTGGGTAGTGAGCCTGGCATACAGAGAATTGAGAAAGAGGGTGTTGTAGAGTGGGGCTGGATGCAGCAGGATCCTTTCGCATGACTCTCATGTGCCTTCTTCTCCAGTCACTCTCACACATACATCCTTTGGTTTAGCCACACAACTTCTTAATGTAACTTGAGGCCATCATGTATCCACCATTGATCAGTCAGTAGAGAAAACCCTTGGACTATAAAGATGAATGACCCAAGGCTGAACTTCTGTTATTTACTAAGATATTTTGAAAGTATCAGAAGCATAAAAGCTTAATACTTTTATAGATTTCTTATTGTTTGTAACGTTCATCAATATAAAATTACCCTGCTTACTCAATTCAACGTTTTTCCTAACAGAACAAATTTTTATTAATTCGCCCACTTATTCACTCAACAAGTATTTCCTGAATTCTGATTACATTCCAGATACTTGATAGTTGTTGAGAACAGATCTATAAACAAACATGCTGTCCCTGCTATCATGTAGTTATTACTGCAAATAAAACTGATATCAGTATTTTTACCCTGGGTTTTTTGAGGTGGGGTGGATAGGGGAGAGGGAGTTGTACTCTAGAGCTTCGTGTATGCTATTTTCTAATGATATTTTACTTCTTAAATGTTTCTTATGAAGAATAAAATATTAGACTGTTATTTTAGTGATTTCTGGGAGTCTTTGCCTTGTAAAGGGGGAATTTAAATCTTTTATTTTTATTTTTCTCTTTGCGTGGTCTACCTTAGTCATGCTTTTATTTTAATGCTTAATTTCTCTTGTCTTTTATTTTTCACAACAATTTGAAAGATAGCCACTCTTTTTTTTTATTCTGTCAGTTGATTTTTTAATCTTTTCCAGAAGAACTTTTATTGATGTAACTGTCAAGTAAAGGAAAAACTAACAACTTTTAACTCTTCTTTTGAGAAGATGAAAATTTCAGTGCTTTTATTTTCCTTTTTCCTCTTAACTTGCGTCTCATTCAATGTATCCTAGAGCCTGGTGAGTGTGTGTGTGTGTGTGTGTGAGTGTGTGTGTGTGTAAAATTAGTCTTAAATGTAGTGTTTACAAGACCAAAATAAGTATTCAGTCTTAGGCAATTACCTTAACAAATCCTCTCCTTATTATCCTAGGAATAGCCTTTATTTCTTGAATGACAGAGAACATTTTATTTAATTACATGATGGCGTTTTAAATATTACTCTTTTGTAAGTGCTACTTTTTTAGTAGAACAAGGATGTTTTTATTTTCTTTTGAGGATCAGAAAATCAAATGTGTACATTGTATGTATGGATTTATTTATCTTTAATGAAAACTGCTGTATTGTGGATTGTCATCAATAGGGAATAATAATAGCCATCGTTATCTACAATAGTCATTTAAAAATGGGAGTGAGTCAACAGTGGCTTAATATGAATTACTTTAGAATATGGCTCTCGAAACCCCAGTAGTACAAAGGAAATCATACCATGAGGAATTAGAAATCTTAAATCCAGTTCAAAGTTAAGGTGTGAATGAGAGGGTCCAGACAGGTTCAAAAGATCAAAGCAAGTATTCAGTCTTAGGGCAGCTTGGGGCACCAAATGTCTCCCTTGTCATCCCAGAAGCTTTAACATTAGCAAGTGGTGTATATGGCAGCTTTCACCCCGGAGTATTTTAAAGACTTGGAGGGGCCTTAGAGATCATCTTGTCTGAGAAATTCACTGTGCATGTTAGGAAATGGAGGTCCAGGGTGGTTGAGCTCATTAGCAGTGGAAGCTGGGCCAGAGGCTGCATTGTCTGGTAGCAGATCCAGGCTTCTTTCCATTGCTTCCAACTGCCTCTCATCTCAGTCATAAGTTTATGATTAAACAGCAAATGTTAGAGATTTTATTTAAAAACTAGATCGGTTCAGTGTGGATCAACTAGTATAAATCTCTCTGACATTTCTTCTATTGATAAACTAGTCTGATAAATTTAGTCTCCTTTCCTAACATTAGCTAATAAAAACCATTTTTGACTTATTGAAAGTATTCACGATTTCCTAGAGGAGCCCACAGTATCATGCATCCCAAGCAGTCCACAATATTTGAGCAATCTGTTTTTTCATATAAACAAATACATACAAGTTGTCATCTCGGTGACAACTTTTCTCCATGAACATAATTCTTCTTTGGCCTCAGTTTGATACATGGGGGCATTAAGTTTTCAACAACTACATTTCATTTCCCTTCTATGGAGTAAGAATACTGCACATTAGCTTTAAACCTCGAAAGCATTCATGGAAGGGCATTTTAACCTACAGTAGCAGCATCTTTAGATAGCCATACAGCTTTTACTCTCCCCCTGCAAGATAAATAATTAAATCTTTCAACTGGCTAAGGCATAACAGTGCTACTAAACAGTGCTACTAAAACAAATGGATACATATAATGATCTGGTCTTTCTTTTCTGAAAATCCAAGGCATGTTATCTGATAAAAAGTCCCTTCCCAAAAAGAGACTAGGGAAATCTATGTATACCTTTATCATATGAAAATCCTCTTAAAAAACATAGCTCTTTTAAAGGATTCTTTGTTATTGGCTCTCAGCCAATGATTACTATAGTAATTTGAAGAGAAACACAGGCGTCAGGATGATTTTTCTGTTTTTTCAGGGATGCCTACATTAACTATTACACATCATGAGAGTAATTACTGGTGTCCCTCAATAGAAGGCAATTCAACGAGTAGAATTTTGTGAAACAACTTGATTGGTACATAATGGATTCAATTACATCTCTTAAATTGTTCAGAAATACACCTGTGGCTCTATAAATTAATAATGAAGTGAGCCAGCTCTGACTTGGGGAGCTCCCATAACAAAGGACAGGCCAGCTGTCAGGAAGGGAACCAGGGTAGTGGGCGAATCCCCGGACCCTTTGGGAATCCACGTCCAAGGAGCCGAACAGCAGAACTCAGAAGGGAGAGTGGTATCCTTAAAGAGCTACCAGCAGAGAAATGAAAGCTGGAAGGTCTTTTTTTTTTTTTTTTTTAATGAGCTACAAGAAAGTAAATCCCATGAGCCCTAGGCATTTTGTAAATAAAGAGACCAGCCGTCCTTGGGGAGCAAGGCTAGAAGATAACTTCCCGTTTACAGGTGCCGCAGCAGTCGTGTTCTATGCACAAAGTTAGTCTGTCTGGTTTCATTGTGCTCCCAATTTTTCAAAGCAGAGACTAGACACCACTTGGAAACTTACCTCCCTCTCATTGCCCGGAATGTGATTCATTAGAGATTTATTTGGATTTCCAAGGGAATGTGCCACAGAAGATTAAAAGTGGGTAATCTGTCACCTACCCTAATGTGAATGAATTAGGTACTTTCCTGATAATATATGAGCTGCAACGAAGGAATGGGCATTTTATGGAGGACCAGGTAAGGCAGAGAGAAGCAGCAGAGACCAGTGTAAAAGCCTTCCCACCTCCTTCCCCTAAGGTGATCCGCTCAGCCTACAAATACAAAGGCTTCCTACCCCATCTTAGTGTGGACCTAGTTGAACTCTTGTTCTCTACTCTGTCTCCCCGCCCACCCATTTTCTTTTCTTTGGTGGTGATAATGCTTCCTATTGATAATACTTCAGGATGGAAAGCCTTCTTGAGTCGAGCTGTGACATATGAGATAAGCAGAATCAATGTGTTGAGATCTTTTAGGTCTTCTGTTACTTATAAATCCTACTGCTCTTCCTTGGAGGACTGCTGGTCCTCTCCTTCCTGTACAGTCAGCCTCCATTTCCCCAGGTTCCCCATCTGTGGATTCAACCAACTTTGGATCACAAATATTCGGAAAAAAAAATTCCAGAAAGTTCCAAAAAGCAAAACTTGAATTTGCCACACACAGGCAACTACTTATAAAACGTTTACATTGTACTTATAACTATTTACTTAGCTTTTATATTGTATGAGGTATTATAAGTAATCTAGAGAGGATTTAAAGTATAAGGGAGGCTGTGTGTAGGTTATATGTAAACACTTTACGCCATTTTATATAAGGGACTTAAGCATCGCGGATTTTGGTATGAGGTTGGGAGGGGGGGTCCTGGAACCTATCCCCCTCAGATATCAAGGGATGAGTGTACTTAGCTATTAAAAGTAGGAATCAAATCTGTTTTCATTATTGAAAGATTCCCTCCCGCCTTCCATAAAGCCTGGCCTATAGGTATATTTGAAACAAATAAAGCTATGCCTACCTTGGGTGGTCTGGTAACCTGATCACGTGACCTAAAGACCTTGTGACCTTTGCTTAGGCATTTCTCCCCCTGGGTCTCAGATTTTTTCATTTCCAAAAAGAGGGGATTAGATAATAATAAATACCAGTGTTGAACTCCAGCCCTGTGGTCTTTTAATTCTTACTAAAATAAGCATACAAAGTAGGTTTTATGATCCTCCTCTATACAGTAAAGGAAGGCAAGGCTCAAAGCAGAGAAGCCACATAGCCAAGATCATCCATCGGATGAGTCAGCGAGAGATCCACACTCATGCCCTCGTTAGACCGACATGTCCACAGAGTTCCTCTGACTCCTGTTCTTTCACAGACTCATTGTATGACCCTTATGGTATGAGTCACTGTAAAGCAAAATCCAATGTACACTTGTAAGGAACTCACATAGATTGAAGATCAACAGTATGAGTGTAATGCAAGACAATATTCTAACTGATATTCATGAAAAATGCAGATCTATCAAAATATTCCATTGTTTCTTCTAAGGATAAGTTGTATTATTTTTGGAGATTTCTTACTCTTTATGTCCATTTTTTATAACACATTTTAAATCAGAATAAAAGTGAACCTGTAAAGCAATTATACTCCAATAAAGATGTTTAAAAAAAACAAAAAAAAACAGAAAAAACAGAAAACAACAAAAAAGTGAACCCCCTTTTCAAAACAGTATCAACTTCAAATATCCTTCCCCTTTGTTTCAGTATAAACATGAGATGAATAAACTATGGTGTTTAGCAAACTCTGATTTTATTTGCTTTATGTACATGAAACATTATTAGTGGGAACAAAGTCTCAACTGTTCTGTTAAGTTTTAAGTCTTAAAGTGTCCAATTATTCATGAGTCGTTTTCTTTTTTCTTAACTTTTCAGTTACCACCCTAGGGTAAACCATAATATGTGGGGATTTAGAATTAGCATTATTTAAATAACCTTAGGAACCATGAATGATTTCTTACAGGTTATGCGATGTCCTTCCCCACCTTTAAGGCCCACATGAATCAAGTTAATCACAAAGTCAAACATATAAAATTAAGATTACATTTTGTTGTTTAGGCAATTTCAAAGAACAGAGCATAAAAGGAAAAAGAGAGAGCCATTGAAAAAGGCACATCCCATGTATGAATCCTTTTGTCCTCTTGACACCGGCAGTTAGGGCTTCCTGATAAGGAATTTGATGTTAAAATTATTGGGGAAACCCCACGTTTTAATGCCAATAACTTTTGTTTGGAAAGTTTCTTCTTTTAATGGTACAGCTGTGCCATCACATAAAAGTGTGTCTGTTCTTTCCTATTCTTAGATTAATTCTCAGAAGTATATTGAATTTATGACCATTGCCCAATGGTATAGCATGCTGCTTTAAACAAAATGTCTTTATTCTTTTACAAATTGGATAATAACTAAGGCAATGAAATCTAATGAATGCTGTCTTTATGTTTTCTCTGAAGGTATGTGAGAAACATTGGCTTTTAGGAAACGTACACTTGGGGCTCCCTGCTGGGACAGGCGGTGGGATGAGTGGAATCCAGGAGCCGGGGGTCTCCGGCTACCAACTAACTCGTGACTTTGAAAGGGGCTCTCATAAGGCTTATCATCTCTACATAATTTTTTTTCCCGTAGACAGACTGAGAAAGAGAGTAGGGAGTTGAAGAAATTCTTCCCAATCCTAAAGAGCTGGAATTCGCAGTAGAGGGAGTAAAGAAAGTGATTTTTAGCTTTTGATCCTATTTAAAAAACAGCAAAATTGAGGAGTAGAGATATTATAATGAATTATATTTATTCTTTAAGACAGAAACAGAATGTTTTTATCATTATTATTATTAATTGCTTGGAATTGAAAAATCGCATTTCCTTCATTATCCAGAAACATCAGGTGGCAAGTTTGCCTTTTGGTGCAAGGACGATGCCGTGTGGTGACTGAGTGTAGGCTCAGCAGGTAGGGCGGCTGGAGTCTGAAGCCCAGCCTCACCCCTCTCGACTTGGCCACCGTCTCACAAAATTCAGTTAATCCTGGATCCTGCGTCTAAGAGTATCTGCTTTCCTCTCCATCAGATCCTGATTTTACTTCAGGACGTTGGGTAAATTATTCTGTCTCAAACAGATAGCCTCTGTCTCTTTGATCATTATTTGGGAAATACCATTCCACAATATCGAGACTGAGAACCCGATAAGTCATCTAAACACAAGGATATATTTTCAAAAGCAGCTATCAGCCTGTTTACGTGTTGTCCCAAGGTTTGTGTTTCTTTCTCAGTTCCGCGTTTTTGTCTATCAACACTGCAAAACTAAGTTCACAGCAGCAATGCAATTAGCAAGCTCTCGGAAAAACTGCCTCCGTTTGTGGCTGCTAATGTATTTGCTATAGATTTTAGTGACAGAAATAGTGATATTAATGTCGTCAACATCCATGTCACTGCTTGCAGGCATCATGTAAACCAAAAGGTTACATTTTAAATTATGAAAGGCTGGGTTAAAAAAAAGTCCTTCATTTTTCTGACTTGTCACATTAGAGTTTAAGATTATGTTATAGGTGCCCAGAATTAATCATAACATGTTAGCCTAGGTAGAAATAAAATATAATGTGGGAAGTCTGTATCAGTGATTTAAAATACTTTAAATGTTATACTATATTCTTGATAATAAGATAAAATTCTATTTTATGAACAGCCTCTACATTTAGCCAGATAACTTTGTTTGAGTTTACCATCAGACATATCCTAATTAGGGCACATTTCTCTGCTTTGAGATTCCAAATATACAAGAATACAAATTATAGAAAAAATTATGATTTTTGAATTAAAGTGGCACATACAGACATACATGTGTATGCAGGACATGTACAAATTTTATATTTACTAAGTGCCTGACTATTTATTTAATGTTCCCCATAACCTTGTGGAGCTGATATTGTTATGCCCACATTAAAGATGAGAAAACTGAGGCTTAGAGATTAAGTTGCCCAGGATCACACAACAATGAAGTGGAGGTGCTAAGGCAAAAGGAAGGGTGATCAGTCTCCAAAATCAATACTCTTAAGGCTGACTCACTTCTAGATGTGTAACTCTATTACTATTTATAACTATAACCATAATTCTTAGCCATTATTGCTATATTTTCTTCTTACTGGAGTATACTGTTGCTGTTTTGGGTTTTTTTTTTTTTTTTTTTTAGGATAGGATTGAAGAGAGTGCAGACTGATTCTTCGGGTGATATGTGTATGTGTGCTGGGGGCAGCGATAATAACAATTTTCTGAGGATACCTGAAGGCTGAAATCATCTTCTCTAATACGTTGATTACCTTCCTTACGTTAACATCATATGCTCTGAAAGCAAAGGGCGTGAGTGGTTTTTGGCTTCCTCCTTTTTCTATCCCTCCTAAAACTGCAGAGAAAATATTAAAATAAATGACAACCATTGTTCTGTGAGACCTACAGTGCTTTAAAAAGACTAAAAATGGTACCTAACTATTTATTAATTAGGAAAATTTAAAACACTGGAAACAGAAATCCTGCTATCCATGGCTAGAGTCCTGATTGAGAAATTTCTTTTTTTTTAATTGAAGTTTAGTTGACTTACAATATTGTATTAGTTTCAGGTGTACAGCAAGGTGATTCAGTTTTATATATACATATATTTTTCAGATTATTCATGGGCTAGTTTAGTTAATCCCACTCCCACATTAAATATTTGGAGATCATAATCCCCTGCATTTGCAGAAACTTCTTTTCAAGTTTCTTAATTTTTTAAAAAGCTTCCACCACTTAGTCATTAACAAGGTTAGTTGAGATAGTTATCATTTATTCATTTTACGTGCTTATTCATTTATCATATACTTACTAATTACCTCTTGTAGGCAAAGCAAACTGCTAGATGCTAAGGATAGATAGTGTTAAAAACAAAACTGTCAGAGAAAAGCCAGATCAAAACTATCAGAGAAAGCCAAATTGATACATTTCGTTGCTTAGAATTACACAGCTTTCTAAAACCTAGGTCATAGTCACTGAAATGGAGGGAAATTTCTTCAGCTTTGTACTCAAACCATTGAAGTTGACGCTATCTCCAGTCAGAAGGCCCGTTTGCATGATATTATGGAATCTAGAAGGGTCTATTTTATTAGAAAGTGATATCTAGTTTTATTTGTCCTAAAAATCACTGAGAAGTTTTGTTTTGTTTTTTAAACTCAGACCGAAGACAAATTGGAAGCTACGCACGGGAAAGCAGAAATGCTTCAGCTGTTTTTGCCAGTTTCTTTTAACTCACATTTAGGGTCAAGATTTCGCGAGTGAAGAATGAAAGATATTTCAGCATCTTGTTTGATTCTTACATTGGATGCTATCTATTCTTAGTGGGATTATGGCTTGGAATGAAGTGATCGTGGCGTTCAGAGAATCAGGTGTTTCGACCCTCCTGTTTTATTAAATAACTCAGCTATTAAAAGAATGCTATTAAAAGAATGTAATCAGTCCATATTGGGAGAAAAATCATTTGTGGAATAATTCAAATGCCAATGACTTTAGTATTTTCCCATTCTGGAAAAAATAAGTAACTATAAATGCATGCTATTAAGTCACTAACAGGAATTTTTTGTGGGTTACTTTTTGAAGTCAATCAAACAATAATTGTGATTGTCGCATTTGGCATCCAAATGGTATTAACTTTTGGCTGTTGCATTGATTTCATTAAATTCAATGAGATTTTTTGTTATTAAGAACTTGCCAAAGAAAATTTGCATACCAGAAAAAAGAGTAGTCATGGAATTTATTCATTAGCTTTTTTACCCAGGAAAGGTCTACAAATGCAAAGGTTTGATTTTGGATGGAGTTCATTTGGATGTGTCACTAGGAAGGGTATCTTTGCATTGCAGGCTGCCTAAATTTGGAAGAATTCAGCTCCATTGATTTTCTTTGTTCTTTGATGATTTACATAGAATATAGTGGTTTGCAAGGCCAAATATTCAAACAATTTCACCATTTCAAGGGCTATTGAAAGCCTACCACTCCAGATCAACCTAATCCATGGCAAAGTCACCAGGGAGATAGTTTTATAGGTATTTAGTTTTTTTACATTAACCATATAGTATTTTTTCTTTTCATGTTTTCTTGATCATTGCCTTTTACTTCTAATTAAATCCCTCACCTCACTGCTGATGTTAAGAATGAAGGGAGGCATGATTTTAGCCTTTGAGTTTTTTTGATTGATTCAAAACTGACAAGGTTTTGGTTAGTTATACTGACTGATCCTTAATTGACTATTTAAAAAATTACTTTTCTTCTGTCTGATTTTAGAAGTGGACTAAAAAAAGAAAAAAAAAAACAAAACCAAAGGTATTTCTGATGCCTGGCTTGAATGGAAGCTGAGATTTGTCAATCAACCCTTATCTTACTAAATGCAGTTTAGAATACAATGTTTTTCCTTTTCTAAAGTCACATTGATTCAGCAATATCATACTTTTTCACAGCGATAATGTTTAATTTATGAAAATTATATTTTTCTGGAAAAATAGCATTCTTTTTCCCAATTCACTTTTGCTGTCATTAGGTTTGTCCTTATACCTCAGGTCTTGTGAGGTCAAACATCATCGATAACAAAAGTGCATTTTAGAGAGGAGAAGCAGCCAAGAGCAATGCAAGCCCAGTTACTAAGTTCACAAAATAGCTGGAGATAATTAACCCCTCCAAGGCTTAGCCCACTGGGGTTTGTGGGCTGAGGTTCCATTTAAGGTCCCTCCTTCTAGAGGGAGATGGAAGTATGGGGCAGAGAAACTCAGCAGGCTTCAGCACAGAGGGCAAGGCAGAACTCCAGGCCTTTAGATGGAGTCAGAAGGCAGAATCAGGAAACTGGAGCAAGAACCTTTATCTTTCTCAGGATTGGGTACCAGGGCCCCATGTCTTGGCTAATGTGTTTTCTGGCCCGTAGCATATCCAGCTGCTGGATACTAGGGATGAAAAAGATAAAGGCAAATCTGAAACTCCATCAAGTATGGCAAAACAGTTGGGTTTGCAAAATTCAACTTTTGAAGGAGGTTAAACATTATTTTTCTATTTGTTTCTGTAATTGAAGACAGCGGTGTACATTTGAGCAAGAGTCTGTGTGATGCCTTCGGAGGGACTGAATATTATCAGCGACATTGTTATGCCGCAGATTTCATAGTGATTCTGGAGCACAGCGCACTGTTCTCAACCTCCTGGTCTTCAATTTGTCTCCCCATCATAAATAATGTAAATAATGCTAAAATTAAATGAAAGCCCATTTCAGAAGAAAACAAACAAACCCCTAAACATTAAAATGACAAAAGAGTCCCCAAACAGAGGGGAAAGCCCTGGAGTGGTGGCCTCACCATGGTAGAACTAAATCATCAGTACAAGCAGGTTCTAATAAACCATTCAGGATGATGAAGGGACGCTATTATGTTACAAAGCCCAGAAGGCTCTGCTATTGCTACCACCACGAAGAGAATAGGTTAAAAGACTTTAAATGGGATTGCCATGGCTTTCTACAGCAAAAAGGCAAGGCAACAGGCAGATAATATGCCTTTATTAATGTACAGAATAGAACAGTAATACAAATTAGAGGTATCTATGACGTTGGACAATCTGGTTTGCCTCATTCAAAAAATTAAGGGAGCATTGCCAGAAAGAAAACGAATTTTACAGAAACAATCTCAATAAAAGTCTTTTTGGATAATGAATTAAAATTTTCTGTTAAATAGAAACTTCTAAAAGAAAAGTAATTGAGTAAAAAACAAACTTATGGTTACCAGCAGGGGGAAGGGGGGGGATAAATTGGGAGATTGGGATTGACGTCTACACACTACTATATATAAAATAGATAACTAATAAGGACCTACTGTATAGCACAGGGAACTCTACTCAATACTCTGTAATGACCTATATGGGAAAAGAATCTAAAAAGGAGTGGATATATGTATATGTATAACTGAGTCACTTTGCTGTACACCTGAAACTAACACAACATTGTAAATCAACTATACGCCAATAAAAATTTTAAAAATAAAAAATATTTTTGACCATTAAAAAAAAGTATTATAATTCATCAATTAATGTTCATTTAATAACTTTTCAGTACCTCCCATGTGCCAGACACTGCTCTAGGTACTGGTACCCTTCAAAAAAGACACAATGTTTGTTCACAGTGTAGTCTACTGTGCACCTGACCCTGAACTGGGCTGGCATTTATTCTGTCCTTTATGTTGTTAGTATAAAACCCATGTAAAACTTCAAAATAAAAGGCTATTCTTTTAAAAAGTTTTCATCCATTATTTTGACATTCCTCTAATTTTTGTCTGTTTGATTCTAACCACTTCTTGACCCTTAGTTCTGGAAGGTTAAATAAAAAAGAAATGAACTTAAAGAAACAGTAAGATTCATAGATATGAGATGTTATTCTTGTGCAATATTATGCATTATGTGAGGGATGGTCATCCATTAGACAATCGCTAAAATTAATTGTTAAAAATATTACCTCATGATCTGACAAGGAATTCATTACAATATATGAAAATTTTAAAAGGATATGAAATATTTTGTATCATCTTGATATAATCCCCTGGCAGTAGAACCCTGGCATTGTGCTATAGTCATGCTTTCAATTATATTACTAAGTAGTCACACATTCAAGGCTAATGAAAAATGACCTTTTGTTTCCATGGTGCCCTGCCCTATTGTTTTTAAAATGGGTTTCAGAGATGAAGATGCAAACTTGAATGGGAAAAAAGTTATTTAGGGTGTTATACTCATCTTTTTGTGCTTTCTCACATAATATCAAGATAAATGCTGTTATTTATTTTTAAATTTGGGCATGTTTTATTTTAATAGTTGAAGAAAATACTAAATCATAATGACACACTTTTCTGGTATGACTCATGCTATTTTCAAGCTTCTTTTGTGGCAAAAGTTGATGCAATTTACAATTCTCCCTGAAGGGGTTCTTTTGTTTATTTTGTGGGGGGACATCCTAATGGGAGTGGGTTTTGCAATCGACTGAATGTGCTGATAACTCTGCCCTCATTTGATGAGCCTGTGATTAACTCTATAATGTGTTCTCCCAACTAACAGTGTGTGTGTGTGTGTGCCTGTGCGCGTGTGTGTGGTTGAGGGGCAGGTTCACCAGGTTATCACTGATTCTTTTTTTTTTTTTTTTCCTTCATCACTTTTATGTTTATTGTCACTGTACTTTGCCATTTAGTTTTTTTTTTTTTTTTTTTTTTCACACACACACACTGTATTTTATTTTTACAAGACATAAATAGACTGACACCAAGCATTGTACATGGATGACCACAACAAAAGCAACAATGATTGCAATTACCAAACATGAAACACACTCATACTATGTCATAATATTGACATTCAGTCCAGTAATCCTCCACTGTAACAGCTCCTTTACTTTGCAGTGAAAATTGATTTGTATATTCTTTGCCTCTGAGTCCTTGTGGGATTTTTTTTTTTTTTTGAATTCAGACAGAAAGTCACAAAAATTATACTCATCCTCATCAGTTCACTCAGTCCCATGTAATTAATTTTTTTTTTTATCTTGATCTTTTGTTAGCACTTTTATGAGTTCATCAGTTTTTCATTAGAGTTCTGAAAATGCTTATTCATTCAGTTCAGCAGTACAGTCAGTTACCAGAAACCTGTACTTGTCAGAGTCTTTTCCATGAATTTCTTGAAGATGAAACCCTTTTATAGGAACATATTTGCAAAATCATCAGAGTACACCCAGAACTGTCTGTAAATGACAAAAGACTTAAAAATGACCACGGTTAAAGATTTGATGAAAGTTCATAATAATGCAGTTGACAAGAAAATTAGTTATTTCTGAGATATACATTTTAAAGTAATAACTAGGATTATTACTTATAACATTATACCAGAACATATAAGATTTTTAGAAATTTCATGTAATGTCTGAAACATTTATATTAACATATTTCCATACATATTTCCATACAAACACAAATATAAGATTTTTAGAAATTTCATGTAATGTCTGAAACATTTATATTAACATATTTCCATACATATTTCCATACAAATACAAATATAAGATTTTTAGAAATTTCATGTAATGTCTGAAACATTTATATTAACATATTTCCATACAAATAACCCAATGAAAGTTTAGTATTAGTTGTTTTGTTTGTTTTTTTATACTGCAGGTTCTTATTAGGCATCAGTTTTATACACATCAGTGTATACATGTCAATCCCAATTGCCCAATTCAGCACACCACCATCCCCACCTCACCGCAGTTTTCCCCCCTTGGTGTCCATGTGACCATTCTCTACATTTGTGTCTCAACTTCTGCCCTGCAAACTGGCTCATCTGTACCATTTTTCTAGGTTCCGCATACATGCATTAATATACGATATTTGTTTTTCTCTTTCTGACTTACTTCACTCTGTATGACAGTCTCTAGATCCATCCATGTCTCAACAAATGACTCAATTTCGTTCCTTTTTATGGCTGAGTAATATTCCATTGTATATATGTACCACAACTTCTTTATCCATTCGTCTGTTGATGGGCATTTAGGTTGCTTCCATGACCTGGCTATTGTAAATAGTGCTGCAATGAACATTCGGGTGCATGTGTCTTTTTGAATTACGGTTTTCTCTGGGTATATGCCCAGTAGTGGGATTGCTGGGTCATACGGTAATTCTATTTTTAGTTTTTTAAGGAACCTCCATACTGTTCTCCATAGTGGCTGTATCAATTTACATTCCCACCAACAGTGCAAGAGGGTTCCCTTTTCTCCACACCCTCTCCAGCATTTGTTGTTTGTAGATTTTCTGATGATGCCCATTCTAACAGGAGTGAGGTGATACCTCATTGTAGTTTTGATTTGCATTTCTCTAATAATTAGTGATGTTGAGCATCTTTTCATGTGCTTCGTGGCCATCTGTATGTCTTCTTTGGAGAAATGTCTATTTAGGTCTTCTGCCCATTTTTGGATTGGGGTGTTTGTTTCTTTGATATTGAGCTGAATGAGCTGTTTATATATTTTGGAGATTAATCCTTTGTCCGTTGATTCATTTGCAAATATTTTCTCCCATTCTGAGGGTTGTCTTTTTGTCTTGTTTATGGTTTCCTTTGCTGTGCAAAAGCTTTGAAGTTTCATTAGGTCCCATTTGTTTATTTTTGTTTTTATTTCCATTACTCTAGGAGGTGGATCAAAAAAGATCTTGCTGTGATTTATGTCAAAGAGTGTTCTTCCTATGTTTTCCTCTAAGAGTTTTATAGTGTCCAGTCTTATATTTAGGTCTCTAATCCATTAAGAATCACTGATTCTTAATCTTCCTTAAGAACTGACGTCACTTTAAAGTGGTTCCCGTATAGTATGAAGTAATAGTCAGGGGGTCTCTTCAAAAGTGTACAAGGATAAATCCTTAGGGAGAAAAATATTTTCTATTATTTTAATCATAAGCCACTAGCATTGTGGGTCTGACTGATCATTGAACATCAGGGTGCTCTGTGCACATAGATCTGATTTTGGATGGTTTTTGGCCTGGATTTTGTTCGTACAACCTGTAACTCCTTTAATTGAGGTAGCTTCAAGTTGACAGCTTTTGTCCAATCCCAATGATCAATGATGTAATTCTTTGATCTGTGTAAATGGACTTCCAAATTAAAATTTTTTATTTCATAGGTTTAAAATAGCATGTAGCGGGACTTCCCTGGTGGCACAGTGGTTAAGAATCTGCCTCCAATGCAGGGGACATGGGTTTGAGCCCTGGTCCGGGAAAATCCCACATGCCGCGGAGCAACTAAGCCTGTGCGCCCCAACTACTGAGCCTGCACTCTAGAGCTGGCGAGCCACAACTACTGAGCCCATGTGCCGCAACTACTGGAGCCCATGCACCTAGAGCCTGTGCTCCGCAACGAAGAGTATCCCCTGCTCGCAGCAACTAGAGAAAGCCCACGTGCAGCAATGAAGACCCAACGTAGCCAAAAGTAAATAAATAAAATAAATTAAAATAATAATAATAATAATAATAATAAAATAAAATAAAATAGCATGTAGCTAGCAACATCTGATATAAACCTTTCCACATTCCTGTGAAGATATGGAAAGATCAGAATTGACAACAGCAAAACAAATAAACAAACAGAAAGTGAAAAACAAACCACGCTAGTAGTAATCCTATCACCAGAATCTGGAAGGATGCTTTAATAACTGTAGAGATGATGCATCTGGAGTGAAAACACATCCATGGCCCAATCTTAATAAAAATAATTCCCTTCAAAGGCAGATATGCACTTTCTCCCACTATCTACTTCCTTGTTCGTGAGATAGCTGCCCTGCATGATCATCACTCTTTGAGGCAGAGTATTGGCCACCTGTCTTGTTTTTCACTAGTCAGAAAAGCCGAGCCCCAGAAAACCACCAGGCAGAAAGTAGCCTGGGGGTTGGAGAATTGGTAGAAATATATTGCACTCTGGGTAGTGTAGTTTCCACAAGAAAATATTGGGTGGGGTGTGTGTGGATGGCATTTTGTACTGACAGTTACAGCTTTCTATGCCCTTCATCCCTCCATGGTGAAAAGAACCAGGTAATGGATGTGATGTTTAGAGCAATTCCAGCAGACAAAATCTACTAGAAACTAGTGATTGGACCTTATTGATTCAAGAGCAGCCTACAATCAGCCCCTGAGTACACAGAGCACAGGTTGATGGGTAGAATACTTTCACTGGTCATTGGTAAACATTGGATGCATCTGCAAGATCTCTTGATTCCTGGAATCCCGCGTGCCTAGAGCTGGTGCTCCGCAACAAGAGAAGCCACCGCAACGAGAAGCCCAGGCACCGCAACGAAGAGTAGCCCCTACTCGCTGCAACTAGAGAAAGCCCGCGAGCAGCAACGAAGACCCCATGCAGCCAAATATAAATAAATAAATAAATAAATTTATTTTTTAAAAAAACAGTAAGCAACAACAGCAAAAACAAAACTTATCTAGGGACCATATAAAACACTCCGACATCAAGTAAATGAAACATCATTCTGAAAAGTCAGAGTAGATTATGAAAATACTTTTTGTGAGGAACTAGACAAAGGAAGACTATATAGGCATCAACAATAAGATGCATGAGAATTCAGCTTCTCTGGAATAACCACAGAAAAGAAAAGTCTAACTGAGGAGAAAACAGTGCACATAGGAGATGGATAAGATACAGATGAATTTCTGTACCATGATAAAGTCAGTAGGAAAATTAAAATCTGTACTGCGGGCAGTGAAGAGCCAAGCTGATACTTGGAGAATAACATCAGTGAGCTGAGGGACAAATTTGGGAAGAATTTCCATAAAGTAGGTGAACCAGTAAAATCAATTTAAATATTTAAAAAGAAGATGACATATCTGAAGAATAGAGTGTGGAGATTTGAACCTAAGAACTACAGATATCCCTCACAGGAAAAGCAAATATTCAGAATCGTTGTTGACAATTTCACTTGTGGAAAAATGATCTGAATTTGCAGATCAAAAAGTTTCCATGTGTTTCAGTCGCCCTTAATAAGGGAGACCACAGATAAAAATACAGACTGCTCAAACTCATAATTGCAAGAAAACATTACAAATAAATCTTCAACGCATCCAGACAGAACAACTACAACAAAGTCACTATTAAAAGGGCGCAAAATCAAGCAGATTTGAGCTAAAAGGCTGAAGATAGTGGCAGATCAGTCACTGAGACTCGAGAAGAAAATATCCTGTCTCAACAATTGTACACCTGGTCATGCTACTTTTTTGTGAAAGTGAACGGATATTCTGCATTGTAAAAGTGTTTAAAATATATTTTCTTGTGTCAGTTAAAAGTTATTTCCATTGATGGCAGGATTAATCCAGATTAAAACCTAAAATCAGGAAAAAGCCTAGATTCTATCTCAAGAAAACAGTAAAAGATGTGGACAGAGTTATCGAGCATAGCTTCTTCATTACTATAAAAGTTGTACATGTCCAACATTAGGAAAAAATTACATACAGTTGGGCAACACAGGCATAAATAATACAATGGCAAAAAACATTTTCATGGCACAGGAAAATGTTTGCAATATAATCAATAGACTGTGAGCTTCATGAGGACAGGCCCTGTGTTTGTTTGGTTCTTCATTTTATCCCTAGCACCTAGTGCAGTTTCTGGCACAATGAATATTTGCTGACTATAATATATAAATGATGATTAAATTATTTTGGCAGAAGAGAACCTTGTATGTAAGTATCACTTCAAGTATGTCTATCACTGGGAAAAAGCCTGCTCTAGCCCCTTGTCGGGGTGGACACACAGTAGCCGAGACATCCCCACCTATGGCTTCCGGGCAGAGGTGGAGGTGTCTGGAGCTAGGTTTTGCTCATGACAGAAACAGAAGGGACGACTTGCCTGGCATGCTGTGTGTGTCTATCCCACACTTAGTGTAGGTTTGTGATTATATGCAGATCAATCTAGAATATAAAGCTCTTCAAGTGCTCTGTCACAAAGAAGGCAAATTTTGTGGAATTTAATCAACTCTAATGAGCCCCTGAAAAACAGGGTGAGGAATGACTAATTGGGCATTACTTTTGTCATAGAAACATGTATCTGGAGTAACGTTATAGATTAGATGTCTGTGTTCCTCAAAATTTATAGGCTGAAGCCCTAACCCCCAATGTGACTGTATTTGGAGATGAGACCTGTGAAGAGGTGATAAATGTGAGATGAGGTTACAAGGGTGGGGCTCTGATCCCACAGGATAAGTGCCCTCATGAGAAGAGACACAAGAGCTCTCTCCCTCTGCGTCCATGCACTGAGGAAAGGCCACGTGCGGCCACAGCAAGCAGGCGGCTGCCCACAGCCAGGAAGAGAGCTCTCAGTGAACCTTCATCCTGGACTTTAAGGCTCTGGAACTGTGAGAATGTACATTTCTGTTATTTAAGCCATCCTGTCTATGGTGATTTGTTATGGTAGCTCGAGAAGACTAAGGCAATTAGTTAGTAATCTGTGTTAGGGTGTGTGGAATTTTAACTTTCTTCACCTTGACTGTTTCCAAAATCCTGAAGCCAAGTATCTTGGGTGAGGTCTCAGGCTCTGGTCCCTCCATTGTCTTTCACACCATGAAGAACAGCTTCATGGGTAGTTACTGAAGGACCAAGATGGAAACAGAAAGGAGGTAGGAAGTATGAAAGTTGAGCTCTGCTTCTTCCTACCTCTGGGACATTGAGTCCTTATCTCTGCTCCTTAGTTTTCTCAGTGACACTTTCCTTCTCTACATCATGGAGGTCCTGGGAGGGTCAAATGAGATCATGTGTGTTTACCACTAATACTATATAAGGGTAAGGGATTTATAAAAAGTGCCACTCTTTGGCCTGGGAAAGCAAGGCCCAACTAAGTGGCCATGCGTCAGAGGACCTTCTCTAGCTTAGTCTAGCGCTGCCCCTCATGGCAGTGAGAAGAATCCCTGGGGTCAAGGAGAAAAGTCCACTCAGAGCCCGGGCCCCAGCTTCTATGCTGTGATCTGGGTACCCGAGACCCTGAATTTCCTACCCAAAGACTCCCCAGCTTTAGAGCCTACCTGGGCCTCTTCCTCTGCCCCACCTTCCCAGCCTACACCATGGGGTGGTTCATTTCTAGCACTGTGGTTCAGGGGAGGGGGTTTGGGCAGATCTTGGACTTGCAGGCTGAGGGGTTCACAAATGCAGGTGTGTGCAGGTGTGTGTGTGACTCCTGATGGTGCAGGAAGGAACCTGGAGAGGGAAGAAGAGGGAGCAGACCAGGACAGCGGGCTGTGGTTTGTGGCATAAGGTATGAGGGCCTTTTTGTCCTCTTTGTTGAGCCTTGAAAATGTTAGGATGCGTCTGTGTGAGAATCCTGGGATCTGTCTAACTGTGTGATTTGGGGCTAATCAATTTACTATGTCTGGGTCTCAATGGCCTCAAATTATTAAAAGAAATTATGTGATTTGAAACTCTGCCCACAGATTTGGATACATAAAACCTTTGGTATTTATTAAAGTTCTGCGTTGGTTCTACTTCTGCTGAAATTCTGGCTTAGATATTAGTTCCCAAACTAAACTCTCATTTGTAAAATTCCCACACACACATTAATTTTACTGACTTTCCACTATCCATTTCATTACATATATAACAATCTCCCTTTCTGGTTTTTAAATGTTTCAATGGACTTTATAAATGATCTTCCTTTTGCCTTACCTAAAATGAACTTTCTCTTGTTTTCATTTTCCAGATTCCATAATTAGTATTGAGACTCTTTAATCATGTATATTTTTCATTTTTATCAGTCATCATTACATCTGATTCTTTTATTTTAAAAATAAAATAGCATTTTCTTTTCTCTGCTTAATTTATATTTCACCTTAGCTTTCATATTTTAATGATTTATTCCTACATTTAACATACTTTATGTTATGGCTTGTCTGTGGCACAGATCATTGTAACCCATTCAGAATTTGGGATTTCAAGGGATGATTTGAAATTGGATCTTTTTAAACTTAATTTGATTACATAACTGGGGATATTTTATGAATAAAATTATCACATAATCAAAAAATGTTTTAAATGGGTAACTTTGTTTTAACTTAAATTGACATAAGGGAGTCTGTGAGCTGGCCTAAGATTCATAGCATTTTTTTCTCTGGGAGAATCCCAAGAGGTCAGTTTATAAACAAGTAATTATTGAACACACCCAAGAGGATCTGGATCTTATTCCCAGTTCTGCCATTAAGCAAATTGCTTAATACCCTTGTCTTCATTTGTACAAGGTTGCATTGAGGATAAAGTTAGAGACAGTAGATGAAGCCATACCTTGGAAAGCTGGAAGAGTCTGAAATTATAATTTGTCATCATTAATAATAATACAATTATCACATAATGCTCATAATGCATACTTTACAATATGCAAAACTAGACTATATTTTCATTGTGAAAATTCTTTACAAAGTTAAAGCCTCTATTGTTGTATATGTAACGGAGGTCTTATGATTTCCTAACCTGTTTAATTTAATCAGCTTATTTCAGGTAGGGTTTGGCTTGTAGGGAAACATTCTGTCTCCTGCTCATAAGACAGATGAACACTACACTGTTACAGAAACTACAATTTTTTCTTTCTTTTTTCTTTTTTGTTCATTACAGCTACATCTTGGTGGGAAAAAAAAGTATAAGTGAAATAATACTAACCACATGTGTGACCTTGGATAAGGCTCTTATAGACTCATATTGGAAAAGGTCTTAACGCTAAGCATTTGCACAGATGGGGCAGCCTGCCTCACTATGAATGCCAAGCTCACTACTCACCGGAGGCATATTCTTGGGCAAATTCTCAGCCTTCTTGTGCTTGTTTTATTATCTACCAACTGTGGATAATATTCATATCTATCCTCTAGATTGTTGTTAGAATTAAATGAGCTAATACATGGAAAAGGTCCTAGTGCCCGGCACATAGTATTCGATCTAGAAATGTTAGTATTTCATGGTTAATAACTTTGAAAATAATTGACTGTACTCTGTAGACCTCAATATTTGAAAAAAAATTTTTTAATGTTTAAATTGTGCTAAAATATGCATAATATAACATTGAACATTTTAACCACTTTTAAGTGTAGCGTTCAATGGCATTGAGTACGTTCACAATGCTGTGCAATCATCACCGCTTTTCATCTCTAGAACTTTGTGATGACTCCAAACTGAAATTCTCTACCCATCAAGTAAGAACTCCCACTGCCCCCATTACCCAGCCCCTGGCAATCACTGCTCTACTTTCTGTCTCTATGAATTTGACTACTCTAGGGACCTCAAATAAGTGGAATCATACGATATTTGTTAGTTTGATAGTAGCCATCCTAAAGGGTGTGAGATGGTACCTCATTGTGGTTTTGACTTGCATTTCTCTGAGCATCTTTTTATATGCTTTTTGTATATCCTCTTTGGAGAAATAGCTATTCAAGCCCTTTGACCATTTTAGAAATTAGTTTTTTGTGTTTTTTGTGTTTTTGTTTTTTTTTTTTACTGTTGTTGAGTTGTAACCTCAACATTTTAATTGAGAAAATAATTTCTCTGTGGTTGTCAAGATGCCTGGTTAAGGTCTGAGAAAATTCTGCTAAGTACAGAATAGTATCAATTCTAAGTTCTTATATTAAAATGCATAAATATGGCAAAACAAATATTCTTACAAATATGCTTTCTTTTTGTCTTCATTCAGAGAAACTTTCTGTGACAGATGTTTTAAATGACAAATCTTATCAAATAACTTGTGTTTACTTATGATTATTTTCAACCCTTAGTCAAAATTAGATACTACAAAATAAAGCATTTCTTAATTTCATTTCATTCTCATATAGCACATAAATTTGTCCAATTAAAATATAAATTTTTTTTCATCAGAAAGATTCTTTTAGCTAGTTGAGATATTTCAGAGCAATTTTAAAATTTCAAAATTTAATCTGGTACAATATTTTAACTCTCCTTTTAAAATTTACCCAGTTCCTCCCCTACTTTGTGGGGACAAAGGTCAATGACATTCTGTTTTCAATAATTGCAATTTGGAAAAAGAAAAGCTTCAAATTCTTATATGTATATGCTTCTGGGTCAGACAAATTAAAAAATATATGACCTCTCTTTGTGTTTAAGAAGCTAACTGTCTAGGATGACAGGTGGGGTGGGGTGATGGAGAAGAAGAGGAATAAGCAAATAATTATAGTAAAATATAGTAATAAGAAGCCGGGAATATCAAATTCATGGTAGTAAACACTGTGATAAACCATCTCTTTGTTTTTCCGGCTTGGCCAAATGGAATGTTATAATCCAGGAAATTCTTTTTTGCAATGGTGATGTCCTCAGAAATAAAGTTGAGTAACAGGTATATAGAGGTTTTATATGATATGGGATTTAGGAAATGAGTTTATGACAACGGGGCAAGTATAGGGACCAAAACTGGAATGGGAAGAAAGGTAAATAGTGAACTTCGCTCTAGAGATGAGCCAGGGTGAGAGGTAGGAATTTCAGTTTCGTCAAATTAAGTAACAGTATTTAAAGCCAACATCCTGATTGAGAAGTGGAGATAACCCAGGAAAGGATTAACAAAGAACACTCAGCAGGCTCCTTCTGTGTTCAGGCATGCCAGTCCTCAAAGGGTAAGATGGCTGTTTAGGTGACATAGCTTTCCTCAGTGAGGACCGGCCTCAGCCCCTGGTGAAATGCGTCCCTGGACACACAGAAGCTCTGGAGGGTTACATCCAGTAACCAATCCTCTTGGAATCAATCCTAACAGATTGATTCTAATATTCTTCTCTGAGGAATGTTCAATTTCTTAACACCGCCTTGGTCTCTGAAAAGTGTTGCCTACCACATATTTTTAAGAAAAGGTGAATGTCAATTAATTTTTTCTTAGGAATTGCTTTAGAAATTCTCAACAATTTTGTACTCTCTAGAGCTACCCAAGGTGGTCTCAAAACTAGAAAGACAGAATTCTGGTCATTCTGAACAATTTTCTCAGAACATTTTCTGGGAGAAATTTGAGTCAAGACTTTATTATATTGTCACTGCTAATTTTTAACCTGTAAAAAAAACCAAAGTGCTATGTGTACTCATATACTATAGTTCATTATTGATTTTGAACAAGACATAGAAAATCTGTTGCCAGGTTAGACTAATTTTATGCAAGTTGTGAAAACATCCAACAAACAGAGACTTGATTCTAATAGAAACACCCAGTGACCAATAGTGGAAAAGAGGTCTTTCAGATTTTAGAGATAAAAATGTAGTAGGAGCAATGTGATATATGGCTTGTTTATTTGAGCCGTTATACTCAGGGTAAACTATCTTCCCTATACTTCAGGGTAAACTTCTGGGACACACATTTTCCTTAGGAACAAACTTTAGTAATTACAATCTGGCAAACATATTTAATGTATGTGTGTGTATACACACACACATATATATGCACATATATATATATATATATTTTTTTTTTTCCCCCCCCAGTAAACATGTTTGAAAGGTTTCAGTAGCCAACTCTGGTATTATGCCCATCAACTTACTCAGCTTTGCAATACTTGAGAAAAGTAATAGAAACAGAGTTTCAAAATGTGGGGAGATCGAAATTTATAGATGTATTTTCCCAAGGGTTTGTCAATTATTCATAAGCCTCAGTAGGCATTTTTACAAATGTGTGTGAAAGTCATCCTAAACCTATAAGTCTTCAGCCTATTTGCTTAGAATTTGCTGAGCACAGCCCTCGCATTGATTAGCCAGCTAAAAGGAGAGCAGAAGAGCATGTGTAACATGGTCATGTCAGCAGGCACTAGGAGAGTTGTGTTGGGAATGAAGAGACATGGAAAGGCTTAGAAAGATCAGAAGGTAAAGACCGAACTTGCTGTCTGATTATAAACAGGTGAGTAAATGAGAAGAAAGACTCAGTAATGACAGTAGGGCATCCATCTTGGATACAATGGAGTGGGTATTGCTACTATTTCTGAAAGAACAGAACACGCATGGGAGAGCAGACTTAGGGAGAAGGATGGTGAGCCCGGTTTTCATCCGCTGAGTTTGAAGGGCTCATGGGATGCAGCAGAGATTTCCAGTTGGCCAGTTAATAAGCAGGTCTGAAACTCATAAGAAAGATAGGATCTGGAGTAGAATACTTGGGCTTCAGTAGCTAATGGCTGGTAAAATAAGCCTTGGGAATGAAGAGGTCACTCAAGGAGAATATCTATAGCGAGAGTAGAAGATGGCACAGGGAAGGACCTGAGGAACACCAATACCAAAGGAACTGACAGCGGAACAAGAATCCTCGAAAGACACCAAGACGGTGACAGGCTGGAGAAGAGAAAGACCAAGAGTAGAGTATCAAAAACCCGATATCTATAATAGTTTGGATTTTAGAAAACATAATGCCAAATAAGATAGCACAGAGAATAAAATATTCCTGACCCAAAGGCAACTTTTGGGTGTGTTCTTTTTCCTGTGTGTATCAGGGATGTATAAAAACCCTTGCTTGGTAGATCAGAATTGCCATTTATCACATTTCTTAAAGCCACAACACATAGATCATCGATTCATTTATTTTTGAATAAATCACAATCAACCACCTCTGATTGGTTAAGGCCTTTGGGGCCTTGCGAAGCTCAAAGATATCAAGACAACACATGAAATTGTAGAACTGACAATACTGAGAGCTGTTAAAAGTTTGAGCTGTAAATACTTGATTCACATGGAAGCAATGTCTATTAAAATAATATCTATAAAGTTGCGAGGTGTGACTTCAAAAAGATTAGATGAAAAATTAAAATTTTTTTCATATCTGTTAATTTTTTAAAGCAAGTGACTACAGAGAAGATCTTTGATCTTGCACTTTAATATGAAGTGTTTTTTTTATCAAGAAGGTAAAGTTTTACTTCTACTTGTAAATATTTCATATTGTAGGTAATCATGATATTCTATGTTTTCTAATTTTAGACTTAAGATCCATAAAGATTAGAGTCTATGACATTGAGGAATTGTAAGAGCCTCCAGGGATGTTTCAGATATAAGAAAGTGCAGCGAGCCTGTCCGTATAACTGATCACACATCAACGTGGCTGCTTATTCAGAAATCAATGCCACACATAGATACAGTGGCACAGTTTCTGATGAGAAGGCGATGGGATGAAAGATACACTGTAGGTATTTGGTGGCATTTAGCTTTCAGATCTACCTATGACAGTTAAAATGGATGTTCCAATATGCTACATTTAGAGAGAGAGAGGAAGCTTGGGTCATTGTCCCCATTACATTAAATGGTTTATTTGCAGAGAGAAATACATCAGCAGAGTGAAAGACTGTAATAAAAATTAACAATTGCTTCAAAGTCTTTACCCCAGTATTATACTCATATAAAGTTAAGCTACCTGAATTCTTGTAAAAAGGCATCTGGATAGGATGCCCATGGTTTTAATAAGATGATTCTACTGATTCCCTAATAAAGTGATAATTAACGTGCTGTAGCATCCGGCCTAGTCAATTCCCAATACATTTTAATCCCCTTTCCTTTCTCTGTTATTTTCAATAGATTCTAACTTCCAAAGTTTTTACTATTTTTATTGGAGTCTTAGTGCAGTTTTAAAATAATATTATCCATTTCATTTTACATAGATTCCACGTAACCCAACATCCAACTGTAGCTGTCCCTCACTTTGCATTACAAATGTGCTTCTGAGAAGTTATAAATTGAATGATACTTTAAATGCATTCAGGAAAATAATTATTTGAAAGCATATTGTGGTGAATTCTTTTGTAATTCAAATGTTATGTAAGCTTGTGCTGCCTTGGATTGGATTTTATTAAAGCAGTATTCTTAGTACTAGCACTGATGAGATAAATAATTCACTCTAGACTATAAATGTTCAATGAATGTAATTGAAGTATAGAGTATTTAAATAGCAAAACGATACTTTCACCTTTAAAAGATGTTTAAACACCTGCTTGTATTACGAAATAAGCTTAAAGTCAAGTTTAGTTCTATTTCCACCCTTCCTGATTTTTAAACTCTACCTATCTCTCTAGTTGGGCTTATATAGAGTCCTCTCAAAGCAGGGGGATTGCCCAAGTGACTTTATCTTAAGGTCTTTTTTATAATTCTTTTACAGTTCAGACAAAGTAATTTTTTTTAAAAAAGCCTTCTTTTCACACATGGCAAAAAAATAAAATAAAACCACACATCAACCTCCAAGATGGCATCAAAAGAATCCTTAAAGATCATTGTTCTCATAACTATTATTTCATCCCCATTTTGTTGACTAAATTTATGTTTTTGTGGCAACTAGCTTGCAAAATGCTTTAAAAAGTGACCAGAAACACTTTTTAGAACTTTGTTTACAAAAAGACAAAAACCTGTTAACTAATCTGCACACCACCACAATGAAGGACACCTCATTTAGGGAAGACGGCTTTAAAACCTCTCTTTTTATACCCTTCTACATTTATCTTATCAATAACATGTAAGAGACAGGAACAAACTGTAATTGCAACCTAAGGGATTGTTTTATTTGCAGAGTTTTTTTTTTTTAATTTAAAATTTCTTTCTAAAGGAGAATATATCAATCCATCTAACAAATATTTATTTATTTCTACCCTGTATTTATTAGACACGTGAATTGTACTATGATGGACGTGGCCTTGATACCTACCTTCAGAGAGCATGAAATCAGACTACTGAGAAAAAGAAAGCCTGTATATAAATAACACAGTATTTATATGCTATTAGGGGATATATTATAGATAGAGCGCCAGAGGAGGGAGAAATCACAGCTGGAGGAAAGAGGAAAGCGTTCCCACATTTGTGGGGCAAAGCATTCTCAGTGGAAAACATCCTACAGCAAAGGCTCAAGAGGCACGGGCAGGGGTCCCCCGGAGAGTGCAAGTAGCTCTGTTTCTTTGGAGTACAGACTGGTGTGAATGGGGGAAAATTCAGGTCACGTAGGGCCTTGAATGCCAAGCTGAACATATTGAACAATTTTCTATGCAGTGGGTAGTTATGGGAGATTTTTGAGCAGGAGAGGATTATGGTAAAACGTATGTTTCCGAAAAATTAGTCCAATGCTGGTGTGTAACATGGATGGAGAGGAGAGAAAGGGAGGCTCAAAGCGTGGAGACAGACAGAGGATGTCACAGTCATTCAGGGGTGAGGAGATGCTACTGAATAGGGCCGGGTGGGTCAGTGCAGGGAAGACATCCCAAGAGTCAGAAGTGTTAAACAGTCAAGGGGATGGAGCCTGTTACAGGAGAGGTGGAGGGAGAGGGCACCTAAGTATTCATCTCCATGCCTGGGAGAGTGAAGGTAGCATCAAATGAATAGGGATGGGAAAAACAGGCCCAGACACAGGCTTGGGAATAAAATAGTAATCTTGGGTTACATGCCCTACACAATGTTTGATGTAGGTGTGTCATACTTTCTGCAAAAAAAAACAGTGACTTCCACAATTTATTATTCAAACACTTACATATTTAGGTAATTTTTTTCTTTCTAAATTAATATAAGGATTTTATTAATTTACTAAATTACATTCCTGGAATATGGCAATTCCCAAGTATTTGGAACTAATATTATTACATTTCATAGATATTTGTGACCTCTCAAGGCCCCAATTCCTAGCAACTAAACTCTTGAATTAGAGAAAATAATGAAATGAGTGTAAATCACATTCTGCTTTTTGAAACTCACTAATTTATGTGATGTGATCCTTCATTTTAGAGTTATTTAAAAAGTATGCCTGAGAAGTACACAGAATAAGTTTATGATGTGCAAGAGTTTGATGGACTCAGGAGATAAGTCATCCCTTGGTATCCTCGTGGGATTGGTTCCAGGATCCTCCCTGATACCAAAATCTGTGATGCTCAAGTCTGTTATATAAAATGGTGTAGTATTTGCATATAACCTAAGCACATCCTCCTATGTACTTTAAGTCATCTCTAGATTATGTATAGTACCAAATGCAATGTAAATACTGTGTACATAGTGTCCTGCATGTGGTAAATTCAAGTTTTGCTTTTTGGAACTTTCTGGAATTTTTTTTTCTGAATATTTTCAATATACAGTTGGTTGAATCTGCAGATGCAGAACTCACAGACACAGAGGGCTGAGTGTATTTCACTAGAACAGAATCTCCAAAATTTTTCTGTAAAGGGACTAATTTTGATTTCTCTGAATTTTTTGATATGTGAAAAATAGATTACAAGATTAAAGGTATTGATTATAAATGGAACATTTGCATACAGAATTATCCATACATTTTCTGATCATTAATGCTACTGAGGTAAGTCTAAATACTACCTGTGAATTTGCGTGTTACTTTGTACAAAATAGGAAAGAAAATATTATATATCCAATATTTAAAAGAAAGCCCAAGGAGCTATTGAAAAAGGCTGGCTAAGTGTATTTTTAAAAACAAAATAATATTTTTAAAGACTCTTGTGAATAACTCCAGCACCATTAAGTAAATCTGAAGTGCTGGTATTATGTTTACTCATTCAAATGGGATAAAATGCAGATCAATAATTACTGAACTTGATAGAGGTTTTTTTTGCCCTTTTCTTTACCTTTCCCCCCCCATTTTCTCTTATTCTTTGCCACGTGCATTTTCTACTTTTTTTTTTTTAGTGATTATGTTTTGACTTCAAATGACCAGATTCCAACACTGGCTCCTTTGCAGGAAATAGATGCAAATGACAAGACTTTTCCTAGTCTCATTCTTGATCCATAGACCATGAAGTACTGCTCAGAGGGTCTACTTGGAATCACTTGACAAAACTCCCTGAGTCACATGACTGATGCTTAAGGAGTTTCTAATTAATCTTGCAGTGTTAAGACAGTGTCCACATATACAATGTATTTTATGAGAACTGATTCTCTGTATGATACAGCTGGGCTTGGAACATCTTTGTAATTCCTGAGAAGATACAGCTTTTTCACAACTAATTTCATAAAGAGAATATGGAAACATGAAAGTATATTTTACAAAAAAAAAAAAAACAAAAAAACAACAAAGTCTATCTCAACCTGGAAAGCTTAGAACTATCTATGGAACACAATATGTTCCATAGATAATGTATTTCATGCTGAAATGCAGTTGATCTTACTGAGAATAATTCAATGAATATAATGCCAGTTTTCTACTGTTTCAATTATATTTTAATACTGGAAGAAATGTGTGAGACTTAGTCAATTCTGCCATGATTAAAACTTAATTCCATTTATTAATAGTCATTGTATTCTATTAAATCTGGTAGAAAAGATTTATACTGCCATTTATTTCCATTCTTAATCATTAGAATGAAATAGAACATATCAGTATGCTTCTTAAAATACCCTTGGATTATGAATTAAATATAAAATTATGACAGAAAAAAACAGGAAGATGTGTTAAAATAGTTTACTATAAAATTAACAAAAAGAAAATAATAAAGCAGTGATGGTCTGAGGTCTAATTTTTTTACCTTCCTCCCCTTCTCTTCCCTCCCCTCCCCCTTCCTCCTCTTCATTCTCCTCCTTCCCCTCCTTCCTCCCTCCCTCCCTCCCTCTCTCCCTCCTTCCTTCCTTCCCCTTCCTTCCTTCCTTCCTCCCTCCCTCCCTCCCTCCCTCCCTCCCTCTCTCCCTCTCTCTTTCTCTCTTTCTTTCTTTCTTTCCTTCTCTCTCTCTCTCCCTGAAAATAATTCTAAACTTTTCTACAATGTGATGTAGTACATTCTGGAAGTAATAAATATAGCATTATTTAGCTATAGCTTAAGCAGTAAATAAAAATAATTGCACTTAGACACATATTGAAGAAGAAAATCATGGTATTACTGCATGTACAATTTTTAAAATTAAACCTTTTATTTTGAGATACTTGCAGATTCACGTGCAGTGTAAGATATAATATACACAGATCCCATGTACCCTTTACCCAGTTTCTCCCGCTGGAAACAGCTTACCACAGTCTAGTTCACTCTCACAGCCAGGGTATGGACACTGATACACTCAAGATAGAGAACATTTCCATCACCACAGGGATTCCCTCATTCACTTTTATTGCCACTCCCGTTTCCCTCCCACCCCCACTCCCTCCTTAATTCCTGACAACCATTAATAATGTGATAGCATAATATAATTATTTAAAATTATAAAGATTGTTCTTTTAGAGCAATTTTAGGTTCATAGCAAAATTAAGAGGAAGGTACGGAGGTTTCCCGTATATGCCCTGCCCCTACACATGCAAGGCCTCCTCCATTATCAATATTCCCCGCCAGATGGTACACTTGTTACAATTTGTGAACCTAAACTGACATGTCAGATTTAAGGTCCGTAGGTTACATTATCGTTCCCTCTTGGTGTTGTGCGTTCTATGGGTTTAGACAAATGTTTAACGACATGCATGCATCGTTCTTGGATCATACAGAGTGTTTTCAATGCTCTAAAAACCCTCTGTGCTCTACCTGTTCATCCCTCCCCTTCCCACCCTCCAGTTGCTTGCAACCACTGACCTTTGTACTGTCTCCATGGTTTTGCCTTTTCCAGAATGTCATATTATAAAGTATGGAATCATAACTATGTAGCCTTTTCAGGTTGGCTTCTTTCACTTAGTCATGTGCATTTAAGGTTCCTCCATGTCTTTTCATGGCTTGATAGCTCATTTTTTCTTAGTGCTGAATAATATTCCGTTGTCTAGATGTATCACAGCTTATTTACCCATTTACCTACTAAACAACAATCTTGGTTCCTTCAAAGTTTTGGCAATTATGTATAAACCTACGATAAACAATTGAGAGTAGGTTTCTGTGTGACATGAGTTTCCAAGTCTTTGGAGCATGACCGCTGGATCACATGGCAGGAGTCTGTTTAGTTTTGTGAGAAACTGCCAAACTGTCTTGCCAGCTACCTGTGATAGACAGCTGAGGATGAGAAACTGTGTGGAATGGAGTTAAACCAATAACTCAGCCCGCCCCCAGGTGACGGGGCCACTGATTACAGAAGCGTTAGGGAACCCAGCTGAGGTAAGAGAAACTGTCCAGCTGAGCCCAAGACAAACTGCTTAATGTTAGAATTTTGAATTAAATCATGTTTATTGTCCTAAGCCATGAGTTTTGGGGGTTTGCTAGTTAAGCGGCCAACTAATTTATAGTGCTTTGGACCTAAGGTACAAGGATCTGAACTAGAAGGATGGTGATAAAAGTTGAATGCAGAGAACTGATATAAAAGCCATTTCAAGTAAAGAGGGAAAAAGAGCCTATATTAAAATAGCTTCCATTTTGTGCCACATCTGTGCCAATTCTATATAATTTAATCTTCAAAGGATCCCTACAAAGATATCATTTCCTGCTTTCCTATATATAAAAGACCAAGCTTTGGGGAAATTAAATAACTTGCCCAGATTTATGTTGAGTTGGAATTCAGATCAGGTCTGACTTGAAAGACCTTGCTCTTTCTCCTGTATCATAACCAGAGGAATATTAAAAATGTCACCAACAATTTCCAGCCTTGTTCCATCTTTTTCTGCACTACAGGGTCAGTGTCCCTGAGTTTTAACTGGAGGCCTAGGCAACTCTAGACTCCATAGGTTAGAAGTTCATTCAGGGCTATTCTGATTTTATTGTCAGAGGACTATGTAGAAGAACATGGTGGCAACAATCAGCCAATGGGCAGATTAAGACCACAACTGTTTTGTGACACGAAGAGGCAAATCTCTCATTCAATATATGTAAGCTACCTGGGGTGGGGGGCGCGGGGGAAGACTCCTATAGGGTGGGGCAGGGACGGGCAAAGAAGAAATGAGAGATAATAAATCTGCGCATTCAGCATTTATACAAGAGATAAAGAATCCTCAAAATTTAATCAGCCTTTTTGTGCTATTTTCAACTTATTCCTAAAGATGTTCTCATCTGAACCACACACCATAGTGAGACCCTCTCTCCCAGGCCAGCCCTGAATAGTCCAGTATATCAGGTTGGAGAATAGCAGAGAATCCAATCTTACCTCAGCTGTCATGCCCCGCAAACATACACCCAAATATTGGCAGGACCAACATTTAATAAACTCCAAGGAGAAATAAAAACACTAAACTTGTAAATGTCACGTATCAATTCCTTCTTCAGTCAGAAGAGATCCTGTAACCATTTTATTTTAAAACGACATAATCACATACAACGTTTTGTCTTTCGTACTGGGGAATGCATCTGCTTGAATTGTTTCACTGCATACACAAAAAAAGAAAAAGACCTCAAGAAAACAAATATAGCCTAAAACTATAAGGATTTATTTTTCTCTTTCATAAAATAAATCAGAGTGAGCACCTCCTCTGAAGTCATCAGGTACCCAGGCTCTCTATCTTCCTACATAGTCATCCTTAGTGTGTGGGGTTTCAATTCTCAAGGTTGCCTCATATTTCAAGGTGGCTGCTGGAAATCCAGCTATCATGCCCACACTGAAGACATCTGGAAGGAAGAAGAGAGAAGGGGAAAAAACAAAATAAAACAAAACAAATGTAAAAAAAACCCACATCCTGAGTCACCTCTGTTTTTTAAGGAGACTTTTCTGCAGTTCCATAGAACCTGCAAAATGACCAATTAACCGAAGCTATGGACCAGGAGCTGGTCATTTGTTCACATCTAATTGCAAGTTGTAAAATGACGGCAAAATCTGCACAGTTCACTTACGAAGGAAAAAGAGAAAATGACTATTGATGGACAACTAACATCTCTGACAATAAGGAGAGAAGTGATTACTGTTAATACATGCATGTTTTCTCAGAATTTTGTTATTAAATATTTATCCTTACTCAGAGCCAGAAATAGCCACATGTACTGATTGGTTTAATACTCTGTTAATGGCATATATATGATGAATACAGTTTAAAAATAAATGCAGTTTTACATTTCAGAATTCATCTAATTTCTGCATGTTCTGATTTGGTTTTCAGCAAAGATAACACTGGCTCTTGGATTTTAAAAATTCACTTTCTGTTAAAAGTAGCACATGATGTTTCAATATTAGAAACTAATAGAAAAATATAAAAAGGTTTTGTGTGTTTGTGGTTTGCATTAAGTAAGCAAAAAATACATTTTTGCATTGGTTATGGGCCATTGTTAAAGCAATTGAATTACTATGCTTATCCATCATGTAACATATTTGGATTTATAGGAGGGAAATTAAAGTACAGACAATCAGACAATGGATAAACATGAATTTTAAAATATCCAAAGAGCAAAATCAAACTACAAATAAGAAAAATAACAATCACCTGATTGTTATGAACCATCCGAATATAGTTTTCGAGATATTGTTCACTCTGAATAGAGAAAAATGACTCCCACTGGGTAAGAAAAAAAGCAATAAGATCGAAATCTTAATCAGGTGTTGTTCAGACCTCTGTATCTGGGGCCTGGCTTTACAGGAACATTCAGAAAGTTGTGTGTGTGTGTGTGTGTGTTTTTCCAGGTCTTAAATGTTGCTTTAAAGATCTCATGCAGGATACAATTGCATTCAATAATTTCATATTGTTTAACTAGAAATTCAGAGCCAGTAACAAGTATTTTTATTCTCTTTCCAAATAAATAATAATATCTTCATCGACTGACAAAAGGGATTCTTCTGAGCGTGGACTATGCCTTTAGGCTCTAGGACAGTGACTTTTTGGTGTCTAAATGCAAACTTTAGTTGAAATTACAGCTCTGATTGATGGGACTTGTAAATCAGAGCACCCACAGGCCACTTTGCTACATAGGACATCGTCATTTTCTTCCACTTTGAATTAATTTTCAATCAACATTGTTTAAAAAAATGAACAAGGGTAGAAACTGGCTACCAATACTCTAATGCTATTTCAAATCCCAAAGCACAAAGATTAATTAAGAACCAATTAATAGGGAGGGTAGACGTCAAAAGAAGATAAAGGAGAGATGATGAGGTCAAGGTAAAAGTCGTTTTTGTTTTCTTTTCTTGAAGCTTAGATATATCACAACTATGAAGTAGAGGAGAAAATAAAACTGCTGAGTCTGCATTATTTTAAAGCAATACAAATATAAATTACCTTTGATGTTACTTACCCATAAGATTATCACAAAAGAGAAAGCATCAGAAGCATTCAAGAAACACCTCCTGTAATTTCTTAGGAAATCAGCATAGTGGGTAAGAGTGTAGGACTTGGAGTGAAGCGACCTGGGCTCAAATCCTGGCTGTACCTGTACGACTTTGGTCAAGTATCTCAACCTCTCTGTGCTTTGGTTTCCTCACTTGCAAAATGTGTTCATAAGTATTCTTCCACACAGAGTCTCTGTGAGAACTGAATGAGAAACTGCATGTGAGATATATAGAAAAGAATCTGGAACACAGTAACACTCAATAAATATTATTCTTATTATTAATCGATTCCAAAGTACAAATTGAATGAGAACTATGTAAAGATATCACATGAAGCTGAAGCAGTTGTACTGCATTTAGAGGGTATAGATTTATTACTATTTTATTGAAATTTTAATTAATTTATCCTAATTTACCCTATTTGAGGGTAAGTACAAATATTACAGTATAGTATCCTTGACACACTTAGACCAACAAATAAGAAAAGTCAGGTATTGTTTTAGCAAGTTCACTTCTATTGTACTTTTTTTTTTAACATCTTTATTGGAGTATAATTGCTTTACAGTGGTGTGTTAGTTTCTGCTTTATAACAAAGTGAATCAGCTATATGTACACATGTATCCCCATATCTCCTCCCTCTTGCGTCTCCCTCCCACCCTCCCTATCCCACCCCTCTAGGTGGTCACAAAGCAACGAGCTGATCTCCCTGTGCTATGCGGCTGCTTCCCACTAGCTAGCTATTTTACATTTGGTAGTGTATATATAAGTCCATGCCACTCTCTCACTTCGTCCCAGCTTACCCTTCCCTCTCCCCGTGTCCTCAAGTCCATTCTCTACATCTGCGTCTTTATTCCTGTCCTGCCCCTAGGTTCTTCAGAACCTTTTCTTTTTTTTCAGATTCCATATATATGTGTTAGCATACGTATTGTACTTATTTATTAAAGACAAGTGTTCACACAAAATTGCAAAACTGAGAAATTGCATCTCAGATAAGGATGTCATGCATGAGATAAAATGGAAACTGTACCTAATTACAGAAGTGTATGGCAAAGCAAAGCCATAATTTTAAAAGAAGGAAACAAAAAGAATTTGAAAGACAATGTATTGAAATAAACTGGATAAAAATGAGATTGTACTGTGAAAAAAAGCTGCACATTGATATTCAGTTTTGGGGTAGAAAAGGTTAAATCTTTAAATATTGACGGGCTGCAAGAAAGCAAACTAGTAGACATTCTGTCTTCACAAAAAGAGCATTGGACTAAACAGAGAATCTGAGTTTTTTTGTTATTTAGCTGTGTCTGTGAATAAGTCAGCTCTCTGAATCTCAGTTTTCTTATCTGTAAAGCAAGACTGATAATTTCTAAGGTTTAGTATTTCAACTGGAAGAAAAAGAACAGACATATTGATGTGTAATCATATCCTTGCTTCTTCTTTTTTTTTCTTGAAGGCAGAGCAGTTTTGAAGATGGTCTTTCCATACTTCCAGCTTTACAAATGGCCCCTAAAGAGCAGTTGGGCTGTTCCGGAGCTTTAGGAGTATCACGGTGGTAGGAGGTGGGGTTGAGCTTTAGGAGTATCACGGTGGTAGGAGGTGGGGTTGGGAGGGCCAGAGGGACGCCGAGCACCAAGACATGCTGTGTTAAATCACTGTGCAGGTGCCCCGCTTCTGGCCACTGGTAGCTCTGGGTCCCATGTGTAAAGGGACCCTTGGCCCTGGAGTCAGTCAATAGACAAACCATGTTCATGGCCAGTCTGCCTATGCTTCTGTGGTGTAAAGCCAGCAGGGGCTTTTGTGTGTCTGTGTTCCTTTATCTTGGTAGTACATTGACGCCTAATTATAAATCATGCAATTACATCGTGGTAAAACCGCATGTCCAGCTACATTTGCCTTTGCATCCGTCATGCCCTTGGTTTATGAGTGTTCAGTCTTCTCTTCCCTGTACCTCATTGCTGTGTAGCTCTCCTCCCACTTTTTCTTCCTAAATCTTCTCTAATGAAAATCTCTGAGTGCAGGTGAAAGTAAATTCCCATTCTTGTATTTTTCTCTTCTGTTGGTGGTATTTTCACGTAGTCAGCCATTCAATACATATTTACCAAGTGCCTTC
This sequence comes from Balaenoptera musculus, assembly GCF_009873245.2. Lineage (NCBI taxonomy): Eukaryota > Metazoa > Chordata > Mammalia > Artiodactyla > Balaenopteridae > Balaenoptera > Balaenoptera musculus. Next base: position 6,323,997 of record NC_045795.1, read on the forward strand.
TATTTTCCTGGTGCTATTTGAAACAGTACCAAGAAAATGATTTTGAGTTGAAGTGTGGCAGATGAGTAGGAGATAAACTAAGTAACGAAGAGGGAGACGAGCACAGTGGACTGAAGAAATAGTGCAAAGACCCAGTGGTAGGAAGCTGAATCCAGGTTTGAGAAATGGAAAAGAAGATACCGAGGCAGGAGACCTGCAAGCGATAGGGAGAGGAATGGAAAAAGAAGCTCCCCAGATAGTCAAGAAATTTTGAAGTCTTGTAGGCCATGGAAAAAAGTTTGGTCCTTAATCTAAGATTAATGTGAAACCACCAAAGAATTTTAAGCAGTGGAGTTACATGATCAAATCTGAGTCTTAAAGTCTCATTCTGCCTGTGTTGTGCAAAATAAAGGCAAATGGGGAGGGGATGGGTAAGGGTGGTCACAGGAAGGCCATCCGACGTGTGATTGTAGTTCTTCAAGAGAGAAATCAAGTTAGTTTGGTCTACAGTTGGGCAATATAGTGGAGAAAAATGCATATTTTTAAGAAATATTTATAGACAGTTAAGCTGTAGGGCTAGATGGATTGGATGTTATAAGCGTCACATTTAATCTTTCCTGGTTCAATAAATTTCAGTCATCATAGAGCAAGTGGATGGCCTCTGTTTATTTTTTGTTATCTAGTTATTTGTTTTGCTGGGAGGAATTTCCAGATGTTCCAAAGTCATACTGAGGATGGAGAGACTACTCACACTGTCTATGTATGAGTCGAGTCATGCTTATCGTGACTTAATCGGGGATATAAAAGTGCAGCTCTTCTGAGGGTGAAACTATCTCAATGGTGCTGTAGTAGCAGAGGTTACTGGTGGTACCTTAAAGTCAAAGGTAGGTGGGAAACTCAGAAAGAGGTAAAAAAAAAAAACCAAGAGAGAAGGAATTAAGGTTTTTTAGTGAATTATACGGATTAACTGGACAATTGCCACCATAAAATAATTAATTTTCTATATTGTTGTATTTAATACAACAATATTAAATTGGATAGGGTTTATTTATTTATTTATTTATTTATTTATTTATTTATTTAAAATGACATGTTCTGGTTTATAGTTTTTTTTTGGTGGGGGGTCCATTGCGTGGCTTGCGGGATCTCAGTTCCCCGACCAGGGATTGAACCTGGGCCCTGGGAAGTGAGAGCACAGAGTCCTAACCACTGGACCACCAGGGAACTCTCTCTTGGATAGTTTTTTTAAAAAATCTTGAAATATTCCTAAGAGTGGTCGTGAATCCTGTTTTTCACATCTATTTTGGCAATCGAACTCACGTTTAGTAACTGTTTAATTTCGGCATACTGTAAAATTAACCTGCAAAGATTATTTTCTATAAAGAGAGCTCTCAAAGATATATTTAGTTGAGCATTTTATTACATTTTATTTTGTATTTGGTGTGTCATTAATATCAGTGATGTTGCTTTTCTGACAGTTTAATAACTAGTTATTCTCATGGTGTTTGCTGTCAGAATCCTGACTCTCAAAACTGAATGTGAACATTTTAATTAATTGTTACTAAGAGAAGATAAAGGTGAACCTTGATAATATTAAATTTTAAATTTAATATAAATATATATATAATAGATGAAAATTATTTTTATGAGTTTTCATGAGGTATATAACTAGGGCAGGGCCTGTGAGGCTATGTTAGGGTATGTTTCTCTTTGTATATTAGTGTGCTGTGGACAATGGTAATCATAAAAAACTTAACAAATGCATTATACTCTAAGTCTGAACCATGTTCTGAGTGTGTCCGTAGTGCCAAAGGACAACCAGGTGCCCAAAGTTTTTCTCAAATTTGTGTAGTGTATTTAATCACTTAACAAAAATTCAAGCAGATCTCTACTATTGACTTAGAATTAATTTCAGTATAATACTTAAGTTTGACTAAATAAAAAGTTATGAACTTCTTATTCTTATATTTCTTATACATCTATACAACCATGAAAATTATAAATCATAAATCATAAAACGCTATATCAAGTTGGTACAAATCTATGAAAGCAGTAGTATTTGAATTGCTAAGATTGCTTCACTGTGACAGACGATGCTGTTTTGCTGAGACCAAATCATCTTTTGCAGTGTGAACATGGAATGGAGCGCTGTTCTTTCAAGTTTGACAAGTGCTCACTTTTATTTGCCAGTAGTGGGTCAATTCCCTCTCCATTTTGCTCCATTCAAACTACTATGGAGCCTAAACCTTTGCTCTGTGCTGTGTTGTCTCTTGGCCATCACTTGGGGTTAATGCATAAGTTCCATTTTAAGTGCACCTCTGTACTTAGCTTTCTACCCTAAGATGATAAAGGTAGAAATATATGTTGTCAATGAGATCATAAATGCAGACAAAAATGGAAATAAAATGAGTGTGGTGAATTAGAAGTCAAGTGAAGAAAATGTTCTAAAAAATTGGGAGTGATGAACTGAGATAAGTGCTGAGAAATGGCTGCTGGTTTTAGAATGTGGAGGCTACCACTGGCCTTGACCCGTTTTGCTAAAGAAGGATGGAGGGATAAAACTTGAGAGAAGTGGGTACGATAGAGAATAGGAAGAGACAATTTAGGGACAGAAAATACAAACAACACTTTTGAGGAATTTGCAGTAAAAGGATCAGAGAAAGAGGTGGTCCCTGAAGAGGGAACAGGGAGAACAGAGTGTTTTTTAAAGATGGAAATAATGAAAAGTTTGTATGTAAATTGGAATGATTCAGGAGAGAGAGAAAGCCTAACGATGCAGATAGGAGGGAGGGTAGAATTCCTGGAGCAATGACTCTGGGTGGGCCTATGGGGAGGGTACGTAAAGTACAAATTGAGGGGCCGGCTCTTGATGGGCACATTGATAGGTCGCCCTTCGTAGAAAAAGGAGAAGCAAGGATATGCTGATATATTCTAGTTGGTAGGTAGATGTGGACGTTCTCTGATTGGTTCTGATTTCTAAGTGAAATCTCAAACAAGGTCATCAGTGGAGAGTGGAGATCGAGGAAGCTGTGTTAGAGGTTCAAGATCACAGAGAGAGTATTAAAGAGTTGTCTAGGAGAATCGGAGAATAAATGGACTACAATGGGGCTTTGGTTTGATAGCTGATTGGAACTGGTTTGATATCAAAGGCACAGATGAGTTCTGTAGTTATCAATTTAACGCAGGGGTTGGCAAACTTTTTCTGTAAAGAGCCACACAGGAAGTATTTTAGGCTTTGTGGTCCCTACAGTCTTTGTTGTAACTACTCGACTCTGCTATTGCAGCATGAGGGTCGCCATAGACCATATGTACACTGGAGTTGCCATAGACTGTACATAAGCTGTGACAGTGAGAGACCTCCTCCTCCCTTCTACAAGACCCCACTCAGACGCCATCACCTCATTGAAGCGTTGCTTGACTTTCTTGGGCAGAGTCAGTCATGCTTCCTTGTGTGGTCCCATGTACTTTGTTCAACCCCTTTCTGTAAGTGCTGGAGCTGCTTTGCATTGGCTCAAGACAGAGCTGATTATTCATTTTCAAGGAAATTGGTGTATCAGTTAATGTAATATTGGTAGTTTGAAATCAGTCATGGTGAGAGTATTTATTCCACAGAAATTGGTAAACACTACAAATCAAGGTTTCCCCTCACTCCCAAGAGGTAGTTGTTGCACATTTACCTGACCCCTCCCTGTAATTAATTTGTTTGTATCACCATCTCCTCCACTAGTCCCAATTTCTCAGGAATAATGACCATGTTCACTATTCAACTATTAATTCTATCTTCTCCATCTACAGGATGGCAGGGTATGTAGTAAAAGCTGAAAACTGCTGAAAAAATTTTAAATGTTTTACATTTTCCCTAATTAAAAATTCAAATCCACAAAGTGTCTTCCAGTTTAATCATTTTCCCCAAAGTCAGCAAAGTGTACCAGCCCATACATAGGAGGTCTAGGGGAGATGGGAAGATGTTAGGTGTTTGTGAGATTAACCTCGTGTTGGATTGGGTTTCAGCCTATCACAGTTTTTTTTATGGATTGACTTCAGTTTTAGTTTTTTATCATCCAACTGGCTCTATCGTCTTTTGCCTGGACACAGGCTGTGCCTCGTATCTGGTTGTATGGCTCATCGTGCTTAATAGCATTGGATTTGGAGCCAGAATTCCTCCTGACATTGGGCAAGTTATTATACACGTCTGTTCTCCTTGGTCCAGTAGGGCTAAAAATAGTACCTACCTAGTAGGATTGCTGTGTGAATTAACTGAATTAATTTCACGTAAGGCACTTAGGGCAGTGCCTCTACAAGGTTAGAGCTAATTATCATTATTAACTGATCTCACAGGCTTCTACCTTGCCTGTCCAAAAGTCTATTCTCTACAAAGTGTCCAGAGTGATCTTTAGCAAACTTAAATCAGATCACATGATTCCCTTGATTGAAAACCACGGATAATTTTATTATGATGGAAATGAAAATCCAGTTTCCTTTTCACGGTCTATCATCCTTCCATGATCTTCCCCAGTGACTCTTTCTCAGTTCCCCTCGTACCAAGCACCCCTGTTCTCGCTAAGCTCTGCCCACTTAGGTTTGCTTCTGCTCCTTGAATGTGTCAAGTTTTCATTCGTTCTACCCGAGCTCCTCATTCTCCCCTCTGCCTGGAATAGTTTCTTCCTCGTTTTTTCAGTCATCCCTTCTCATCATTCAGATGTTGGTCCAGATGTCACCTCTTCAGAGAGATCTCTCCTGAGCACTCTTTCCAAAGGATCTCAGCCCATCTTCGTTACAATCTATCCATCTTCTTGTTTTATGGTCTTTATACCATTTATGTATATCTCAAATTGTCATATTTGTTTATGTTTATGTTTATTTACTTCCTTTGTTTTTTTCCAACTGGATGTAAGTTCCAGGAGAGTATGAATATTGTCTATATTTTTGCTGCTGAATTTCTAGTGCCTAGAACAGCAGGCCCTCAAAAATTATTACTGAATCAATAAATGACAGGAATAAATGAATACATTATCTTGTTCTAATTTGGAAACCCAATCGATCACCTTGTCCTGTGTTAGTGAATGGCATCTCCTTTCAACCACTGCAGAAGCCAAAATCCTGGGGTCACTCCTAACTTCTCCTTATCCCTCATCCTCCATAGAATCAATCTCTATGCCCTGTCCATTCTGCTTCCAAAAATAGCCCATGAATTCCTCTACTTCTTTATCTCTAGAATCATTATTACTTGTTGAGATTTCTAACTGGTCGTTGTCACCCATCTTTCCCAGCTTCAATGTACTCACTTCACTGCAGCCAGAATAAACTTCCAAATCACAATTCTGATTATGTCTCTTCAATGCTTAAAACCCTTTAACATTAAAACAGTTCTGTGGTGTAGCAGCAGTATTAATGCCCAATCCACGCAATGTCTTTTTTGCCCATCTGAGTTGCCTGAATTTGTGGGCAGATTCTGGAAAGCCGTAAACTTTGATGGCTCCCATACCAGGCGTATGAGCTCTTCCTCTTGCTCTGTACGGGGGGGCTTTAGCTAGTACCAGGGCAGCTTGCTTGATGCTCAGCCACCCGTCCGGAGCAGCTCTCAAACAGTGGGGATGGCATCAGTAGATGAGTGCCCAGCCATCCTGGCTTCCACAGTCTTCAGTGGGATGATTCTCAACCCCTCCACATGGGATCTCAGAGGGATATGATATAAGATTGAGGCCTATGGCCCATAGCCATAACCAGCTCGTTAACAGACCTTTTCCTGGATTTTCTTCTTTTCTTCCTCACTCGTGCATCCGGAAATCAACTCTTAAGTAAACTACCTGAATCCAAGGCCTTATCTCAGGGTCTGCTCTTGGGAAAACACAAACGATGATGTGTGGCTTATAATACCTCATGGATCTGGCCTTTACGTCTCTCCCTCCCCTGGTGATTTTCCCCGGCCAACAACCACTGCCTACCCACACCAACCTTGTCTTTTGGCCATACTGATTCCTTGAGTGTATCATGCTCTTTCTAACTCCTATAAGCCTTTGCGTACTTTTGCCTACACCTTAAATGCTACCTCCACCCCCCAGCTGCTAACCAAGGGCCTTGTTCAAACAGGTGTTTCATGAATGCTTGTTCAAATAATTGGAGCCTGAAATGAATTCCTGCTCATGTAATTCCACATAGATGCCAAATTATTTCAGTTTATTTTTATACAACTTATTATGGGAATATTGCTAAAATTCTAAGAAGATATACAAGCAGAATAGTAACATACAATAATTTTTAAATTTCCAATACATGTTTTTCTTCTTAACGGGCTTTGAATTAACCAGGTGCAAACTATCAACTATTTTCATTTGGAAACAATGGAATATTCAGCTGTCCAGAGAATAAATTTATTTGAATAACATGAGTTTTTAATAAGCTAATATTAACTTAAATTTTTCTTTTCATAATAAGTCAAGTCCTTTTTATGGTGGATTATCACACTATTATTCTTAATATGGCCTTTTTTGCCAAAAATGTTCCCCCAAAGTAGCATTTGCTTGGTTTTAAACAAACTTTTAAGTTGTATTAGCAAGAGCCAAAGTGATGATAGAATTAGACTCATGATGTTTTTATTTTACTACAATACTCTTAGCAAGAGATAGATCTGATCCTGAGCATATAATTAGGGCATTTGAAGTAATCCATGCTTTAACATGATTTGAGATGATAAATGCCAGTTACAACAAACATGTTACTGCTCCTTTTACTGTTAACTCCTTTTCTCTTTTTCACAACTAATAACTCACTAGTAACTTGTGTTCCTTTTCTTCCACAATGTTTTAAATTTGATAAGATTAATAAAAATCTAAAGTTTCTCTAGACCAGTGATATCTACTGATCTGAAGACATTTGGAAGAATAGGTGGTCTTCTTGCTCTAAGGTCAAAGTTCACTAGTGACACTACTTATACAATATATTCACATATTTTATATTTCAGATAGAGGCACATTTTTATTCACATCTTTACAACTTAGGTCTGAGTAATTTCTACTTACTGTTCAGAACCCAAAGACATATTCCACGGCCACCCACAATACTCTAGAATACCAGTGTTTCCATGCACCATGCAATTCTCCATCACAATCCAGTTGAGACGTTGGTAATTGTGTCTTTAATGTATCTCTTCTCCACTAGGCTAACTGAATGAAGATCCAAATTGCATCTATTTTTTCACCACTATATCCCTAGCTCTTAGCACAACACCTGATGCATAGTAAGTACTCAGAAAATGTATGAAACTTCCTCCAGGGTACATCTATGTTTATTTTTCCAGCATACATAGAATTTCAGTTGACAACTTCATTCATTCATTTGTTCCTGCATTTAACTTTACTTAAACATTTATGTATTCTACAAACTTTTATTGAGCTTCTGGTTTTTGCCGATGGATTAGGCCACATACTAGTGCTTTAAAAATAAAAGACAGAATCCTTTTTCTTAAGAAGGGAGACAGAGAGGTAAAAGATCATTAAAATGTAGTAGAATAAGGAAGGAAGGAAGCCAAGATAAATTTAAAAAGAAGACCTGTCCCTAACTTTTTATTTCTCCCTTCTGGTTCTGCTATAGCGATTGAATGTCCTTATTGTTTTCAGCATGGCTTATGGTTCGAAATAAAAAACAGTGACCAACAAATGTACACAGTTTAAATAGGAAAGGAAAGGAATACTTTACTGCGACATCTCAGAAATTTTCAGAATAATGGTGACATAGTCCAACCTACCTTTATAGGCAGGGGTCTCCAAAGTGGCTTTACCCTAAGTCAGCAGTCCTCAAAGTTTGCTCTAGGGACCATCACCTGAGAAGTTGTTAGGAGTGTAAATATTAGGCCTCTCCCCAGACCTACTCGAGAGGTGGGGTTCAGCAATCTGTGTTTTAACAAGCGCTCCTGGTAACTGGTGCCCAGGGTCTAATGTTGGAGAACTACTGGTCTAGATGCTACCCCCAATCCACACCCTCCCCCCGCCAGTTTTCCCAGTGCAGAGTTCCTCCATCTGCAAGTACCTGTAATACCACATCTGGAGTCAAACCTGACTCAGCTGTAGTTCCTGAGACACAGAATCTGGCCTGACAGTTGCAGAGCGCATGATGTGATGTTAGAACACGAGCTGGCCTCTTCGCAGGCAAGCCTGCAGCCGGAATAATCCTCCGTGTGCTGTTCTGACCTCCTCCTGGGTTCTTGTCTTTTCCCCTCTATTTTGTGTCACCAAAGTCTCAAAGGTGAGTCTATTTAACATATGTCATAGGTAGACTTAATTACTGATAAGCAGAATAGCATTCACTAGTTTAAAGGAAAGGCAATAGGAATTTAGAACAAATTTAGTAGTAGATACTTCTAGCATTTAGTATGACAGTGATAAGTTAGTGATAAGAGTTTGAACCCATCAAAAGCCATTTCTTTACTTTGTCAGTTTCAGGGGTTATTTTGTTGTCGTTGTTGTTGTTTTTTCTACAACACTAACCCTTAGTGTCTTGAGAATATGTAGCTGTAATCAAAATGGGAATAAATGCATCTATATACATCAACATAGATTCCTTACTTCTTGAAATATCCAGTAGACACACACATACACACACACAACTATTTTTGTTCTTTAATATGTAGTGTTCTTTTAAAATGTATTTCTGGGTTGTTTTTAAAATTTTTTAAATTGTCTGCTTTCTAATGGGTGGCTTAAAAATCTTAGTTTTACCACTCTGGAAATTCTGACTTTTCCCTAATTGCTCAATTGATTTTTCAAAGAGGAAAGGCTTGCTATTTTTCAACTGAAACAAATAAATTTATCTTACTGTTCTATTTTTTAAACCTTCTCAAAAACACATTTGATAGCAGTTCAAATGGCTTTTGAAAATTAGAATAGTAAAAGCATGGGGAGGCTTTCAATTAAAAATACCTTACTTTGTCCTTTGAGCTATTTTCTATTTACTAGGACATTATTTAACATTGAAAAATTAATGTTAATACTCTCTGGAGAACACAGTGCTGTGATGAAGATAGTTGGAATTTCCTAGAAAATACAGAGAATATCAATCTACGAATCAGTCATTCCATAAATGTTTTAGAAATGCCAACTTCCTGCAAGACACAGCTCTAGATTCTGAGATGAAGTTGGAGGTAACACTTAAATTAAATGGAAAAAATACTCATGAAAAGCCAAGTTACAATGTCAATATTAATGAGAGCTTGCTTTTTCATAGCTTACTTAAATTATACTTCTTTACTCTATAGTGCAAGAAGGGAAAGAACTATTATCCTCACTTCCAGATAGTAAAACTGAGGCTGAGATTTGCAAACATCAAGTGTTTTATCCAAGGTCATGAATTTCTATGCTAAATGACAACGCCATGATGAAGAGTAGCTCCTTGACCTCCTAATACAGGACTTGTTCTATGTTGCCTCTTGTGAAAAATAAAACAAAACAAGCAACAACGATAATAACAATAGCTAAGAGGTGGTGCATGATGGATTTGTGAGTGAATAGTGTAGTTATATCACCTCTTTGAAGGAAAGAATGATATATCTGGTTTTGAGTCAACTGATCTAAAAGTGAAAGAGCCCAGTCTCGGGGAAATGATCTCACCAGTGGTGAAAGGAAGAAATGGATGTGGGGAGACCCTGAATGGATCACTTAGTCTGCCATGGATGAATGTACCCCCTTAGACTTAGATGGCTATCCTGATGTTTGCCTAGGCCTGGCCATTTATTTGCAGAGACTCTCATTAACTGCCAGGGTCTAGCGTGGTTAGACCTTGGGGGCCACATTAATGCCAACGAAGTCCAGTCAGTGCCAGACAGCTTTGTTTTTGTCCAATTAAAACAATAAGGTGATGGTTCCCCATCAAGATCTTTTGGATCTGTTGTTACTGGATATTATTGAACGATTCTAATTATTTTAAAACAAGGGCTATAACTTCCTTCTTCCCCCATGTGAGGTCAAATAGTGTGGTTTTGGTCCATGTGCATTTCATATGACTCTGCAGAGTGAAAAGCATTGTTGTTCATGGACACAGAAATGATCAGACCTGATTATCATTAAAGCCAGACTCTGAAAAGTCCGGGAATAATGCTTAGGACTCTCCAAGCGCTTGGTGGGTCCTTCGTTTTTTCTTCAGAGCACCGGGCATTAGACAGTAGATGGCAGTGTGAGATGAGGAATTTAAGCCTTGGCAGAGATTTGCTTGAAACCAGCCCGGAAAAAATGGCTTTTTGACTTGGAAGCATTTATTAAATGAACCTTCCGTCAGAGTTTTGTCTGGCAGCCAGGAATCCACCCTGGAAGGCTCTGGCAGCCCACAGGTGCGGTTGTAAGTGTTTTGTTTGAAGTGAGGCTGCTGCAAGATGCGAGCATTTGCACAGATTCATCCGCACAGAGCCAAGCAACCTGCCACTCAACCGTCCTGGCACTTCTGTGCCCCTGGCAGTTAGTATCTACCCTCCTCGCCTTTTCGGGAAATTCATCCTGTTTCAATGTGTAAGTGGAAGCTTTGAAATATACAAAAAGTTAACCGTGCTTCAGGTTTTTACCTAATCTTCACCTTCCTTTCTGTCTCAAACCCCTTAAAAATCAGAAGCAGGGAGTGAGGGGATTTCTAAGCTCAAAAGCAAATGATTGCATGAGAGAATTTCCGAGTTAATCTGAAAGGATTCTGACTACTCCCCGTGGCTTATCAAATAATGGATTCTATTCAGAATTTGTAAGTAATCGTAGAAAACAGGGGAGTGTTGAAGCTGGTTTGGGCTTCTTTTCTAGTACAGACTCTTAGCCAATGCAGGATTTGGTATCTGTGATTAGTCCCCTAAATTCGTATGCCTCTAGAAAATTTTACAACATTTGAAGCAGGGAAGGAATAGCTAAAAACATTTGGTTTACTAATTATTTTACTTAATAGAAAAGAGGTCAGTAGTTCTGAGAGGATCCATGCTCTACATGCAGTAATTATAGAATTAAAAAGGCACACTATCAGAGTATCATAAAATTAGTAATTTTTCTGCATTGTGGACCTACATAAAACCTATCTCCTTAATTTTAGGTGTAATTTCTAGACCAGAGGAAATTTCAGCTCTTGTATGATGTTATATTCATTATTTAACCTCTCTAAGCTCCACTTTTCCCAGCTGTAAAATGGAGATAGTAAAGTACTTACTTCATAGAGCCTGACACACAGTAACCATTAGCCATTATAATGAGCCTGAGACAATAAATATTAACCATTATTGTTATATAGCTATTGATGCGTGTAGGTATATTTTCAAACAAAATTACTTTCTTTCCACTTCCCAAAATAATCCAAAAAAATAGTGAACACTAATAATATTCTATACCAAACAATTGGTAGGTAAATTTGCTTAAAAAAGAATGCATTCCAAAAGGAGTTGGGACCACCTACGGAACACTAATTTTTTTTTTAATTAATTTCACCTGGTTCTTTTTACTTTTTTTTTTTTTTTTTGGTTGTGTTGGGTCTTCGTTTCTGTGCGAGGGCTTTCTCTAGTTGTGGCAAGTGGGGACCACTCTTCATCGCAGTGCGCGGGCCTCTCACCGTCGCGGCCTCTCTTGTTGCGGAGCACAAGCTCCAGAGGCGCAGGCTCAGTAGTTGCGGCGCACGGGCTTAGTTGCTCCGCGGCATGTGGGATCTTCCCGGACCGGGGCACGAACCCGTGTCGCCTGCATTGGCAGGCGGGTTCCTAACCACTGCGCCACCAGGGAAGCCCCAGAACACTAATTTTTATCGATGAGCTTAAGAGGAGAAAGGCATGAGAATCAAGTATTTGCCTGACGTCACATAAATCTCTTCCTTTTATTAGGCGTAGTTTCTTTTCATCATGTGAGAAGGGTTGTCAGAGCTGGAAGGATCAGGGTGGGTAGGCATGAAAAAGTAGTCACCTTCACGAAGCTGAAGCCTTCTGAGGAAGATGTTCAGTGACCAGAACTTATGTTTATCAGGAGGAAAAGCAAGTTTAGAGGGATTGTCCCAATGAGTTGTGTTTAAAAGTATCAAAAAGTTCTTGCCCGACTCCACCACTTTTTTTTTCATATTTTCTTCAAGCTGTTTTTACATTCTGTTTTGCTTTGTTTAAATTAATTTTTGTAAGTCAGTATGTCTGGGTTCTTCTCCTGGCTCTGCCATTTCCAAGCTTGGAGATCATGAGCAGATTGTTGAATGCCTCTCTGTTTTCATCTATAAAAATAAGGAATAATAATACCTCACGTTCTGGTGAAATGAAATTAGTAAATATGCAGAATACCCTCCAGCTCAGTGTTAGGGCACAGTAAGTCCTCATTCAATAAAAGCCAGAGATAAAAATATCATTTGACTTGACAGTTACAGAATTAGAAAACTATAGAGTTACGGCTGAAAAAAGCTCAGAATAAATCAAAACCCCTTATTTTAAAAACAAGGAAGCTAGTGATTAGAAAGTTTAAATAAAAATCAGTACCACTTATTGTATTAGTATTAGCTAGGGTTCTCCAGACAGAACCATTAGGGGATATAGATAGATAGATAGATACAGAATTATTATGAGAAATTGGCTTACTTGATTATGGAGCTGAGAGGTCCTAAGATCTACAGTTGGCATGGTCTAGGTACTAGTCTGAAAGCTGGCAGGCATGAAACCAAGGAAAAGCCCATGTTTCTGTTTGAGTCTGAAGGTAGGAAAAGACCAGTGTCCCAGTTCAAAGGAGTCAGGAAGTTTCCTCTTATTAGTGGGTCAGCCTTTTGTCTTATTAGTCCTTCAGCTGATTGGATGAGGGTCGCCCACATCAGAGAGGGCAAACTGCTTTACTCAGTCTACCTATCAAATATTAATTTCACCCAGAGACACCCTCACTGACACACCAGAATAACCTTTGGCCAAATATCTGAGCACCCGTGGCCCAGTCAGTTTGACACAAAATTAACCGTCACACTGATGTAAACATACTTTATAATGCTATTTAAGCTTCTAAAACAGTCAACTTAAGGAAAATTTGGGTCCTAGTTATCCCATTTGCTCAAGTATAACGTTTGTATTTTATCTTCAACATGTTTAGGCTCTTCTCTTTCTAAGATAAATTCACATTCTCTGGCTTTGAAAATGTTACTCTGTTAATAGCTTCCCTGGGGTTTTTGTTTTTGTTATATGGCCTTGAAGCAAAACAGTTCCACATGTACAGAGCCGGCCGTAAATTCGTATGAAGGGGTTTCCCTTAACCGTCCCTATTGGTACCTTCCTGGTATTTCCTCTGCCTTGACGCGGCACAAGCAGACAGCAACAAGTTGTTTTCCACCTGCCGAAATTCTGGTCACCAATTCCAGTGTGTGCCGTGGGGATTTCCCTCAACCAACAAGCAACTCTGTTCTGACACTACCTACCCGCATGTGCCAATAGAAAGCCCTGGTTGTCACCTGTGTTTCTGACCAACGGGCTACAGACTGGAGGTTCCCACGACCCCCTCCTTGGAATTCAGACACCAGTTGAAAGTTCAGCTTGTCACCTGCGCCTCTAACTAACTGACCAGCTAAAAACCAGAGGTTCCCACAACCCCTCCTTAGATTAGATTAATTGACTAGAGTGGTTTTCAGAACTCAGGAAACTCATTTGCTCTCTAGGTTACCCATTTATTACAAAGGATATTCAAGAACAGGAATCAACAGTTGGACGAAGAGATGCACAGGGTGAGGTATATGGGAAGGAGTGCTTGCACGCCCTCTACAAGTGCACCACTCTCGCGGCATCCACATCTGTTCACCAACCCGGAAGCTCTCTGAACCCTGTCCTTTTGGTTTTTCATGGAGGTGTCATTACAAAGGCATGATTGATTAAACCGTTGGCCACTGGTGATAGAGTCAACCTCCAGCCCCCTCCCTTCTCCTGAGGTCAGGGTGAGGCTGAAAGTTCCAACCCTCTAAGGACACTGTAGGTTCTCCAGGCGACCAGCCCCCCATCCTTTGTGTGGACCGAAAGTCACCTCATTAACATAACAAAGGACATCTTCATTGCTCTCATCATTTAGGAAATTCCTAGAGTTTTGGGAGCTTGGTGCCAGAAATTGGGACGGAGATCAAATTGGGATGAAGACCAGATATATATTTCTCATAAATCATAGACAGTATAATACCTGCCATAGGGAAAACTCAGAATTGGTTATCTACCTTGAGAGAACTCTGGGATGAGAGTCCAGAGAAACTGTGAATGTCACCACCTGGCTTGGAGAATCCCATGCACCAGTAGGAAGTGAGTGGGAAAGGGTATGAGCTCGGATCTGCCAGGGGAACTAAAACCATACTAATATTTGGCCAAAAGGAACCTAAGCTGGAGACAAAAATCAGAGCAGAAATCTCTCCTGTGTGATCAAAGAAAAGCAGATGGTCTATGTGTATTTAATCACAGGACCAGGGTGTGCATAGCTGAGGGGCCTTGGGGACATAGGGGGTTACAGTACTTAGCTCTAGATTCTTTGGGGCAAAGAAATCCAGCGTCACGTTACTAACACATGATGATTTCACTTGGTAAGTGTGGCGGCCAAGATCTACACCAAATTTACCTGAATATTTTCTCCTCTTTTCTTTCTCAACCATGGTCAGTAGCATGTTGTGGTTATTAGGCTGTATTCTTTCAGTGAGTATCTTTACATTTCAAGAATTTTTAATTATTCATGCTTTTTCCTGTGTTGTCCGTCCTATTGATAATAAAAAGAATTGAAAGTCTAAATTAATAAATATCTTGGCATTTTGAAGTTTTTGGTCATGTTTCTGCTTAGTTTGAGAATTTATTGCAATAAAGAATATGGTCAATAGAAATTTACCTAAAATGTTTAAATGCTTTTATCTGATGAGTGATATTTAATTTAATCTATTAGAAGTATCTGGGTATCTATGTACTATATTTCCTGCTATTCACTTTAATTCTAATCATTGTTATTTTAAATATTTTTTGTTTTTTCTTTTGGATCTTGCAAACAGTACATAAGTAATATTTGAACTTATTATTATTTTTTTTTATAAATTTATTTATTTATTTATTTTTGGCTGCATTGGGTCTTTGTTGCTGCGCACGGGCTTTCTCTAGTTGCGGCGAGCGGGGGCTACTCTTCGTTGCAGTGCGCGGGCTTCTCGTTGCAGTGGCTTCTCTTGTTGTGGAGCACGGGCTCTAGGCACGTGGGCTTCAGTAGTTTTGGCATGCGGGCTCAGTAGTTGTGGCTCATGGGCTCTAGAGCGCAGACTCAGTAGTTGTGGTTCATGGGCTTAGTTGCTCCGCGGCATGTGGGAATTCCCGGACCAGGGCTCGAACCCGTGTCCCCTGCATTGGCAGGCGGATTCTTAACCACTGCGCCACCAGGGAAACCCCTATTTGAACTTATTTTTAAAATTTAAGTATATACTTAGATTGCTAAAACACTTTAGAGTATATCTTTGGATTATATTAAATACTTTTTAATTGAAACTATTTACACTAAGATAGTAATGGGGTGATACTATCACTAATATACAAATATAAATATAAAATTGATCTAATTTTTTTTAACAATGCCCATTTTGGTTCCTAAATTAATGCTGTCAATTAAATATATGCACTTAAAATCAACTTTGTTGGACATGTAGAATCAAATGGTAGACTCAAGAAATGATATGTGTTTATATAATAGTACTTTATATTATAGATAATACCTGATATCTATATTATTAATTTTATATTTCAAAGTATTTTCACTAAATCCTGTCATGAATATTATTGTGTACTTACAAGAGTCATTTTTCCAGACTCCAGATTTAAAACAATAAATAAGACATCATTTCTCCCTTAGAGAAACTTACAGTCCACTACTATAGGCAGATAAGTGAAGAAATAATTATGATGTGAGAAGACCAGTATTATCATTGAAGTATAAATAAAATATTGTAGACACAGAGATGGAAGCTACAAATTCTTTGTGGGGAAATGCAGGTGGATCAAAGAAGGCTTTGAAGCTAATGTTGTGTTTTGAGCTGAATTGGAAAAGATGAAAAGCTGTCCAGAAGGAGAAATTGGGGAAGTGTATTCAGGGAGAAGGGCTAGCAAGGGTACGGAGGCATGCAAGTAGAAAGAATGTTGGAAAATTAGGCAGAGATTAGGAAACAAAAGGAGAAAGCTGAAACTTAAATCTGGGGAAAAAAAGATCAGAACCAGATAGTAAAGGACCTTACAAATTATTCTAGATATTTACAGCCAGAAGAGGTTTAACCTTGTTTATCTTCTAGCAACTCTAAGAAGTAGGAAATGAAAGTGATCTCAAGTTGATGAATGATCACCTGTCTAAAAAATATCCAACTAGATACTGGTCTTCTGATTTCTGACCCTGTACATTTAAGCTACATTTCAAACAACACTGGGTTTATGTGAACCAGTGTTCCAATAAGTCAAATAATAAACATGAATAAGTTGCAAGGGCCAAGGATTTTGTCTATTTTGTTTACTACTCTACTCCCAATTCCTAAAGTAGTGCCTATTTCCAAATTGGTGGAACAAATAAAGAGCAAACATTTATTGAGTGCTCATGAAGTATCAGACATTCTTTTAAATGCTTTTACATGGATTAAAGATTAAAGCACGCACTGTTAGAGAATTACATTACATTTTTTGGTGCAATATTTTACAAATTATTGCTGGACAAAGAAAGAGTAATGTGATATTGAAAGTTCTGGATAATATCATAAAATGTGTTCTAAAATGACACATTTTTTTGAGAAGAGATTTCTTTAGAGAGTGAGACTTGTCTTCAGATATTTGAAAACCTATCATGTAAAAGATGTAGACATATTTGGGAGGACAGTCCTCAGAGAGCTTACTTACCTGGGGTCAAGGTGTGGGTACTAGAAGGAGTTATATTTTGATGTAATATATAAAGGAATTTTCTGAACTTTCTGACAATTTGACTTACCCAACAATAGAACAAGTTAATTTGGGATGAAATAAGCTTCCGTTTATTCATAATAGTCACACGAAAGCTTAAGAGCCACTGATCCTGTAGAATAGATTTTTTCTTTGAATGTCAGATTGAGCTATATGATATCCAAGGTTTATGAGTCTATTAGGAGGTTGGTAGACCAGTTGGATTATTTTGATTTGGGAGAGTAGAGCTCCAGTCTATTAACATGTATGCATGAAAGCACTTGGCCTGTTTCAAATCAGCTTGGAACATCAATGAAAGAAAAAATATCTCTTTGGCCTTTTCTCAATGTCCTTTCCAAGTCAAAGCAAATTATTCATAGTTTCCTTTAATGTCTGCTATTCTGTTTATGAGGAATGACTCAAGGGAAGTTTTCTTTAATTCAAAACAAACAGATTGCTTACATGTTGAATGGTTGGCTGATACTTAGATGTTTCCTGAGAATGTTTACTGCTTATCAGGTGTTGTATTACCTGAACTTTTAGTGACTCACGAGAAGGGACAGACATCAGGTCATGAACTCTGGTTGCTGACATTCAGATCACTCTATGGGCTAATTATGGAATTGCTGGGGAAAAAATTCTTAATAAAGCATCACCAGCAACTCATAGTTTAGCAAACCATTAAACTGCAGAGTGGATTCTCATGGCTTAGGATATTGGTAAGGGTATGATTACACATCTGTATCTGGAGTTTCTCTTGCAAGAGGCTCTAAAAAAACGGGACACATTTTTCTGCGGAGATATATGGACTAGAGGTTATAAAACATCAAGCTTGGATCAGATCTTCTTTCTTTCTGTTATTTGTTTTCTCATTTGAGTTCTTATTTCCAAGGCCACTGCTAGCCTGCTCCCATTCCTGGCTGAAGGAAATAGAAGCTGAAGAAACTGATGCTTTTGCACCAGAAACAGAAGGATAATGAAATCAAATAACTCTTATCAATGGAGAAGTTCTGACTTAAATCTGCAAATAATCATACCTTTGTTTACTGTGCTTTGCACGATAACCTGCCATAACTGGCTACCCCACTTCCCCAAAATCTTTCTTCTGTTTTTAGCTGAAGATGGTATTTAAGGTGATGGTTTTGGTCATTTCAGGGAGTGACTCAGTTTTCCTTGGTGTCCTCCCTGTATTCAGAAGGTATACATGTTATTAAACTTCTGTTTTTCTCCTGGTAAAAAAAAAAAGAAACTGATGCTATCAAATCTCTGATGTGGGTGCCTCAGAGTTGGTGACCCTAGCTAGGCACCCTTTCTTCTGTTCTCCACACCCACTGTTAAATGTAGAACTCGGGATTCCCTGGTCAGGCCCACTAAAGCTCAAACACTCAGAGTTGTTTTCTCCTGCTGATGGTGGTCGGGGGAGCTCAACAGATACAGAGAGGTGAACTGGCCTCATGGTTTAACGTTTAAGGATGTCTGACTTAGTAAAAGTCCCAATTTTCTTCATTGCTTTGGGTAAGTCTGTTGAAACGTTTTTAATGCCTTTTCTTTTGACTTGGAAATTCAATTTTTATGTAAGGAAATTTTGAATTCTTAAATTTCTTCCCTTTTGAATTCTTTTTTTTTTTCACACACACACTGTATTTTATTTTTACAAGAGATAAATAAACTGACACCTTTTGAATTCTAATCAGGATACAGAGAGGAAAACAAATCCACCTTTGACTTTCTAGGACTTAAAAAATTGAACAAGACTTCTAATTGGATTCATTTGTTTTATGTTCAAAATCAGAAGCTGTAAACTCTTAGGTCATTGGAGTAGTGAGCTTATGGCCACCTGATTGTATTAAAGGGTTATGGATAGATTTGTGAAAAGATATTTCCTGGGCAAAAAGATTAGAAGATCAGCAATCTTTTAATGTTTATATTTCCTAAATAGTATTTCTATAAATATAATCTTCACTCATTGGTTCCTACAGATAATCTGCTTTATTTTGTAGACGACACATGAATATTTGGAGGTCAGGTTCTTGGCTTTCTGTTTAAAAAAGTGGTTGGTAATAGGTGTACCCTTTATCAGGCATTCTTTCATGAGTTCAGTTTCTCTAAAGTTCCAAATTGTTAGCAAATGGTGTAGTGGTTAGCGCCGTGGGTGTGGATTCAGTACACAGGGGTCCTGACATCTTCCTGCCACTACAGCCAGCATGACAAGATATAAATCTCTGTCTCTCTGGGCTAGTTTTTTCATCAGTAAAAATTCAAAAGTGGACCTAGATGACTTTTAATCTTCCTGCAAGAGCTAACATAAGTTTCTATATTGACAATATTTCTGAAAAGCAGTAAAGCCTCTCCTTGAGAATGGAATGGATTATATGATATTTTTTTAAAAGAATAAAATAATGTACCTCTATCTAAGTAAAATCTCAAACAAATAATATCTTTTCAAGTAGTAAAGTGATATCAAAATAATTCACATTTCACAGGATGTGTTTGTTTAGCGGGGGTTTTTGTTTTTGTTTTTTTACATTTTTAGTGAAACGCCTTGTTTAAAAAACAAAGAAAGTTAGTGTTCTTTTTCTTTAATGTTGAAGTCATGACTGAGGCTTGACAATTTCCTAAGGTTTCTGCTTTAGCCACTTTTAGAGAATCTTCTTTGCTTCTTTATTTCTGCTTTATTTTCCTGCTCATCTGTCTGTTCATCCTGAGGAGGAAAAAATTTAAAGGAATAGACAGTCCTCCAGATAATAAGCTTCTTCTTGCCTGAATGTTTTTAGTACTTTCTCATATCCTCTCACTTTCCCAAATATGCCAATGATCTACCCCGAACCTCTCTTTTTGTCCACTATGAGACTGAAAGCATCACCTGATAGTAGCTGAAAGAGTGCCCCTCCTGCTTACTCTTGAAGAAGCCATAGTGCATGGGTGTTCCTTGTGTTTCCTCAGGCCGAAGACAGACAAGAATGAGGCAGATCCTACTCATTTTAAGACTCAACATAAATGTGACTTTCCCTGTGGAGTCTTTCTTGACCTGCCCTTCTACCCCATCCTCACAGGAAGGGTGATTTATATAAAACACATAGCATAATAAGCCCTTAATAAATGTTGTTCCCATGCCTGTTATCCTTCTTACCTATCTTATCGCTCCTTACTCTCACTGTTGTAAGTTTCAGCTAGCAAGGCCTCTGTCTTAGATGTCTTCTGTAGGAGAGGAAGCAAGAAGAAGTAGCTCCATTACCTATTCGCTGTGTTACTTGGACACGTTCAGAATCTGTTTTTACTTCTCTAAGTGGGAGTTACTTGTGTAACTGACCTGCTGTGTATAAAGCAGTTGGCACATAATAGGTGATTACTTTTTAAATACGATGATAGTGGCACCTCTATGTTAATTTCTACATGGTTGGGTTGCTGCCTGTCACTACATTCGAACTCATCAAGGCCTGGGATCGTACTTCGTGTGTTACTGTAGCTCCGTTACAATCACAGCTATGGGCTGATCACAACTATGGGATGACGGCATGCATGCTTGCAAGTCCTTCATTCTTTTCTCCAGAAATACTGCATCACCGAGGGCTCGCAGTGGCTCCAGCTCACATCCAGAGCTCCCTATGCTTATTTCCTCAACTAAGCATCTCTTCCAAGCTCACACCACCCTCTGGCACTTTTGTATCCTTGGTGGCTCTTGACTGTGCCTAAAATTAAAGTGAGAAGGTTTAAAACATTCCCCATATTTGCTTTTATTTTGCTTCACTTCCTCCCCTAAGAGGGATCTCCTTTTTGGTTCTCTAAGCAGTGTTTATATATCTAACCATATAAGATACCTTCCACTTGATGAAAAACTAAAGTTTTGGTGCAAGTTAAATAATAGTCTGCAGTGGACAAATACAATTCAAAATAAAGGAAAAAACCCCAGGCTGGGACTTCCCTGGTGGCACAGTGGTTAATAATCTGCCTGCCAATGCAGGGGACACAGGTTCGAGCCCTGGTCCGGCAAGATCCCACATGCCGTGGAGCAACTAAGCCTGTGTGCCACAACTACTGAGCCTGCATGCTGCAACTAATGAAGCCTGCGTGCCTAGATCCCGTGCTCCACAACAAGAGAAGAAGCCACCATGATGAGAAGCCCGCGCACCGAAACGAAGAGTAGCCGTGGCTCGCCACAACTAGAGAAAGCCCGCGCGCAGCAATGAAGACCCAATTCAGTCAAAAATAAATAAATAAATAAATAAATTAAAAAAAAAAAAACCCAAAAACCCAGGCTGACTGATTACCTTAGCTTACTGTAATAGAAATTAAACTTTTGGAATGGATTCGTGCAAAAGAAAAAAAAAATTTTTTGTTTGTTTGGTTGGTTTTTTTGGCATTTTATGTTGGTGAGTTTTATGAAACTGCTGTGGCTTTTAGAACAGGGTGATCACTAATCTAGTGGGAGAATATGTGCAAATGAGGCAACAAAATATTGTCTGAGAAAAACAAGGACATTTTGAAAAAGATGTTAAATACACAGTTTGTCTCTAGTTCTGAAGTGTTCATTTCCTTGAATCGGGTTGTACATTTTGGGGATGTCAGAATGTCTTTTGCTTAAGTGGAATTAATGCAAGAACTGGAGCCCTAAAAACCTGGGTAGTTTTCACTTGCATGTTTTTTGTCAAAGTACTTGAGCTGATTCAGTTAATTATGCCCCCCCCCTACAGAGTTCCATTTTCATCTGAACCCACATGGCAAAGCAGTGAATGATACGTGCAAATAAGGATCCGCCTCTGGGGAAAGGCTTCTTAAAGGCATGCCTGCTCCCACTTTGTGAGTTGCCAATAGTGTGCTCAGCTAGGTTGCAGGGCTGCGACCCCATGAAAGGGAACTTGTCTTCTCCCTTTTTTTCCCAATATTAGTGTCAAAATATTCCATTTTAAATATATTTGAATACCAAGGCGAGATGTGACAAATGCATTTCTACTAAAATGAAAATGAAAGATTGCCTATTTCAGGGATTCTGTTGGAAGTATATTCTGTTCTATCTTAATAATGCTGAAGGATATATCAGAAGGTCTTTACTTCTACTCAGGTGTCATCAAAACTCAAGCAAACGTCTTGCACTGGGATCAAATCTTTCTAGCTATTGTTGCATTTCAATTAAAATTATATTTTATAAAAAAGGGATAGAGTGTATTTAACCTCAAAATGATTCTTTATCTGCTTCTCAGTTGGAGAAATATTTTTCAAGACTCAAATAAAGTTTTACACTATAAGAAGGAAGAACTGAATGCTAAATGAATACTTTAAAATATGGTTCCTGGGTCTTTATTTTAATTTTTGGTTTTAGGCAGCACGTCTAATCATGACAGAGAGCCTTCTGAGTTTTAGGGGTTTTTTTGTTGTTGTTGTTTGATTTGCAAACTGATATAAATACCACAGTCCTGTAGGAATTTCTCTGGGGCCCAATATCATTGAATTTCAGGTTAGAATGCAGTTCAATACACAGCACATGGCATAATGGGCTCTGGACAGGTGAACTGCGGTTCAAAGCCAGCTCTGCTGCTGGAGAACTCTGGAACCTGGATCAACCTCCTTATCTGGGTTTCACTTTTACCATCATAAATGGCTATACTAATGCCTCCCTGGCAGACTGACTCTGAGAATCAAATATTTCACGGTACATGAAGATCTTCACCTGTGCATGGCAGAAAGTACTGTAATACAGTGTGGTCCCCAGACCAGCAGCATTAACATCCCCTGGGAAATTGTCAGAAATGCACCTTCTTGACCCCGCACCAGACTTACTGAATGAGAAATCTGGGAGCAGGACCCAAATATCTGTATTTTAACAAGCCTTCTAGGTAATTCTGATGCATGCTCAAGTTTGAGAAATTGCCACAGTGTATAATGAACTAGATAAGGACATTTACTGACTCAGGTAAACAGCAATTTAGGATCATCCTAGAAACTCTTTAAATAAGGTGGCTTGTATTTTTTAAAATGTCATAATGGGAAGAACAATCTTCTTTATAAATTTAGAAGCTACAGATATGAATAAAAGTAGCTAATAATTATTGATAGCTTATTATCTTCTAGGGCTGATGAGATTGCGTTACATACACTAATTTGTTTATTTAACTCTCAAAACAGCCTCAAGAGAGAGGTGCTATTAGCAGCTACACTTGACTAAGCAAAGTAAAGGGATTACAGAAGCTGACCCGTCAAAATGGAGGTGGGCCTCTCACTCCACCAAATTTCACAAACCTGACGTTTAACCACAATTAGAAAAATACTTGAGGAAATCAACCTGATTCTAGAAGTCATTATTTTGACAGAATTGTTGAACAGACATTCACAATTGTATTCCATTTTTTTAAGTTTCTAATTAAAAAATATTAAACAGCCTTGAGATATAAGTGATAGATATAAAAAATACACGTATTTGATGTGTACCATCTGATGCATTTGGACAGATGCATTTACCCACGAGGCCGTCACCACAGTCAAGATCAAAGAGACGTCCATCACCTCTGAAAGTTTCCCTGTGCCTCTTTTATGTTTGCTTTTGCTTGTCTTTGTTGTTTGTTGTTGTAAGAACATGTAACACGAAATCTACTCTCTTAACATGTTTGTTAGTGCACAATACAGCATTGTTATTGTATTCAGCAGAAGGGATCACTTCTACAGATACAGTCTTCCTCCTTAGGCTGTGTCATAGAAACCTTCCTCACCTTCCTTCTGGAACTTATCAGTGGTGTATGCCAGTGTTTATATCTACACACACACAAATATGTATTTATGTATGTGCTTTTACACCTATCTGCATATGTGTGTATGTATGTATAAACTTCTTGAGGGTAGAAATCACATCATTTGTCTTATTCATCCTTTGTAGTTCAGTGCTTAGAACACTGTCTGGCACACAATTCTAATTCAATAATTACTAATTTAATCAATGAATGAGTGAATGAATGCATCTCTGCTGGTGATGGTAAAAAAAAAAATATCAAAGATTTACAGCTTTAGAAACCAGGATCTTTTTTTTTTTTTTTTTTTAGTATATGTGCTGCCGAAACAAGCACAAGATCTTTTTTTGAGTACTATTGAACTGAAGAAATTGTGGCCAAATCTCTACTTAGAGAGCAGACACATTCACTTTAATATTTTTAACATTAACACGGCCAGCAAACCCACAAGTTATTAGATCAATGTGACATTTCATTCAGCTATTAATCATAGAGACATAAATATTGAGGTTGAAAAGAATCTTAGAGAACATCTAATCTCTCCTTTTGCAAACTGGGAATTTGGGCTCGGGAGTTAAGTGACTTGTTCAAGGTTAAATGCTGGTTAGAGGTGAGGCTGGAAGTGATGCTGAAATCAAGGTCAGCTGATTCCTAGCTCAGCACTGTTCTCACTCTAGACTGTCTTAATATACTGGCACTTGGCCCTGAGTTTGGGCATGCGATACGTGAAATGCAGTTAATAATACCTTTCTACAATATCATATTTAGTACAACTTAAAAGTACAAATGGAATGTTCTTCTAAACTGGCTTTGCCACTAGCAAGCTGTGTAATCTTCAACAAGTTACTTTAACATCATTGTGCCTCAGTTTCCTCATCTCTAAATCTTAGAAAAATATTGGTACCTGCTTCCCAAGATTGTGATGAGGATTAAAGGAGATGAAATATGTAAAGTGTTTAGAACAGTGCCTGGCACATAGTAAGCTCTTTGCAGATGTTATTAGGTCATATTATTTTTGGGAGGAAAGTTTGTCAGATGGCCATTTTCTTTTGAATTGGAGTGATGAACAGCTACAATGAAAGCCTAGCTGAATGGTGAATTTTCATAGATGGCAGATGAGCAAACTCTTCCTAATTCCCATTCAAGACCAGACAAAGGAGTAATGCTCTTTCTTACTCACTTATTCCCACCTGACTTGGTGAGCTGGGATATTCCTTCATGTTACTTGTTAAAAGTGTGTGACTTGGACACATTTGAATAAATACAATTGAGCAGGCTAGATGGAATGACCTAAATTCTTACCCAAAGTTTTGGATTATAAACACAAATTCCATTTGAAATGATCAATCCACATAAAAGCAACCCGCATGTCCAACATTACATAGTTGATACCTAGAGAAGTTGTAGATAGGTGTGCAGTTTACAATGAAGAGAGGAAACAAAGGTGAACCTTGCTTGAGAAAATGGGTATATTTCTGAAAACTTGTCAACAAATTAAATCTTTTTTTAAAAAAATCATGGTTAAGTACTTCTGGGAAACTCTTCATTTACCAAAAAAAAAAAAATCATAGTGGAAATTCATTCTGTAATTTTCTCTCTATTCTAAAGGCAAATCTAATTTAATTTGGAAAGATTATGAAGGTACTTACATATAGCATCATATATAATATGTAGTATATATATATATATATTATTCATATAGTGTATATATATATGTTTATTTGTCTGTGTATATATACACACACACAGGTTTGGGTTTGTGTCAAGTTTAAAATATGCATCCATGCCGACTGCAAAACAAATTCCTTAAGCGAGCTGAGGCGATAAGTTCATGTTATTCACTGATCACTAAGCAGTTAGATTTACAGCAAACATAACCGATTGATCAGAATTGGCAGCAAACAGACTAAAGCACTCTGGTGGCATTTGCCATCACTGTTAAATTCTCCTTCATTAGGCGATTTTAACTATTTAAGCCATTTACAGGATGGTCAGTGAAAGGCCTTCACATCAGAAGAACTTCTCGTAAAATGGAAAGTATATTTGGAACACAGAGTGGTTGGTCAGAATCAGGCTTAATTCTTTTTCTTTAAAAAAAATGGACAAAAAATGAGGTTGACTTGTTTGTTTGCTTTAGGTTTGGATTCTGTGTAGAAACTTGATTTCCTTTTGAGAACCCAGAAAAATGCACACTCATTTCTCATAGGACCATCATGTTTACATTCCAAGGCAGAGAGAACAGATCTTTGTTGAAGGCTGCACTTTACTGCACCGGCACAAAATGGAAACTTGAAAATTGGTTCTGCAGCTTCCATTAGGAGAAAGGAATTGTCAATTATCCATAATTAATATTTACTGAGGACTCACAGGGGTTGTAGCAGGTATGAGGGAATGTCAAGCACACCCACAAAAGTTATGTTATTTCAAGTTAAATATAGATTTGACTGCAATGTTTTCCCACTAGTACTATATTTTTTCATTCCTTTAGAAATCTAGTTATATATTTTTAAAGAAGGGTTGACTGTATATTCTTTAACTTGTTTCTCTTTTACTTCTCCCTGCGGCAAAAAGAAGCAGCGGCAACAAAAATAAAACTTTTTATGATCCTGCTGAATCAAGATACTAAAACATGAGTTAAATGAAGAGGTGTGGTGGTTTTAATGAAGAAAAATAAAACGATTTAAGCGTTGCCAGGTGGAAAATGAAACAATCTCTTTATATGGAATGTGTAGAAGGGGATGAGGTACACAGATACCTGGGAAGGCAGTTTCCAGTGTCAGGAATTTTTTGCTGGTCTTTGATCTGCAGTCCAATTTCAGTCTCGGTCTAAGAGAAAAAACAAAGATGAAAACTGTTACTTGTTTTAATGAAAAAAATCTCGGTGAACCAAGGCTGACTATGGAAAAACCATCCAGGAAAAAAAGGTGTTGATTCAAACAGCAAACAAACCTTACAAACAAAAATCAGAGCAAAACAAAAAATCCCCCTCTTTCTCACACAGAAACCAACATTCTAAATCAGCAGACATTTAACGTGTTGTCCATCCAAGGTTATACTATTATTTGATATCCTCTGTATACCTTTTCTTTTTAATGAGTAGGGATTTTATATCTTTTGGGGATTAGCCATTGGTTCTAGCTGATAACGTTATTATTAATGTAATTCAACTTCTAAAATTATGTTAGCAGTCACCTGCCTATGGAATACGGCCGATGGAAATGTTTCCCACTGCCATTTTGCTGTTAGGATATATTCTGACTTTGTTGCAAGGACTGGTTTTTACAAGTGATATTCACATGGGTAAAGGAAAAGACCTCTCTTTTTGTGCCCTAGGGCACATAAAGCTGACTTGGGAGAGCACCCTTTGACTCTCCCAAGGATTCTGGATAAAATAAGCCCTGTTAAAAAAATAGCTGCCTGACTCAAAAATATGAAAGGGAAATCTTGAGTTGCCAGAAATGAAAAGGATATTCAGATTCAGAGAAAAAAAGCCAAGTTTGGGTAGGGTGTTTGAGTATCAAGCTGGATGTTTTTCTTAGGTGTTTGGATTTTAATACCAGTGAAGACCAGGATCGAAGCCACTCTATGGAACTGGAAAGGGCTATTTTATCTTTTAACTGGGATCAAATACTCAATCTAATGTGTAGGGAAGTATCCTGGAAGCCATACACCCACCTTTAGTCACTGATGGAAACAGAGTCCCCTGGAAGACACTGGAACTTCAAGCCCACAGATGAAGAGGTTCAGGAATGTGGCTAAGAAACTAAAACTCTAAACTAAAACTAAAACCCAAAGCTAAAAACCAAATGCCACCAATAGGAAAATCCATACTCTTGGGACCACAGGTAACAGAGAAATCTAAAAGGAAACAAATAATAATATTAAAAATGTTCATAGATGAAGGGATAGACACTATAAATGTTACAGAAACAGAGAAAGCAGATGGGAAAATGAACGAAATAGAACTTTTAAGAGTAAATTTAAATTAAAAAATTAGAGTGAAGAATGTATTAAATATATTCCTTTGTGTGTGAGATGGGTGGGGGAGTGGAAACTAAGCTACTATTTAGTGTACAGTGATGCCTACCCAATAGCCCATTTTCCCAATTGAGGATTTTCTCCTTAATTCTTTATAAAATTACGTAGGCAACAAATGTGTTTAATTATTTATTTCTTTTATTACCCTCAAATACTAAAAACTCTCATTTGTCATGATTTCAATATATACCATTATTTCAAAGGGTAAAAAAGAGACAAATAGAAGTCAAAAGATGATGGTTCTATTCTTTCTTCTCTCTTCCGCTGCCAGGTGTCAGTTCTGGGGTTTGATTTTGTCCTACTTATAAGCTGTTATTTCATGGATTCTCACAGAAGACATAAGACTCAAGGGTCAGAGACAAAGGACCCTGTTACAACACAGCAGACAGCATGAGCATCAGTATATTCGCACCAGTTCTCCGTTACCCCCAAGTGTCACGGGGTGATGCAGAGGGCCTAGACATATGCCTGCACATGCGGTGGGTTGCATTACAGGAATGGAACTCTAAGCTCGGGGAACCCAGTTTTGTAACAAGCAGGGAGCAATTCTGCTCTTTGTCCTGAAGGGGGGTGCTACTTCATCCCTCAAGGCTTCTCACAGCAAACACGGCCCTGTGAAACAGCCTTGGTAGAGTGGGCAGAGTTTCGCATGCTCAGCATACCCAGCAAGACGTGTAGGACCTCAGGAGACCCATAGGGGAGAGTCTCCCACAGCGGGAACATCGCTTAGCCTCTTACATTCTCACTGCCTCAGCTCCCACGCTGGTAAATGAAGCAATAGAAATCAGATACCTCCAAGATTGGATCGGCTCTGATATTCTATGAATCTCTATCGACTAAAGGTTTTGTTCTGACATAAAAGACGTGTTCAAACTGGGAATAACATCTCAGGTTTCTGACTTCAGTGCAGAAAGTAGATAAGCATTCATAAGATGGCAGATCTAGTAAGGGGAAGGGATCAGATATTTTAAAAACATGTTAGTGCAACTAATGAAATCACAGCCATGAAGAATTGAATCACAACAATTAAAAACAGTAAGTGATACATTTATTTTAGTATCAATTGTGGTTTGGATGTATGTACTCTGATAAAATACTAATATTATTGAATATTATTTCCTTGGGGCCTAAAGGCTTACCTATTAATTACTTTGATTAGTCTATTTTGCTTAATGTGGGCAAAAAGAATAACTATTTCAGTTTGTGATGCTAGGCTTATCCCGTGTTTTTTGGTTTTTTTTTTGGAAGCTGTTTTGTATAACATATTCAATTTATTTCTTTATAATTATGAAGCTATATGTTTACACTGTCATCTTTTGCTATATTTATATCCTTTCTGATGACCAACTTCAATTGTCATGATTTAGAAAGGCCTCACAGTCTGGAGAAGAAAGCTTTGGTTGTCCTGTATCACATACACGTACCCATGTTTCACCCCTTAATACCAAAATTGTCATTCTTTCCTTCAATTTGATAATTCACTAGGACCTGTGTTATGACGAATTTCCCATAGGTGCAAGGTGGTCCCTTTGTCCTGATCTTCTTTGAGAGCTGAGTGTGATTTCTTTATTCCACAAGGCTAGGAAAACATGCTCAAGAGCTTATTACTCATAAATTCTTCAGACATTGTTTTTCTGCTTCTTTCTAATAAGCAACTGAAATAAAGCAAATCTCCTGACATATCCTTGTTCTCTTCTGCCCATTTTTATAGTAAAGGCTTCTGCACCACTCGCATTCAGATCTATATTGCAATCAGTGTTAAACATCTCCCTCTAAAATGACTATACTGTATGCAGATTCCTCTTTCCTGCTCTTTTTCTGTTCGTCGTCGTTTTTTTTAAGGCACATACCAGCAGTCTGCTCTCACTTCCCTGAATACTCATTTTGCTCATAGGTTCACTCTAAACAACCATAATGTCGTTTTCCCTGGATATCAATAAATCTGATATATTTTGACTATCTTGCAGGCAATAAATATCCTTTTACAAAGTGCATTTCATGAATTAGCTCAAATTACATTTGGGCTGCCACAGGGAAAGTTTGCTACAACACAACACTGTATTTAACTTCAGGGGAGAACAAAACTTCTGATTCTCTCATTAAAAGTAAAGGTGAAGAGCCTCATTTTTTCTTTAACAAACATCAAGCCATTTATTTTTATTTATCTGTCACTTTTATTAAAGGGTTTCATGGTGATGTATGTTTCTTGAACTTTAGGTGTGAATCAAAATGAGCCTTTGTGTTTAATAGTGTATACAATACATCTTTTAGATGGTTTATTGTCCACCATTGATTATGAAATATTACAATGAAAATGAAAAATTGGGCAACATTGGTACAAGCTGTGGCTTTGGCATGCCTTACCTTGCTTCTTTTTATCTCTGCCTTCTCTTCATTCATTTGATGTTTTCTGCCTCACCATGATCATTTTAGTTGGTGGGACTGTGATAGCAAAGTTATTGGCCAGTTGGAAGTATATACCTTGCTCCCATTATGATTTGTTTTACTACAGAAGGGCTTAATAATTTTTCTCTACCCAACTTTTTCTACCTGTGGCAACCAAGATAGTGTTATGAGAAATTCTCTTACGAATAAAGTTTAGCTTCTGAATCTGGGGGCAGGGAGTAGGGTCCTGCTCAGCTAAGTGACTGATTTCTCTGGTTCATCTTTTTTGATAACTAGAGCCCTCAGAACAAAATGGTAACCAGCAGGCATTTCCCAGAGAAGAGGAATTCAAAAAGGAGTTATCCATGATGTAGTAAGGACTCTTAGGAATTCGTAGGCCTTTTATAATTGGTGTTTTCTCTCCTCTCTCACCATGACCCTTGTATATAAGGACAATATTGGGCCATCACACTGGGATGAATCTATCATCTCCTTCTAGACATGGTAAAAAGCAAGCATAAAAATCTTGATGGATCTTGTTACAATTCAGTCAAAAATTGCATACTGTGTGTTTTTTTCCCAACAAATTAATGAAAATTTGTTGAGAATCTACCATGTGGAAAACACTGGGCTCCCTGCTGAAGAGGAATCTAAGTGCGTGTAATGCATGGTCCTACCTACCATCAACTTTTCCAGGCATGGGAGGAGGGTCTATATAACTAGTTATGCTTGAAGATAGTCCTTCTATTCTGGGAAGAACAAACCAGTTATTTGGGTATGAGACTTTATATAATTGAAGATCTTTGTTTAAGAAAGCAATATTCACAGTAGAAATAGCTATGCGTTCTGATCTGACCATCTTTAGCCTCTCTTGCACGTCATTTTAAAAAACAGTGGTAAGCAAAGCTTGAAGTCACGGGATTTTGCAATTGGTCACTGATAAGATTGAATGTTATTATGAGGACATCATTGGGGAACTTTTGCACAAACTCTTGATGACTTTTTTCTGGTGTAATATTGAACAAATTTGGTAGTGTCTATTCTTTTTCTATATCTGGAAGAGCTTGTGTAAGAATAAGCTTATTTCTTTCTTACATGTTTGGAAGAACTCACTGGGAAAGACTTTTCAGCCTGGGTATTTCCATTTAGGAAATATTTTAATTGCAGACTCAGTTTACTCATAGATACCGGACTATTTAGATTAGCCATTACTTCTTGTGTTAGTTTTTTAAATGTGTTTTTCCAGGATTCTATTTCATCAAAATTTTCAAATTTATTGGCACAAAGATGTTCACAACATCCTATCTTTTTAAATATTTTTTAATATCCATAGGATTGTTGCAATGTCCCCTTTTTCATTTCTGAGATTCGTAATATATTTCTGTCTCTTTTACTTTATCAATCTTGTCATGGAATTATCTCTTATTTCTTTTATTTTCTTTGGATCTAGTTTTGTGTACTCTTTTCTGCTTTTTAATATGAATACTCAGATAATTGTTTTCAGCCTTTTCTTTGGCTATCATCAGAAATGCATTTATATGTGTTTTATACTACAGTAAATATAATATTTATATCCAGATATTTGTTATGTAGTCAGATACTGAAATACAATGAAATATATATTTACTTACATATTTATATATTATATATGTTTATATATATTCTATGTACTTATATTTTATATAAATGCATATATTAACAAAGAAAAGACTGAAATCAATTATCTAAATATCCATATTAAAAAGTATTATGAGACATACAAATTTTAAAATATGTAATATATTAAAACTGTGCTATGCAAGGGGCCCTCTTCTCTTCCTCTGTCAAGGACTGAGTTGCTTTGAGCCAAGTTGAGGTTTTGGTACGGCTCTTTCTAACTCTGGCCCACCCTGTCTCCAAGGGTTAGTCTTCCAGAGATGGGGGTGTTTACTGGGGTCCCCAGTTCCTTGCTGGGTTCCAGACTACAGTATTTATTTCCTAAGCCCTGAAAACTGCTGAAAACTTTAGCTGATTTTCAGAGTGCCTCAACTTAGCTTCTTAACCTCTTGTCTCACAGCTGGAGAATTTGGTAAAGGCCTTGAGGAGAAGACCACAAAGGTTGCACTCACTTCTTTACCTATCCCAGTTTCTCCAGGATCTTAGTCTCTCAGTTCTAGGGTGGTCTGAACCCCAATTTTTGTCTGTCCATTACTGTGAGACTGATAAATACTCTGCTGACATTTTTGCCTCCTGGCCCAAATCTTGCACTCAGATTTTTAACCTTTCACCCAATATCAAGAAACCAGCAAATCCCCCAAGGCGAAAAACAGGTCAAAGAAGTAGGCTCATCTCTCCTGAGTTCCCTTCTCCCCAGCCTCTTGGCCTCTCAATTCCTGGTTGTCTCAGCAGCTCTGTGATGACTTCAAACTTAGAGCTTTGTGTTTTATCTGGCTTCTCTCATTGTTCTTAGAGGGGATATCCTTGTACTGCCATGTGCGCAACACAACCTGTGGTAGAAACCCTGGCATGACTAACAAAAATTTTTACTCAGCTTTTCTGATTGGTATTTGCAGTGTTAAGACCCCTTTTTAAACAATAAAAGGTGATTTTATGATCTTTTAATTATGATTTGGATGAATATTGTGTTGTACAAGGTAATGGTGAACATATATTGTCTAAGTGTATAAATAAGAGTCTAGAAAACTTACAGATTTCAAACATGATATATCCTCGCATTTGTAAAATTCCAATCCATATGTATATAAAACCATTCTAGTTACAGAACTAATTTCATGAAAACAAATTTTTAGTAAAAAGCCACATATAGGCTTTCTATTTTGGGTTATTATTAAAACTATATTATCATTGACAAGCTGCATTTCTATTCCAGTGTCACTTTTAATAAGCAATATTGTATCTCAATCATTACACATTTGCTATGTTGATATACAAATTATTTATTCATGCTATATTAACATGACAAAATAGGAATAATATAAGGAAATACCCACTTTGATCCCTGACTCCTAATATATTAATCCATTAAATCTACTTTGCCTATGCAAATGAGGTACTTTTCACAAGCTCACTGACAAAACTTGGGAGTCCCAGAAAAGTGATAATGGGGAAATCAATCAGATTTTCAAACCAGTTAGATCTGAACCTGAAATTTGGAGGTTAGGCACTAGTAGAAAAAGATTAAACAGCCCTATGTTGATTCAGCCAGTAGCAAAGTCCTACTGCCTTTGTTTGAAAAATATTGATTGAAGTTGATTGATGGACTTCATGGATGGAAAGAGAAACAGATTATGGGAACTGGACAGGTCTACTCATGAAGCTAGGCTCATTCATTAGTAAGATGTAAATAACGTTGCACTGTTTATATATGCTGCCTAGTTTGATTCAAATATATTTCTAATATTTTTTTCTGAGTCTTTCCATTTACACTACACTGGAAAAATTTATGCTGAGGTATTACTTATATGTCTAGAAAATAGAGGAGAGGGGTTAACTGTGCATTCAGTTGTCCCTTTAAGCCAGTTAAATACTACCCCTGGGAGCTGTTCATTCATCAACACACATCTCATTTTGCCATTTCATTTGACATCACTGGGGAAAATGTAAGCAATTTAACTTATTAATATAGCTGCCATGACATTGGGAGTAAAGACGACATATCATTATTACTCTTTATGTACCAAATCAACCAATATCCGTATATTATGGAGCATCTACTATGTCCAGAACACTGTGCAGACACGGGGGACAATAAAAAGTGACATTGAAAGTGGGCTGTGTTTAGTAGGGACCCATGCACGCCTAATACTCACATCAAAACCCCATCTCGGCTCTTAAGGAAATGAGAACCTAAAATTCAGATTGGAATCTTCAGTTTTATGTATCCTTTCTCCCCAGCATACGGTGTCATTCTCCACCGCCAAGGAGAAGCAGGGGACGGAGGCCATTAACTTCAATTCGGTCTAAACCACGCTGTCGATTTCTCGTGCCTCATTTGTGCATTGAAAGCCTGACCACAAGGGGATGTTTAGAGAAGTGGCAGGAATGATTTTCTCATCATAAGTGGTAAAAGGGGTTTTATAAGATGCTTTCACTTTGTAAACAGGTATGTATGTGATGGAGCTTACAGAGCATTCCTGAGTTAAGTCCACCCCTGTGATTGCTGCTTTGTTTAAATTTCCACTCCACCATGTGGGGAAGAATGGCCTCCTGTTTACAAAAACTACTTGAGCTATTGTAAGATCCTGGTCTGACTGAGCGATCTGACAAAAAATGAGAAACACCAGAGAACGAGTTTACTGGGTAGTTAAGAGGGGAGTCTTTTCCCATCTCACGCATCTTATAGCATCTCTAACTTCAGAGCGCCTTAGGCAAAAGCACTGGAGAGGTGGGGGAAGGGAATCTGGTAACCAGCTTTTCCTTCTAATGCCTGCACAAGCCTAAATGGCATCCCAGACCATCATCTACCTTTGTTGTTCCCTCAATACTCACCCCCAAAACTATGCTCTATCTCTGGGCACACCTAGGAGGGGGTTCTGGCTCTCTGGAAGGACTTAACTGATAGAGATGCTCTTGACCATGTGGATGTCTGGGAAGAGACAATGGCCTGGAAAAGGAGCCAAGCAAAAGCCAAGGGGATGCTGATGTTGGAGACGGCTGAGAGTCTGAGATGACACATCTGACAAGTGAAGTTTGCGTGAATTTAGATTTCTTCTTTATTAATTCAAGTTTTTGGTGCATGACCAGCAAAGAGTAAAAGTTCGAGGAGCACAGACAGAGGACAAGCTAGTTGGTGAAGTTTCTGTGGCAGATGAGAGATGCAACATAGTTTAAGTTCAAATATTTACCAATCATTTAATTTAATAAACACTTGAATAGAGCTTAACTGGTGCCATGCTCTGTTCTAAGCACTCCCCAAATATTGACTAATAGCAACTTTAGGAGATCAGTTCAGTTATGACTTCTATTTATAGGGAGGAAACTGGTGAATTAAGAAGTTCAGTAGCTTCTCCAAGGCACATGGGTAGAAAGTTGCAGAGGCAGAATTTGAACTGGGCAGAGTGCCATGTGCTCTGAATCATTATGCGATGGACCAAGGAGAGCCACTTAACCAAAAGTTAGGGGATGGATCTTGAGTTCAAGGAGAACAGAGACAGTTTCTCCAGGACTCACCATTCTGGGCAAATTAGCTCCGCTTTGGACTTGGGAATGGGAAAAGGCTGGAATTCCGAAAGGGAATTGTCAAGCATTAGAATCAGAGGGAGGAAGGTTGAAATCAGTGGTGCCTGATAAGGGGGTTCATTCAATATGAAAGTGAATACCTATCACTTACGTAATTTGCACAGACCATGAGCCTCTAACGTTTTGACCTTGGGCTGATCTCAGAGTAGCTCTTCTGGGAGGAACACAGCAAGACAAGTGGAATTACAGAGTAAAAACACTTTAAACCAAAAATGTACAATCTGGGAAAGAAATACCCCTCAGTGACCTAGGAGAGAAGCAGTGAGGCAGGAGCAGTGCTGGGCATTCGGGACTGCTCAGGGTCCCTTCTGGGGTGCACTTCTTATCAACTGACTTGCCCCCAGATTTTTCTCGCCTGTCCATGCTTCCCTACTGCCTCGTCCATTCAAACTACTCTTCTAGCTACTATGGCTTCTCCCTGGTCAACCACCACTCAACCACCTCTCCAACCCTTGAGAACCTTCTCTCCTATCCACACAGCCTGAACTTGGCCTCCATGCCACCATGTCTACTTTTTAGGTATGGATACTTAAACTTGCCTTTTCTAATTTGTTACCTTAGGAAGACAGGAATTAAACTAAATCTACTGAATAAAAAGAACAAATACATGGCAGTTGGGTGAGTAAATAATAACAACAAAACAACAATGTCATTTATACTATCATTATTACTATTACTCTTGTCATTATTATTATTTAATAGCTAAGTTTATGAACACTCCCTAAAAATTGTCAGATACATCACAGTTAACCTTTATAATAACCTTGGATGATAGGCACACTCCCCATATTACGGATGAGGAAACTGAAGCTTAAAGAATTTAAATACCTCATCGGGGTGGTAAGTGGATAAACCAGGATTTAAACTCAGATACATCTTATTTAAAAATCTTTGGTCTCAATCAATACGTTATGTTAGTTCAGATATGAATTTAATTGTAAGAATATATGCCCAGGAGACATTTGTTGTTAAGGGAATTTAATATTTCTATGTGTATGAACCTAATTTTCACCATTGCTAAGATGATGATGGGAATTATTTAGATTCAAATTAAACACTTCCTGGAACTATAAGGTGTAAATAATTACACCATACTAAGACAGTGGATTGATAATGGCTATGAAAGGCAGATAATGAAAGTTCATATACTTCTGACTCACGTCTACATCTATCATCATTAAGTTACAACTTGCCTGAGTGAATTGGCAAGTCATTCATAACCAGTCAATTAATACACTGTAAATCCTTGTGCAGTCCATACACCCCCAAGTACTACTGTAGACAAAACAGACAAATAACAAATTTTAATGGCGTATGAGACTAAGAATGAACAGTCAATGAGTTGGGGGAAAAGGAAGGAGAACAAACTTACAAAAAGGGTTTCCTAACCAGCTTGTTTAATAAACTAGTCAAAACTTTGGAAAGAAAGGGGCAACTGATTGAACTAATTCATAAGAAAATTTTGAGATATTTTCAGTTGTTATCTGATTTAATAAATGAGAAATTCTCAACTTCATAGTTTTCTTGCCAGTAATTGATATTAATTAACTCCGAAGAACTCAGCTGATCACTGTATAGCTTGCCTTCTCCTCTAATTCAGAAAATTCTTTGGATGACTCTATTCCAACTCAAAATTTGCATACCCCATGATTTTTGTTTTTATTTATTTATTTTTTAGATTTCAAGAGTAAAAATTCTATCGCTCAAAGTAGAAACTTATAAAATCCAATGGGGATTTTAAGAAAAATGATTTATATCCATACCTTTAATTTTCTGGAGCAGAACTTGAAGTCTTTATTCAGTACTTTTCAGAGACCTCATGCCAAAGGTCATTTACCTGTGTTCAGCCCAGCTCTCTTACTGGTGAATCACCTACCAATAAACTTGACTTCCTTAACCAAAGGCTGAGACCTATCAGATATAGGCTCCAGAAATCAGCAACAGCAAATAAGCCATAACTGCTTGCTTCTGTAGTTTGCCAAACTGAACCAAATCTAGCAAAGCCCCTGCTTCCCTGGTAACAACCATTTTTGCTGGCCACTTTTCTCCTATCTCCCCTCTTTTGAGTTGTGTAAAATGCCTTTCAAAACTGAAATTAGTTTTCAAATTGTTTTCTGCCAAATCCAGTAAAGCTAACAAATCTTGACTGATGCCTGCTAAGGACAAATGGTAAGAGTAGCATGTGAATCGGAAGATTTTCCAAAAGAGATTTCGCAATTAGCACGTGGTCCTCTTTTCTTCCAGCAGGTAGTAAAAAGAGAAACATCTAACAGGGTGGGTTCATATCTCACCAAATATCAAGCAGACCAAAATTACTTGTTAGAATCTCGGCTTCCCTTGAAGTCTGGGAGAGATCTTGTAAGTTTCCCTCCTGGGCACGGAGAGAAAACGCTCTTTTTCCCAGGGAGAAGTGAAGGCCCCGGTGAATGCGGTTTTGCTCAGGGCTTACTCTGGGGCAGGCAGGCGGCCAGCCATCGTGTAAGGCCCAGTGGATGTGCAGAGTGGCGCTGAAGCATGCAGCGAAGAGACAGACAGGGACAGATCTGGAAGCTGCATGTGGAACGTTAGTCCCTGCAATTCTAAACTCTGTTTATTTGATTCTTAAAATCCTCTTCTGAAAATGTGGTGAGTCATTGGCTCTGATCTTGGCTTGTCTGCTGGTATTCTGTGAAGCTGCTTCAATCATGGAGGAGCAAAGGAATAAGTGCCATTTTGGTTTTAATTAAATTTTGAAAAAGATTCAACCATATCCTGCTTCTTCCTTCCATCAGGGATCCTGCAATTATTAAATTAGGCTGGTGGTGTCTACTTTCAGAATCTTGAATTTTTACCAACAGATAATTTCTCTTTTCTGTTGTTGGATATTTTCTTGGTGCATTTTACGGCTGTCATCTTTGGCAGAGCTAATCTGGTTTTCTTCAGCCACAGTTCTGCTTGTTAATCCATTTATGGATTTTTACATAGTTTCTCCTTGGATGGTGGGTGAGTGTATTACCTCGGAGGTTTTTTTTTTCGAGCCATTTAGTAGAGCTTGTTCCTCTTTTTTTATGTCTATAGTATGTGTTTGAACCCCTCCTGCCTGCTAGCTTTTTGAAAATTTATTTCAGGTCCTGGCTGGGATGACATTAGATGAAGATATTCACACAACGAACACATTTACAGAAAGTTGAGTATATTCAAGCTAATTTACTTACCTTTTTAAAAAAGTGATTTTTCTTTCTTGGCTTGAAATTTATCTACACATTAAATATCTTTTTCTATGTCAAATACCCTTCTAAACACACGTATGCACACATACAAACTGAAAAATATGATACCTTTTTTTAATTCTACCAAATGTTTAAAGAATTAAGACCAATTCTTCTCAAACTCTTCTAAAAGAACAGAAGAGGAGAAATTCTATGAGGCCAGCATTACCTTGATACTAAAGCCAGACAAAGAAATCACAAGAAAACTACAGGCCCATATCCCTTATGAATAGAAATGCAAAAATCCTCAACAAAATACTAGCAAACTGATTTCAACAGCATATTAAAAGGATTACACCACTCGATTGAGTGAGATTTATCCCAGGAATACATGGGTGGTTCAACATACAAACATCAATCAAAGTAATACACCACATTAATAGAATGAAGGAAAAAAAATCCTGTGATCATCTCAATTGATGCAAACAAGCATCTGACAAAATCCAACACTCTTTCATGACAAAAGCACTTAACAAACTAGGAATAGAAGGGAACTTCCTAAACATGATAAAGGACATTTATGAAAAACCCACAGCCATATAACATGACACTTGCTGGTGAAAGAGTGAAAGCTTTACCGATAAGATCAGGAACAAGACAAAGATATCCACTCTGGCCACTTCTATTCAACACTCTACTAAAAGTACTAGCCAAAGCAGTTAGGCAAGGGAAAGAAATAGAAGCCAATCAGATTGGGAAGGAAGAAGTAAAATTATCTTGGTTCACAGATAGCATGATCTGTGAGAAAATCCAAGGAATTCACCCCCAAAACTCCCAGACTATTAGAGCTAATCAGTGAATTTAGAAAAGCTTCAGAATACAAGATCAAAATACAAAAATTGTTTGTATTTCGATAAACTAGCAATGAAAAATCCAAAAATAAAACATTTCCACTTATAATAGCATCAAAAAGAGTAAATTTAACCAAAGGAATACATTTGCACTTGTAATTGAAAATTGTAGAACATTACCAGAAGAAATTTTTAGAAAACAAAAATATGTACACAAATTATCATAACAGCATTATTCATAATTGCCAAAGGGTGAAAAATGGTATCCAGCATTTCTTGAATGGGTAAACAAAATATGACATATTCATACAATGGACTACTATTCAGCCATAAAAAGGAGTAAAGTACTTATACATGCTGAACCTTGAAAATATTAGGCTAATTGAAAACTCACCCCAAACTCACATTTTTGTAGGATTCCATTTATATGAAATGTCCAGAATAGGCAAATCTTTAGAGACAAAAAGTAGAATAGTGATTGGCAGTGGCAGAGAGCAGGGGAAAATGCAGAGTGACTGGTTAGTGGGTATTGGGCTTCCTTTAGGGATGATGAAAATGTTATTGAACTAGATAGTGGCGATGGTTGTGCAGTGTTGTGAATGTACTAGAAACCACTGACTCGTACACTTTAAAATGGTTGAGATGGTGAATTTTATGTTATCTGAATTTTACCTCAGTTAAAAAAATTATAACAGGGTACCATTCTCAGGTAGTTCACAGTCTAGTTGAGAAGGAGATAGAACAAACATACATCAAAAATCCAGTAGAGGCATTCCTTACTTTCTCTGGCAGCATGGAACCATAATATGTCTGTGCAAGCTGAAATTATGCAGAGATCTTTTGATTTTTTATTTTTCAGCTTTACTGGAGTATAACTGACAAATAGAAATTGTATCTGTTTACGGTATACATCTTGATGATTTGATATATTTGTACATAGTAGGATGATCACAGTCAAGGTAGTTAACATGTCCATCAGTTCACACTGGTTGCCTTCTGGGGCGGGGGGGTGATGAGAACACTTAAGATTTACTCTCCTAGCAAATTTCAAGTATACAATACAGTACTGTTAATCATAGTCACCATGCTGTAAGTCAGAACTTATTTTTCTCGCAAAACCGGAAGTTTGTACCCTTTGACTGACATCTCCCCATTCCCTCTTCCTCCAGCCCCTGGCGACAATTTCCTTTGGATAAATACTCAGAAGTGGGATTGCTGGATCACATGGTAGTTCTGCTTTTAATTTTCTAAGGAACCTCCATACAACTTTCCATAACGGCTGTAACAATTTATAGTCCCGTCAGGTGTGTACAAGGGTTCCCTTTTTCCCACCGCCTTGCTAATACTTATTTTCTTTTGTCTTTTT
Source organism: Balaenoptera musculus (assembly GCF_009873245.2). Classification (NCBI taxonomy): domain Eukaryota; kingdom Metazoa; phylum Chordata; class Mammalia; order Artiodactyla; family Balaenopteridae; genus Balaenoptera; species Balaenoptera musculus. The sequence goes on from NC_045795.1 coordinate 6,364,631, forward strand.
GATCATGGCCATTCTAACATGGATGAGGTGATTTTTCTTTGTGGTTTTGACTTGCATTTCCCTTACGATTAGTGACGTTGAGCACCTTGGAAAAAGTTAATATTCCATAGCATTAAAACATTTTGTTAAAATGTTAAGAACTCTTGTACTGTATAGAGAAATAAAAAATTAGAAAAAATAACAGTACAGTGTAATAGAAAACGTTAAAAAGATTAAAGTGTTTTATTTCTTTACAAAAACAAGTATCAAGAGTGGTTTGGGAACGCTTGCTTGTTCTCTTAGCATAACTTCTGTTATGGAGTGAGGACCCATCTTTTCTATGCCTTTGCAAATTTTCATGCTGTTTTCTAAGTTTGGATCAGCTTCTGATATTTTATCCTCTGCATTTTCAAAGTTATAAGATACCTGTGCAGCTTTTTCCCTTTTTTTGCCAGTATTTTCATGCTTTTCATCACAACTGTTTTCTTCATTTATATCAATACGGTCATTTTCACAAAATTCCCCTGGCTGCATAGCTAATAGAATCTCTTGAAATACAGCAGTGTCAGTATTCCCAGGATTTCTTCTAATTTCATTTACATCTGATTCTAGCTTTATTTCTGATGTTACCACTTTTCATTTCTTTGCTACATTTTCATTATTGTTGACCAATTCCCTCTTTGGTTTTCCAATTTGTGTAAAACGTCACTTGGTTTTCTCCCTGAGAGACAAGGAATCAACACAACTACACGCTTTTCTGTCTTTTTGTAAACTGATAACAGTGACCAACCACCAGCGGACTCTGAAGGAAATGATGAGGTTTGCCACTGATCATGATGCATATCTGTTATGTACATATTGATCTGTAAACTAGAGAGTAAGCAGCAAAGTTTTACTTTACCCAGTTACTTACAGTTAATATGCCACGTAGCTGAAATTGGAACCATATTGTTGGGGAAATTGGTGCTGTTTAACTAAACCATGATCATCGTAATGATCATATTGGTGTATACTGGAGTCAAGCAAAGTGAGGACTACACGTACTAAAATTGTGCAGTATTGGGTAACATTGCAATAGAAATTTAGAGATTGGACTCATGATGACTTGCATTTGTTTAAGGATTAAGGTGTTCTTTTAGGCTAACAGTTATGAACATAAGCTATGAAGGAGGGAAGAAGCATAGCATAAGTGTGTCAATGAGCAGGTTTACCTGAATATAGCATAGAAAGTACAGTCTTACCGATGGCTAGGCAGGAAGAGGACAGTCTGTGACAGGGCTTGAGATTTAAGCAGAATTGTAAACTGGAAAAAAAAAATCTATTGAAATGAAAAATTGTGATTTATAGAGGAAGAAAACCTGAGATTTTCTGCTCTTTGTTCACATTCCATTTTTAATCTTTGGCAAGTCATGGGCATCCGCTTCCTTATTTGCAAAATGAGTGTAATTGTACTTAGTGCAAATAGCTGAGTATAAAGATTCTTGAAAGTGGGAAAAATACTTATGACTGTGCCCATTCTTCAAACATTCACTGAATGCCTGCTTTGAGACAGGAACTGGCCTAAATATTTCTGTTCGAGAGAGGATAAGACATTGTCTTATGCTGTAAGGGTTGGGAGATGGGAGGAGGGAATAGTTGAATAAACTAAAAATTACCCAACAATCTGGTAGATGCTGGAAAGGAGGTAATAGTGAATAGTTGAACAGGAAGCAATCCTGATAAAATATCGCAGCATTTTAGGAAGAATTCTGTGGCAATTCTTGGCAGGATGAATTGAAGAGGATGGATGTCTAATGTTAGTGAAGAGGTAATAGCTCCCCTTTATTGGTCCCAGGTCTAGGGGGAAACCACTGGAGTGAGGCACTGAAGTGGAATAGAGGAAACGTCTGAAGTCAAGAAAGTCAAGATTCTGAAGGACCAGAATGTCTCATGAATCATCTACATATAAAACTCCTAAGAATGATGGCAGGATTCATCCTCATTTATAAAGATACCCTACATGGAAATAGGTCCTTGATAATTCAGGGGATTGACTTCAATCTTTGATTAGTTATTATAGCCTGGAAGATCGATTTCCAAGAAGCATCAAGTGTTCATTACCTGTAGCAAGTTGTATCTATGCTTCTCAAACTTTAATGTGCATAAAAAAATCACCTGGAATCTTGTTAAAATGAAGAAGCTGATTCAGGAATTCTGGAGTGGGACCTGGGATTCTGTATTTTTAAAATCTCCCAGGTTGGCTGCACCTGAGTAACAAGGTATGACATTTTTCAGTGAGAGCTTCAAGTTGAATAACTTATTCTCCTCAAATCCCATGACTGTGGTCATAATTTGGAAAGTAGAGGAAAAAGCACTTTGTCTCTTATTCTGATACAACATAATTATCATAATTTTGTGAGTAATAATTTCTCCTTAAAGTTGTCATCGTACTATAGTAAAAGGTTTTATTTTCTAATTTTTGCCTAACATAGAAGTTTGTATCATAAACTTTTCCATGTTATTACTTAAACATTTTTATTATGTGTTTAATATTCTACTGGGCATCATAGTCTCTTAATTTTTAAGCTATTATTGAACATTTGTATTGTATCAGCTTTTGCCTGTTGGTAAAATAATGGCAGCCTATGAATATCTGTGTATATTTTAAGTATTTATGGAATTTCTTTACTCTAGAATAAATTCCCAGAAATGGGAACTGATGAAAGGTGTGGGCATAATTATGATTCTTCGTTCTTATTGCCAAATTAGATTAATTGGCTATTGTGTTCCTCTACCTGCAATAGTAAGTGTATTTATGGATACTATAACCTTTTAAATGTTTGCTAATTTAATGGGTGACAATTTATAACCTGTTTTATTTTAATTCGCCTACAACTCTTTGATTACCACAAAGGTAGGTGGTTTTGCACTGGCGGTGTAGTAGGAGAACAAATTTCGTGAGCTCTGGAGTCAGACCACTTAAGTTCAAATCCTGACTGCCAATTCTAGATGGTATTTTTGAGGAAGTTACTTAACTTCTCTGTGATTTTTTTTTCCCTGCTTCGCAAAATCTAAATATTTATGGCATCAATGTCCCGCGGATGTTTTGAATATTAAATAGGATAACATTTGTAAAGACCTAAAAATAGTGTTTAGAGCATACAGATGGTCAGTAGTTAGCAGTAGTAGTTATATTTTCAGTTGTGAATGTTCTCTTTGTACTCTTTGCTTGTGGGCATTTGTTACTGAAAATGTTAATACTAATTAATAATTAGACGTCAAGGATGGAAGCAATGGTTTAGATTTGTACTGTCCTATATTGTGTCCATTAGTCACAAGGGACAATTTAATTTAATTAATTAAATTTAAATAAAATAAAAGTTATGTTCTTCAGACATTTTAACCACACATCAAGTGGCAGTAGCCCCATATGTCTGGTGGCTATTGCATTGCACAATGCAGATTTACAGAACATTTTCTTTATCACAGAATGTTTTATGGACAGTGTCTTTTGAATCGTGAATTATCCAATTGTTTGCCTTAAATTCCCACTTCATTTTATTTCTATAGTTTTGGCATTTATTGCTCTGTTATTTGAGATTTTCAGATGTATTTCTTTACTTTCTTAAAGTAACTCTAGTAATGATATAACAAAGTCATCCAGAAGAGGTGTCAGGAATGGGAATTTATGCTATGTTTGGATAAGTACAATCAAGGGAAAACAAAGTGCTCGAAATGTTTTACAATTTTTATAGAGATTGTAATGGAAAGAATTTCATAAACCAGATAACTTTTCATTTATTATTTTTCCAATAATAGACCAGGTATAAGAATCTTAATTTCTTGAAATAGTTAAAATTATTTTGTTTTTCTGTTATTCGTATATTATTTATAATTATCAAATAGTGGTTTCTTACATATAGTTAACACATAACCAACTTTACTGGACAGCAGAACATTGATATTGATAGTTGGAATCTAACAGGCTACTAATATGTTATTCTCTTTTCCTTATACTAACTTTACTTGCTGAACAACTTGAGGTAGCAGACAAAATAGTAATACATAATAAATTGAATAAAAATTGAAAAGATGAAAATAAACAAAAATAGAATACTTAAAATTTTTGGTCTTATAATTCTTACTAGAATTCTTGGTGTTGAAAAATGGATCATTTACCACTCAGAGAACATTTACATACATTTGAAATGAAATCCTGACCTCTAAAAGTGATTTCATGAATCATATGGCTTCCATATTGTTAGAAGCATATATATTAGGAAAAAGTAGAATGCCAGGAGTAAAAGGGAAATGCTATAGGGATTCAAAGGAGGAAGCTAGCCAAGTCATTTGAGGGAATCAAAAAGTGATATATGGACAGGTTAACATTAGAAATGGACCTTAAAGGATGGGGAACACTTTCTTAAGAAATTTAAGAATATTCTTATAAACACATGAATTTTCATATATTTGATGTGTTGCAATTCATTTCAGATATTATCCTTTTTGACTGTCTGGAGCCCCATCTTTGGCCTGTAGGGACCCTTCATGTTGCTCCCATCTCCTAGAACATGACTCAATTAGTTTTTCATGGCTTCCTTGCTTTTTAACAAAATGTCCAGACTTATCTTAAATATGTCCCGCCCTAGACTTGGAATCATAACGGGCAACATTTAAACAAGAATCTGAGATATTGGGGAAAAGTTTTGGAAGTTAGATGAAAAGCCATGAGCAAAGGCATTTATAAATGTTGAGGGAGGGGTTGAGGTTGTAAAATGCTTCTGTAGGTCTACCCAAAGTAGTGGAGAGTGGGTGGATGGAAGATGGCATGGTTGTGGGGAACTGGTTCTAAAAACTATAGGCAGTGATGAATTGTCTTATCATTATCATTTAACATTTTTAAACAGATGGATGACTTGATTGCAATTGAATTTTAAGAAGGCAGATTTAAATATGGTATGTTAGATGAGAAGAAACTGCAAAGAAATTAATTACAAGGCTATTACAATAAATGTGATGAAAGCTGAGGAAAATTGCAGCAGAATTGGACAATATTGTATAGATGTCAGGGATATTCTAGAAGTAAAATCCACAATACTTGGCTACTGATTAAATACAGGAGCTCAGCAAAACTAGGAGTCAAAAATATTACTGAACTTTGGAGCCTGGGAATATTGTCCTTCAACAGGTGTAGGAAGATCAAGAAGGACAATTGGATTTGTGGGAACACGGTTGGATTTGGGACACATCAAGGTAGATTAGGTATCTAAATTTAAATGTCCAGAAGGCAACTAGAAACTTACGTCTACAGTTAAGGAGGGAAAAGAGAGAGAGATTTGTTAGTCTTTGATATGGAGATTGCAATAAATCCATAGAAGAGGATATTAATTTTAGAGATTGTACCAAGAGAGGAAAAGATGGCTTATTAGAGGATCTTGCACAGTCCTTATCATTTAAGGAGAAGGAAAACTGTAAGGATTTGTTGAAGGGGACTAAGAAAGAGACAGCATAGAGTTAAGAGGAATGAAGATTGGTAGCATGAAAACTAAGAAATGAGGAATTCTCAAGGATGAGACAGTACTCAACTGAAGGTTAAATAGAAGAGGAATTGGGAAAAGGCATTTTATTTTGCAATTGTGTAGTCATCGACCGATGAAGGGTACACAATATAAGTGGAAAACCTCAAACGTGGGGATGACTAGGAATGGGTGTTCCTTGGGTTAAGAGGTTGAAGTCTGGAAATCCTTATAGCCAAACAGGACGTCCCAGATGCAGCTGGGAGGGTTTATTATAAGAGAGCCAGGAAGTAGGCAAAGCAGCAGCCAAAGGCTAGATTTGAGATGTCAACAGGTGATCAAGAGCTACAGGCAAGGTGGACATGGTCAGAGCACCAAGGCAAGGAGCAGATAGGCTAATAAATATCAAGACCTGAGACATATTGTCAGGTGACATGACCGGAAGTTCTTTAGTTGTCTTTTAGTGCCACTTCTCAATAGGAGCTCAGGGCTCTTAAACACAGTCCTGGAAGTGGTGGAGAGGAAGTCTGCAATAAATGAGATGAAACAAGCTGGAATGAGCAGGTCTGAGTACTTTTGCAAGAAGTTTTTAGTGAAGGGAAGGGAGAGTGACTTCAGAATGAAAAAGGATCAAGAAAAGACTTTTTATGAGGTTACAGGAGAGTTGAATATGTTTATAGGCAGAGGAAAAGGATTCTGGAAAAAAAGGGGGATGTAAAGATGGAAGCAAGAGGAAATAAGTTTGGAGACAGAAGTAAAAACAGCAGCAAACAGAAAAACATAACCCAAACCAATTTAATTTTCCAGGCATCAGGCACTATTTTCTCATTTGGTTTCTGAGATTCTATGGTGTTTGTTATGCCACAGGATCTGATTTATGCGTAGATGCAGTTTATTTTAGTAGAATTGACTGGCTACTGGCTCAGATTCCAGAGGAAATACAGCAGGATTTTCATTTGCCAAGATATCACCAGTCGCTCCTTATTTTCACTTTGGACAGTGGTGATGGTGGATTTGCATGAGGCACCATACTTTCTTACTCAATTTCCCCTGTAGATCATGGGCATGAATTTTTTTTATAGTTGCTAGAAACTTTAGTACACTCTAAGGCCATGGAAGAGAAAAAAGGGAACCATCCTTATTTGAGTCTGAGTATATAAACTGACCTCAGTAGCGTGATGTCTTACCACCCGTCTGCTTTTCACTGGTAAGGGGGAAGGTTTATTTTCAGGATCACACTTTAATGACTCAATATCTTTAATATCAACCAGAATCATTATTCAGCTGGTACACAATCCCAAATTTAACTAATTAATTAAAAGTTATACTCATTTCTATGAATCATATATTCCATAGAGAACTTCACATATTATTCTTCTTGACACTGGATTTTGACTTACCCATCTGAGAAATGGCTGTCTCCAGTTAGGTTGAAATATTTACCTATCTAGCTAGAAAGCAGAGTTCATTTGGCAAGAACGCAAATTCAGGAAAATATTTCCATGAACGGGAATTATTATTTTTTCTTAAATTTGACTTCCCATATGCCAGATGTTTCTATTCTGAGAGTGTGTGAGAGGAAAAACTCTCCTTATTTTATTTGTTTTTCCACCAGCACAATTATATGCATTCCAGGAGAATCCTGGTATCGGAAATTACTCAATGGAAAGATAACAGTTGTATAAATTTTCCCCAGCAGGTATAAAATATCCATTGAGGAAGGTGAGGACCTCAGACACCTTTTAAACTATCTGGTAATCTGCAGGAACTCACAAAGGATATAAACATCAAGGTTTGAATGGAGTAGTCTTATCTCCCTCTCACTTTGTTCATTTCTTTCCAGTCATTTTCAGCGGAAGCTGCCAGTGAGGTTAATTTCTTGACTGTTCTGTCAAATGTTAGGCTCTAGTACACATACTTGTGTATATAAGAACAACTGTTTTTTAATAACCTGCCAAGAAGCTATAATCTTCCATTGCGGTCCCCTTGGGATTTAATTAGAATGGTTTTCCACAGCCTGACATGTTTATGGGGCATAGGTAAAGAGACAGTTCATAAAACTGTCAATTTTCTGAGAAATTAAAGAAAAATTGGGCTGCTTAGCGCTTCGGCAATTCTGTGCTGCTGATACTAGCACGGCAAGCAATGAAATCAAAGGAAACATAACGAGATACTGGTGCATTAGGTATGGGCGGGTTAAAAATAATGTACAAGGGCATTTGTCAGTTTGAATGCATAAAGAGGCAAGTGGAGAAAGCAAAATATAAACTGGGGTAGCCTGACTTTGGGGTGTTTGGGGTTCAGGACGTGAATACGGAACCACAACTTATTTGCATCTGGAAGATTTATCATCTTGCTTAATAGGCAAGATCAAGAAATGAATTCTAGGGTAGAGGGTGGGTTGTAGAGTCTCCCTAGGGGAATGGTAATGTGGTGAGCAGTGCTTTCATTTGGGGATTCTTCATTTAAACTATCTTTTGCTTCTTTAGGTAAAAGTTATTAGTCTAACATAGACTCTGTATCGAGAATTAAGTCTGTGGAAACAAGTGAAGCCAACATATCTTGGCCAGACCTCTTTGTGCACTCTGTCTTTAATAAAGGTGTTCACTCTCTTTTCCAGGCTCTGACTGTGGCAGGTGTTCTTGACCAGGACCCTGAATTAGCTCAGGCATAGCACCTGACCTGCAGTAGGAAACAGACCCATCTGACAGTACCACGAGATCTTAAGTATTAGGCACAGCCAGGAAATGTTAAGATTACCAGGGTTGGGTAGGGAAGGATTGGGAATTTGGGACTGGCAGATACAAACTATTATATATAGGATGGGTAAACAACAAGGTCCTACTGTATAGCACAGGGAACTATATTCAATACCCTGTGATAAACCGTAATGGAAAAGAATATGAAAAAGAATGTATATATATGTATAACTGAGTCACTTTGCTGTACAGCAGAAATTAACACAACATGGTAAATCAACTATACTTCAATAAAATTTAAAAAAAAAGATTACCAGGGTAAGAGCTAATATTCAAGGAGGGCCTACTTTATTCTCAGAGACTGTGTTGGTCAATTTTCATGCATTTCTCCATATAATTCTCCCAACTGCCTTCTGATGTATGTACTATTGTTCTCATTTTACACATGAGAAAAAGGACACTTAGAGGAGTTAAGCAGCCTGTCCAAGGTCATCTAGCCAGTGAGAGGCAGAGCTAGGATCAGGGGATCATTATCTACGCTCTTTTCATGATATCATGTTGCCTTTAAAAGTACTATAAAATGGTGGAGTACGTACAAAATATGAGTTTTGGAAGAAGAGGAAATCCAACATTGAGTGCTGCAAAAATGGTTTTGGCTTGAGTAGTAAGAACCCCCCTGTATTTGCTAAAAGCCCCCATCGTGGCAAATCACTGGCATGGGTCCCCTGGAAATGAGTGACATCTGAATAATATCACTCAGGACAGGGCTGGGGCTGGTAAAAAGCAGAGCTTGGAGACCAGGTGCCCCTATGGTGTTTTGACCTTGTTCCTGGAGAGCTCCACCCCTACCATCTGGGGAGTCCAGTTCATGTCCTGGGAGGTTTATTTATTCGCCCATCTATTGGGTGTATACGCTGTCACTGAATATGAGCATATTTTCAAAATGGGATAGAGAGTCTTGCTCGCAGAGTGAAAGCTCCCAGGTTTTGGAGTCACGTGGGCTTGGATTCAAGATTCTGACTCTGATACTTACTAGCTATATAAACCTGGTTATTTTTTGACCTCTATGTCACCCAGTTTTATCCCAGAAAATTGGGGAAAGTTGGATAGATACTTTAAAAATGTTGGTTTTATCTCCTTTTCTTGTTCTTTGAGACCTCCAAAGTTAATAGTAGATGTAGACACAATAAGAATGAAAAATAAGATTATACTATTTACAATTTTGTAATGATAATAATAATCTAGTTTGCTGTAGCTTCTTCCATCTAAGGATCTAAAGATGATTCATAATCATTAATTAATTAAAAGAGGTGTAAACTGGACCTTATAGGGGAATAATGAGTGGATTCTGCCTGGGATGATGAGGGCAGTTTTGCAAAAGAGACGATATTTGAACAACATAAAAAGCAGATTTTTGAAAGGAGACCAAGGATGAAGAAAGTTTATGGGTAATCAAGAGTACATGGCCATCCTATGTTCTTGAAACACAATGTGTGTGTTTACACTTGTGTGGGTGAGGTTGCGGAAGTGGTATAAAATAAAGAAGCACCAGAAGTTGAAGATAGGTTGAGTCCCAAGAGTAAAAACTCTTTCACATTAACACTATTCTACTGGAATGAAAAGCCATTGAAGGATTTTAATCAATAAAGTTAGAAGAAAAGATTTGTATAGCTTAAACATTGGTTCAGCAGACATTTCCATATGATGATAATAGTTTAGTTCTGAGCCACTTAAATTATGTGTTGACGCCATCACTTCTGTACACAAAACAAAACAACACTGTTAATTTCAAGTATGAGAAGCATATCAATAGTTCTAGCAAAAGATGTAAAACCAGTGAGGTGGTTTAATTAACCCTTGAGTTACTTCCAATGACAAAATCCCATTGAGTTGTTGAGAGAAGAAATTTTGGGGAAAAAAAAATCTTGTTGAATAATACATCCTATAGCAGAACATAGTCCTGATTTAAGAGAAATTAGGGATTTATACAGGATCATGGATGCCATGGATTAATAAAGTCCATAGCACAGCACTTTCTAGCAACAACAGTTTTGCTTGATTTCACAAATCAATAGGCCTGCCAACACTGAAATTACCTCCAGAGTTAAGTGTCTTATAATTACAGTCTATGTAAAACCATAATTAATGCAATGTTATACTTACAATTTTGTAATGATAATAATCTAGTGTGCTGTAACTTCTTCCATCTAAGGATCTAAAGATGATTCAAAATCATTAATTAATTAAAATTCTTAAGCATCCCAAGGATAAAGTAAATGGGTTTTTCAGAACTCAATGCTCAGTTTAAAGTAAGTTTAATCTTCACTTGGAACTACTATAAAATAAATAAGTGTTGGGGAGAGGGAAAATGAAGTGTGGTTAGTTGGAATTGATCAGAGTATTGATATCATCTTCTTTTAAATGTGTCATTTCCAGCAAGTCTGCCAGAGCACAGAAAAATGAGTAATCTCACGGAATAGTGACTCTATTATAAGTCTTAGGTGCTGTTAGAAGGTCACCTATGGACATATGGCAAAGAACTAAGTCCTTTTAGGTGAAATGATTGATATGAAGGTAGGGGTAATAATATCCTTTGTTACGATTCTTGAACAAAGCAGAACTTGGTTCTGGATGTGTAATTGTACTACCTGACTATTCTACAAGTGACTCATTTGCAATTCTAAGTTGTATTATACTTTATCATTTTATTGTAATACTTGACCAAAAAATGAATTAGGTTCGTAATGTTTATAACTTATTCTGGCACAAAGACAATTTAGAAGCACGTGTCCAAAGAATGTTATTGCTCTGAGTTCATTTCCAACAGAAATTTATCTTCCCCTACAGAAAAATTGTTTTAACTTGTTAGAATTACTTAAGAAAAGATGAAAACCTGTTGCAATTTTTAGATCGGTCATCTTTTAATCTCTTTTGAAAAGGCCGAGGCAGAGTTCTTCCTTTTTCTTATGTATGATTTTGACCAAAGATATTATTACAGGGTACTAATGTATTCCTCATTGCTTTATATTATTTTCAAGCAATTGGTTGCAGAAAAATGATATTGGATGTAGCAATAAAATATTTAACTGACCATAACTGTTAAAGAGTGGAATTCATCATATATACAATAAATGGTACTATAGAATAATTTCTGTAGCCATGATACACAAATCAGGTAAGTATATTTTTTATAATAAAATTATTAAAATAAACTTAGTATATAATAAGTATACTTCTGTCACAACCAATTAAAATTGTTTTACTGGTTTATTTTCTTTCTTAAGGATAAAATGAGATAATCCACCTTGTCTGTGTAATTTGTCTCCTCTTTTTTCTTTTTTTTCTCTATCTATATAACTGTTCAATTTCTCTTTCTCACAGAGTACTGCATTTATTTTCATTATACACTCAGTTGTTTCTCTATTTTTTTGATCCATTTCTTCCAAGATTTTGAAATCATTAATGTTACTCCTAGGAAAAGTATCAGAAGTCATTAGATACGGATTTCGTGTGATTTGTCTTTGATAAACCACAAACCATCAGAGGGCGAATACTTTAGCAGCCCAGGACATTATATTTTTATTTCTTGCTATTTGATGTCTTGTGTCTTTATCATTTTATCAAGTTACTAAACCACTTATTGGCTTTTACACATTCCTAAAGTAAAACCAACTAAGTAACTGACATATTTCTCTCTCTCTCCATATATATAATAAAATAGAAATAAAGAATAAAATAGAAAAGAATGGAAATCAAGGAGAGATGTGCTAAAGGTCACTGAAGTGCTATAGAAAATTCATTCAGATCAAAGAAAGTTGGAAGTTAATTTGACAGTGTTTAACAGGAAGCAGCTGCATCGGGAAATCTTCTGTAATAATTTATTCTTCTTTAGACTTGCAGAGGACTGTGGTGTCTCCAAAGAATTCAAATCATTGAATGTGGTCACCCTCTTCTGATTTCCTTTGCCTATTCAGTTCAGGAGATGTGATGCAGTGTGATGAGTCAGTGTTATGTCTGATGGAAGTGTCAGGCTCTGTAAGTTCTCTGCCCCAGGATCTGGGGTGAAGTGCTACAAAGCACATTTTTGGTGAAGCAGAAATAGCCTGGCCTTTCCTGCACTTCCCATGGCTGTGGTAGATGGAAAGCAATGAATTCAGAATTCTCAAGTTGGTTGAGCCATTGTACCAGTGAGCTTTGCTTCAGGCACCCTGGATATTGCCACATGAGAACAATATTTCATTTGTTCTCAGATGTTTGCAGCTGAAGGGCCACATTTAAGGGCTGAAATTTCTGCCACACAACCAACCTCACCAGCTTCTACTGCCCATAAATAAATATGCATCAGAATTTGCTAGAATTTATTACAAGATTGACCTTCTGTTTCATGAGTTCATGATAATGTGAAGCCTGGTTTTATCAACTATCCAGGTAAAATAATAAATTCGTGTTATTACCTAATTGTAAACAAAGATAAAACAGGTCAGTGGAGGAACTCTGAATCATTAGAGAATATTTGTGAGAACTTCTACTAGATATTGTGAGAAACAGGAGAAAAAGTGCTGTAGTTTACAGTGAAAGTCACTGGCCTTCAAATTCATTATTACCAGAAAGTCTGAAATTGGACGGTAAGTTCTATTCTCTGCCATTGACATTGGAGAATCAACTGTGGTAGAATTAGCTGAAGAGACTTGCAGATCATCTGGCGGCCCCTCCGCACCTCGCTTACCTCACTCTTTTTCAGAAACAAAGAGGCTAAGTGATTGATGAAGGCCTTCAAGCTTCCCACATCTGCTGTCTTTCCCCAGCAAGTGCACGTGTCAGTATCCTCACATGTTCTCCTTTTCTCCTCTCCCATTTCTAGAAAGAAGTGTCTTTTCTCAGGTGTTAAGTTTAAGACCGATACCACCCCCATGCCTTGGCTCCATGCTTCCTGAATCCAGAGGACGGCTCTGGGGTCTTCTTCCTACAATGACCTTCATTCCTTCCTTTATTTAACTTCTCTCTCACTTCCCATAAAAGGAAATCAAATTGCACTGCATCCAAACCTCCCATGAGCTTGGTGATCTTTGGAAAATGTTTTGAACATCTTATTAGGGAAAATACACACACACACACACACACACAGACACACACACACACACACACAAGTAGAGAGAACAGAATAATGAGCCCCCATTCATGCAACACTCAACTTCAACAATCCCTGACTCCTGGCCAACCTCGTTTCATCTCTACCTCCACACATTGCCTCCAGATCAGAGTATTTTGAAACAGATTCCAGATATTAAATCATCTCTAGTATTTATCACTAAAATAAAAGAACTCTTTCATTAAACATGACAAGAATGTCATTCTCACACTTTAAAATTAACAGTAATACTTTAATAACTATCAAATATCCAGTTAGTGTTTGAATTTTCTCAATTGTCTTGGATAATTTTTTAAGAGTGTTTGAATCAAGATTCAAATAAGATCATCCTTTGCAATTAGTTGATGTATCTCTTAAGTCTCCTCCTCCCCCTCCTCCTCTTCCTCCCTCTTCTTCTTTCTCCCCCTCCTTTCCCCCCGCCCCCCACCCCCGACCCCGCATTTCTGTAACTTATTTGTTGAAAAATCTGTGTATTTGTTATGTGGGGTTTCCCACAGTCTGGATTGTGCCGATGACATCCTGTCATGTCGTTTAGCAGGTTCTGACCCCCGTGATTCCTACAAATTGGTAGTTGTATCTAGAGGCTTGATCAGATTCAAATTTTATATTTTTGCAAGAAATACCTTCTAGATAGTGTTCTGCACTTCAGTTAGGAGGTGGATAATGGCTGGTTGTCTCTTGTGACATTGGAGTCAATTGCCCAGACCCAGCGGCCCACACACCACTGGGGGGCAGAAGCAGTGGCAATGACCTGCTCTGGGTCCAGGCAATTAGGGGTGCATTGCCTGCAGTAATTTGGATCCTAAAGAGGGTTTAAACAGCAATATAACTCAGTAAAAGCTGGCACACTTTTTATCATTACTGAGGCCACTAATTTTAAATAATATCTCTGAAAAATCTTCAGCTGGACTAAGTTATAAACAATTGCTGCAGTTACTGTTGAGTTTTAATTATATATATGTAAGCATAAATTAGCACATTTTAATTACCTATCCTTTCATAAACATTTTCTTCTACGTGGAAGTTAGTTTGGAGAAATCCAGTTTCGCAGCTGGCCTTGACACAAAAGGACTGGGGGGAATGTTTCCATTTTAAGGATAATTTCCTAAGCTTTTGGGAGCTCTGGGTGCATCTGTGACTTCGGTCCCTTTGAGGCTACATAGTCTTGTTTAATTCCAAAATCCAATAATATATCATAATCGTTGTCAAGAGGAACGCACAGAATGCAAGTCACTTTACTTCTCAAGTGATCATTTTGTGTGACAACTTGAAGTTATTCACATGCTGTTTGTTTTTTGAATTTAACTTCATTTGTTCTTAAATTTAAAAGACAATAGCGCGTGAATTGCAAGGTATAAGAGTTTTGTTTGGTAAATGCAAATTTTAGTTCACACATCAAATTTTACTGTATTTGGTTTACATGTTTAAAATTGGAATTCTTTCTTTTTCATTGTTAATGTTTATAAACTAAAGAACATATTTGTATAGGAAGGCAGGGCAAACCCTTGATTCTTTCTCTTTATTTACTAGTTTTCAAAATAACAAGTTGGTTTCCTAACATCCTCCAAAGGTAAGGAATTCGTTTTTGTTTTTGTTTTTATGAACTCATCGATCTAAATGTATTTGATGTGTCTTGCAACACATTAAATCAATGGCAATCAGATTGCAATTATTATCCTTACGGCTGCCTCAAATGCCCGCGTGTGGCTAGTGTGGAGGTCTCTTCAGGTTAGCTCCTGCGTCCTTTTGAAACAACCTTAAGAGTCTTTGGTAGCTTTTTGCTTTTTGGTCTAAGGTGTTTCAGGCACATTTTGTACTTTCCCTTTTCCACGCTCGGCATCAGTCATTTCTACAAAGAGCGCTGGTTTCTTTTAGTGTGAAATAGTGTTTAAATGAAGTAATCTGAGCACTAATGGTGCTCATTTTCAGTGGAGAGTGCTAGGGAAACAAAAAAGGTAAAATGTACAATAAATTAATACAGATATTTCCAAGTCAAATTCGGATTCCAAGATTTTTACTTGCCATCTTCCATATTACATCTCTAACTTCCAATGAAAATTCCAGTTCTCGGTAATGCCAACCTAAATACGGATTTGCTTTATTACGTAATTCATGCCCAATAATTTCAGAAGAGCAGTACCAATTCTACCGCCCCCCACTCTGATTACTGTAAACATTTAAAAGTTTTTTCATGATTACTTTTGTCTATAGGATCTCTTCAGCTAAGGATGTGCAGTCATATTATTGTGTTTTAAAGTCACTTGAAATTTTTCCTCTTTTTAAAATTGTGTCAGCGTGATGCCTATTTAGGTTCATTTGTTTCATTTGGCTTTAGATTACAGATTGCTTTTTTTTTTATGTTTTTTTTTTTTTTTTGGCTGTGTTGGATCTTCATTTCTGTGCGAGGGCTTTCTCTAGTTGTGGCAAGCGGGGGCCACTCTTCATCGCGGTGCGCGGGCCTCTCACTATCGCGGCCTCTCTTGTTGCGGAGCACAGGCTCCAGACGCGCAGGCTCAGTAGTTGTGGCTCACGGGCCCAGTTGCTCCGCGGCATGTGGGATCCTCCCAGACCAGGGCTCGAACCCGTGTCCCCTGCACTGGCATGCAGATTCTCAACCACTGCGCCACCAGGGAAGCCCCCAGATTGCTTTTTAACATTTAATTTTGGTTTACCATTATGTAAACTATTTACGTGGTTCCCAGATGAATTCTGAAGACTAAGGTATATTCAAAGAAGTCTATCTTCTCCTTCTACTTCCTCCACCTCTCACCTTTAGGTATCTTCTTTAAAACATTCTGGTTTATTCTTGCATTTGTAGTATAAGCAAATACTGGTTTGTGCTTCCATTTGTTAATAATTACAAGTAGAAACAATAGCTTATGATACACACTATTCTACACCTTGGGCATGTTTCTTAAGTTCTCTCGTACTGTCGTCGCTAAGATAAGGGTAATGATACCTATGTTGAGAGTCTCCACGTGCATTAAATGAAATCATGTCTGTGAAGGACTCACAACAGTTCCCGGCACACAGCAGGCGCACATGAATTGTCGGCTTTCCCCTCTCTCTGAACTCAGTCCAGATCCTCCCCATGTGTAAAGGACCTCCTCTAAGAGCCCGGCTCCACCTCATACCTACAAATTTTGTGAAAGTTCCAACCAAATTTTTCACCTTCTGTCTTTCTCCTTAATGATTTCTCTTACAATCATTGAGAAATAAACAAAATTTCCTCAAAACCTAAGGACACAAAAAACAGATATTAAATTCATAGCATGTTTATATAGTTTACTTTACTTTCCCTGAACATATGTATATATAAATTGGAGTAAAGTATCTTTGAAAATCAGACCTTCTTTTTAACTTAAAGCATTCAGAGGAGCAGGGATCCCAACTTTGGCTTCCTCAACTTCTTAAGAGATTTAAAGTTGAAACGTGGCTTTGAGCTATTCTCACATCGTTACGGGGGGATCATAGTGCCTTGGGTAGGATTTACTCATGTAGTTTGGTCCATAAATTCTTCCAAATCATGGAGTAGGTGGAGGGATAGATAAAATTTTTAAAAATGTCTTCGTGGATTAAAAGAACTACCATCTTTTTTTTTTTTTTTTTTTAATTAATTAATTTATTTATTTATTTATTTTTGGCTGTGTTGGGTCTTCGTTTCTGTGTGAGTGCTTTCTCTAGTTGTGGCAAGCGGGGACCACTCTTCATCGCGGTGCGCGGGCCTCTCACTATCGCGGCCTCTCTTGTTGCGGAGCACAGGCTCCAGACGCGCAGGCTCAGTAATTATGGCTCACGGGCCCAGCCGCTCCGCGGTATGTGGGATCTTCCCAGACCAGGGCTCGAACCCGTGTCCCCTGCATTGGCAGGCAGATTCTCAACCACTGCGCCACCAGGGAACCCCGAACTACCATCTTTTAATCAGCCTGCATCCATTTGGACAGAAGCAGTAAGACCCTGTTCTGCCCAGCTCTTTTACCGGGCAGAGGGGAGCAACTGACATTATATCTACTCATCCTGTAATAGCCCATCGCTTTACAAAGCTACACTTGAGTACAAATGTCGGCCAAAAAAGTCTGTCCTTGGCATTGACATCTAATTGTTCAGCAGCTCCCTGAATGGCTCAGGAAGGGCATGGTGTGATGGCATTGATCTAAGCTTCACACTCTTCACATCCAAGTAACTGCTGAGAAGGCCGTAAGTTTGTCAACATACTCAGTGCTTGCAGGAGACAGGACCAAGTATGTAACCCTCAGCAAGCCACCCAGGTTACCCTGTGACACTGAGCAACTCACTTTATCTCTCTGAGACTTCATTGTCTTGTCTGTCAAAAGCTGCTGTTGTATAAGGTAAGTAAGATTTCTTCCAGCTCTGAAACGCTATGAAACCTGGTCTGGCTCGACCCTAATTGACATCAGTTCATGATGATATTGGTGTAAATGTAATATAATCCTCATTTTCTCACAAGATTGCTTTCAAATTTAAAAGTATAAGTATTTCTATGTTTGGAAAGGAACTTCCAGGGTGTGGGAGCATTGATATCATATTATTTCATCCTATGTATTGGAGAGAAAGAAACTATAGAAACTATTAAGAAGGAAGTAAATGTGATTAGGAAGATTGGGTTTTGTTGGTTTGAATGATGAATTTGAACACTTTGGTGCTGTTAAATATTCAGACCCATGAAGTTCCTCTTTTTCATGAGGACACTGAAAATACTGTAAATAAAAGTAAAAACTACAAACATTTATCGAGCTCTTGCATGCTGGGTGCTTTCAAACACATTCTCTCATTTAAACTTTACACTAACTGTGTGTATTACCATTCCTGTGTATAACTGGAAGCTCAGACGTGTTAATTACTTGGCCCCCAAATCACACAGCCTGTAAGGGCTGTACACAGAAGTTGAACTTCGTGGGGCTGTTATGAGCTGATACATTTAGGGAGTGTAGGAAGGCACTCGACACCTAGTATGGACTCTAGCTGTGACCTCGTCTTCTCTTCCACCTCCTTCTTCTTCTTCTAACCCCAAAGCCCATTATCTTTACCTGGTGAAAGGCAGTTTAGTGAGCTCAGGTGCTGGTGCTAGGCTGTCTGCATTTCAGTACATACACTGTTGTTATCTAGTTGTGTGGGAGGGCAAACTCCTTTATCTCCCTGATCTCTGTTCCTCAGTATTTTTCATCTGTAAAATAAGAATAAAGAAAATATTTATAAGTTTTTTAATGAAGATGAAATGAGTTCATATATATATATATAAAGATTCAGAGCAATGCTTGGCATATGGTACCCACAATGAATAGAAACTATTCTTATGAATATATTTCTTCTCTCCTACCTTGATTTTGCAGAAATAATTCTTCAAAAGCTACCATTCATGGTGTTATTATAAATAAGATAGGTAAAGTAGATTCTACTTAGGAAAATAGAACATACTGATAACACTTATTTTATTGGTCAAATTCTCTTATCTGGTGGAGCACAGAATGACTTCTCTTGTTGTCTTTATCCCTTACAAGCTTAAAGTCAGTTTAATCTATCCTTTTATAAACGAATTCCTGTAAAAGCTAGTTATGAGGAGGAGGAAAAAGCAAATGCTAAAACAAAATCTACTTTCTTTTTCTCAGCAAGTGTCTCTTTCTCTACTTTGAAATGAGGAGACACAGTTGAAACGTGGTCATTTCATCCATCCATCCATCCAACCATTTATTCAATCATTCCTTCAGCAATCACTCAGAATTGCTCCACTCGGTAGAAAGAAAATCAGCTTTGGGCTCACACATCTAATATGAAAATGACATTCTGCCTCTTGCTAGCTGTGTGATCTTGGAAAATCTACTTAACCCCTCTGAGCCTCAGTATTCTGAAGTGAACTATCAGATTGACAACACCTTCCTTTGTGTTGCCTGGCCAACCTGCAAATAAATGTATGGAAGGCAACAAATTTATCTTCCTCTCAAAATAAGGTGTGAGCCTAGAAAAGAAAAAAGTTTGTCTGGGTCACTGTTTAATGCCATTTGGTTTGGCTGATGATTTTGTCCTGCCTAGAGTAGGAGCAATGTAGACTATAGAGCTGGGAAAGGCCTTAGACCTCATCCTGTCTGACCTGCTTATTTAATAGATGAGAACATTTTGGTCCCGACAGGGTAAAAGAGACTTGCCTTAAAATCAGATCTGCTAAACTGTAATGCATTATATTGTTTGTGCTTTTATTTTTCACTTTATCCTTTCCTTCTTATTTCACAATAAAAATGAGTACCTTTACTTATTTATCTTTAGAAAATTACCTTTCTTTGACATTCAATATTCAAGAAAGGATATCTACTTTCTAATCCACTTTTTTCTTCTTACAATATATCTTGGGATATTGAAAATATCCCACTTTTACAAATAAATCAATAAAAGTAAAGAAATTCCAATCTAAATCTCCAAAATATACTTTATAGAACTTTCTAAGTAAATTATAAAGATTATATGGAGGAATGAAAGCATAGAGATAGGCAAGACATTTTACAAAGAGGAATGAGGAGAAACTTTTTCTACAGGTACCAGAATATAATATAGAACTATAGTAAATATAATTATGTGGTTTTGGCATGGAAATGAAAAAATAGATCAATAGAATAGACTAGGTTCCAGAAAGAGACTATGCCTATAATAAAAATGGCACTTTAAATCAGTGGGAAAATCGTTTAATAAATGATATTGGGATAACTGGGTCACACACGGATAAAAATTCAGAATTCTACCTTATATACGTAGTCTACGCAAAAAAATAGACAATATACTGTTAAAAATAAAGAAAAAAATCAGTCCTATACATTTGTAATGAATATTGCAATCCCATGTGCGTTTAAAGTAGCGTGTGTATATATGTACACGTGTGTGTGTGTGTGTGTGTGTGTAATGTCAAGGAAAGAATCATCAGAGTATAGGGGAGAGGTTAAGAGAAACTTATTTTTTTACTCTCTATATCTCTGTATTTTTAATATTTCAAACTTTTCTATTATTTTTGTAATTATAAAAGAAACAGTCCAAAGTACAAAAAACACTTCACTGAGTTGTACATTTTCTAAAAATTTCTGGCCAATTGTATGTGTGTGTGTGCATTTTGTAAACCAAATCCCATATGAAATTAAGTAAGGGAACTATTATTTTTGGAAAGTTAGAGTGTTTCCTTTCAAAAAAGTGAAAATCATCCCCTAATCCTCCAGGTCTTAGGTTTAGGAACTGGCATATCTGGTTTTCTTTAATGGTGCTTATTTCTATTTACCCTTGATATCTGGGGGACCTGATGTAGATTAACCATGTCATGCTGACTTCTGAAAGGTGGGGTCTATCATGGACTCTGTTACTTGCTTCTGCTTAAGCTTTTGTTGAAGAAACTTTCTGCAGCTGAAATGAAGTTTGAAGACTAGGAAACGAGTTTTTTCCATGTGACCTAGTGGAACATGGGATAATGAGGTTCTGATGTATAAATATATTCATTTTCTGTGATATTCTATGGGTACACTGGTATGGGTAAAGAACCAGGATAGGTTAAATACATATAATAACTAAAAATGATAGGAAACACTTACAGGTGGAAGACTTTTTAAAAATGCTTTCTGTGTATGAACTCACTTAATCCTCACAATAACACTCAAGTTGTTTTATTTATGGGGAAACTACAGCACAGAGAGGTTGGAAACTTGCCCACAGTCAGAGAGCTGCTAGGTGTTGGTACTAGAACTATGGTCCAGGCAGTTTTCTTCCTGAGTCTGTCCTCTAGCTACAGCCAATCATGCAGTGGATATTCTTGCATACGTTTTCTTGTATCCACATGTACAAGCTTTCCCTAAGTGTGGAATTCTTGGCCCTAGTGTGGGTTTGAAATCTCAGGGGTTCTCAGGGTGAAATTCAAAACTGGACCCTGGATAGGGAAGGCAAGGAGAGATCAAAGAAAGAGGCAGAGGACCCAGATTGGTAGGTGGCAGGTTTAATAAGCAAGGGAACTTACCTGCCAGGCTTGTCTTGAGTGGCCGCAAGATGAGTAGGTCTCCACACCCACCTGCCAGGACCTCAGGAGTTTATATAGAGAGTCCTTCATGGGGTTCAGGCACGTATCCAGTCTGGGTGATCTCAACAAAACATTACTCTCAAGGCTGCTTCCTTCAAAAGGCTATTAGTGAGAAACCATGGGCAGAACCACATTCCAAGGGGGTGGGGGGAGAGTCAGGAACCTCTAATTGCCTGGGTCCAGCTTTCTGGTCAACCATCTTCTCTGTGACCTTCTCCAACACCTCAGTCAGACTTAGTCATCTGCAACTTTCCTAGATATTGCCTATTTCTCCACATCCTTTCTAACACGTTAAAACAACTTTTCATATTGGTCAGTCTGATGCGTGTGAAAAGGTAGACTCTTGTGTTTTTAATTTTCATTCCATTTACAACTAGAGAGGTTGAAATTTTTTTTTTTTATAGATTTGTAAAATTTTATTTTTATATTCCAAGTACTAAGCCATATGTTCCATGTAAATATTCCTGGGCTCTTTGTTCTGTTCCTTTGGTCTATTTCCCTAGCCCTGCACCAATACACATTCTCATAGTCACATGAGATTTTCTTACTGTTTTTTCTCCTCTCACTCTTTTTCCTCCTCCTCCTCCTCCTGTTTCTAGAACATCTTGTATCTTATAGGACAAATCCCTCACCACTTTCTTCTTCAAAATAGAATTGACTATTGGTGGCATTTTAGCTCTTTCATATAAACAGTGAGATAAAGTTATCAAGTTCCAGAAAATAAATCTGTTGCACTGAGTATATGGATTAACTTGGGAGAATGGATATGCTAGTTCTGTCCAGCAAGCACTTTCTGAAAATGTTGGAGGCTCTAATTACGTTAGCTGCTGAATCTTAATGTGTAATGAATTTTACTGGCTTTTCAGGAGCTGGTTGCCAAAAGAGACTAACAACTTCTAAAGTAACTACACATGGTCATGGCCTCTGTCAGATGTCAAGTACTGTGGTTAAAGTTTTAGAAAATTTATTATTGATAAATAAATTTGCAATAATAAATTTCTCAATATTTATTATTGTTGTTTTAATAAATATTGAGCCAAATCTGTAATGTTTAGAGTAATGCGACCAAAGGAACAAAGGAAGGTAAATCTCAGCTGACTTCGTCTGCATCCAGCTGCCCAGGCTAATGGATTAAGGTCACTTTAATGCAAATTGTCCAATTTTGCAATTTCATTCTTACTTGACAAGTATAAACTGATAAATAAAATGTCAAGCCCTAAAGTCTGCTTTGCAGTCAAAAAAGAGCTGTGCTGGGAATTGGTGACAGTCGTGATAGTCTAGACTCTGTGACATGGGCGTGCCTGTGCCCTGGTTTTCTCTGTGTTGTTCAAGTTCACATCTAATGAAATGCCTTCCCTTCCATAACATGTCCATTCACGTGCTCTCTCAGCTTTTCTCCAACTCCAAAACTTGGTGACTCTGGGTCTGACCCGGCATGAGGAACAAGAAATGAATGGCCCTGGCTCCTAGTTTCAAAGTGGAAAATCATTAAACTTTTATGTGAACCTGACTTGATGGCGTGCATCTCACAAAAACATAAGAAAGAATAATTGGCTCTCTCTTCTCCCAGAAGCAAAGGGCAGATTTTAGTAGACAAGAGAGCTTTGGATACAAATACCAAATACTGAATATCTGCGTTCAAGGTCTGCTTCTGTCACATCCATATCATACGACTTTAGACAAATCACTTAATGTCCTTTTATTTGTTTCCTATCTGTAAACCAAAGGAATTATATTATGTGATTTAAACTCAGCATCTAAAAACTAAAAAAGTTAAAATTCGCAGTTATTTTGTATGAAATGCAGATAAAATTTGGGCAGAATTATTAGGGTTAGCTGATAGAATGGGGAAAAGATCTCAGTATATTGAGAAAACCACAAAATACTTCATATTATAATTAAAGCAAGTTGTTAGGTAATTTCGCATATGCTTGGGCATTACTTTCAAGCCCTCCTCCAACTGTAAAAATATATCTTAAATTCTTAAGATTATAATAGATAATAGATTCTTAAGATTATAATTGTTCAAGAGCCTTTCAATTTTATTGCTTAGGTTTGCTGGGACATTTTGAATATATATAGTTCATGTGGAAATTATTTAAAATCATAAGGTAGACCCTTGTCAGCCTTACATAGTTTATCTGTGGCTCTGCTTAGAAGCTGGGGCATGGATTCTATGACTTCTATAGGCCCCTGCATGTCCCGGGAATATGTGGGTAATTGGTTTTAACAGTGCTTAAACAGCACATGGTTTGAGTATAGAATAGGCAGAATTTGACCCCAGGAAGACAGGCATAATGATAATTTTTAAAAAATAAGAGCACTTGAAGAAAGCCAGAAACAAATCCAGAGTTACTATAAACAAAGCAGAGAGAGGCTTACTCATCACAGGGAAAAGTTGGGCTCATTAAAGAAGGTAATTATTACCTCTGACATACAGAACTGTGTGCTGCTTTAAATTAAGATTCTTAACGAGGCATTTCATTGTGTGTCCTTAGCTGAGAGTTTTAAAGAGGAAGTCTTTCTTCCAAAGTCGATGGGAATGGAGCTATGTTTGAGAGTTTCACTGGAGGAGGATATTTCAGGAACGAACAGTTCAGGAATACTAAATACACACAACTATATACACACAATTTCAGAACAGATTGCTGGTGTGCCGAACGCCCATCCAAACCATGTGCTTATAAGAGGAAAATGTAAACTTTGCCACATGCTAATGATATGCTAATGAGTATTCGTGTTAGATGACAAGATCATGGTCTTTGTTCCTTTTCTGCTAATGCAATGAATAAGCTTGAATAAGCACTTTTAAGAGAAATTTGTAAACGTTTACATTTTCCCCCATTTTTATTAGTTTCTGTTTATCTCACTTCTCTTGCTCAACAAATGTCTTTTTTTCTTTCTGTGCTGTATTGCTTATAGGATTTGGGATGCACTTCATTTTATTTGAGATTTTTAACAGGCTCTCATCTTCTCACAAGGCAAGAATTTGTCTTGATCACCAAAAAGAAATTCTTTATACCTGTCTCTAAGCAGTCCCTTTATCAAAAAGCTTGTACTGAACACCAATATCTAACTGCATGTGATACTCATACACACAAATGTGTTATGTTTTAAGAAAATGAATGGATTTTCAGTTGAATACACTTATTTAAAAAGTTACTGTTTATGGCTCTGCTTTCCAAAATTTAAAAATACCTCCCCAAGCCACACTGCTGTTATAGGAAATGGAGTGGGGTGCTGCGTTCTGTCCCTATTTCCCAGAATGTGGCTAAATTCTGGAAAACCTATTGCCCATTAATATGATTTCCCTAAGGATTTTTTATCTGTTCCATCTAAGAGTAAGTGATAGTACAGCAATTTTGTAACCTCATTTTCTCTTTCTATCAGACACATAGCAATGTCTGCCAAGCACCCAGGAGGTACACTAGTCCAAGATAGAATCTATGACCTGTACCTACTATAGAAAAAAAAAGTCTAAATCTTTCTAAACTTCAGCACATGGGAGCATTTGAGTGTGACCCATAATATTACTACCTGGTTAAAATTCATTTCCAGTTAAATCATAAAGTTCTACTGTTAGTCACATGCATCTCACCATGGGATTTTTAAAGTTGGTTCATGTCCTTGGTAAGTGTTCAAAATGTTCTCTCAAGTCAGATATTCTGTGACATGAACTGTTCTGTCAGTGGTGCTGACCTAGCCTTTGTCAGTTTCTATCATGATGTCATGCTTAAAATATATGTTTAGTCTGTTTTAAAAATAAATACATCATTTTCTGTTTTTTGGGGGTTTTTTTACAGGCTATCTTTCCAGTCTTGGCAACTGGTGCAGCCTTTTTTCTACTCTGTTTTTCCCTCTGTGTCATCTATAGATTATAGAAGAGATGTCCTACCATTGGCTGTTTCAGTCAACCCAGTACATTCTCCCCATACGTTCCACATCATTTAAAATGGAAATTCAGGATATAAAATTTCTATTAAATATTTAAATTATTAGGGAATTTGGAGTTACATGTTCACAATAAAAATATTCAGAATTTTTTCAAGTACAAATGAAATAAACTCATATATACACTATCTACGTCCAATATCTCAATTATTTGATTTTTATTTAAGAGTTTAATTCTATTCACATATCATCCATTCACTTAAAGGGAGTCATTACATTAATCAATGGCTACATCTTCAATTCTCAATTTTGTGTCGGCACCGAGAGACCACAGCCTCAGAGAAAGCATGTTTCTGATATGCATCTTCAAGAATATTCCATTGAAATGCATATTAATAATCATTTCATTAAATTGCAATATTCAGTCATGGAGAGATTTTATTGAACTTTCTCATTCTCTCCCCAGTTATCATATCCTTAATCTAAATCACACCCTCATTTAAATCATATGTCAATGCCTTTCAGGTCACTTTTCTCACCTATGATTTGAAAGGGTTGTATGTGTCCTTTTCATATTTTGGAATTATTGAGAGGATTTCTTTGACAACGTGCCTTTATAGTCATGGTTATAGCTGTAAAAGCTAATAGCTCTTGGGGCTCTAAACATATTCTAATTCTAACCTATAGATGAGAGTATGGAAATTCTAAGGGATTTAATATCAATCAGTCATCAAAATGGGTACACAGTTTTATCAGTAGTTTAAGTGAAAGAAGAAAAACATGATCTGAATTTCATGATCCTTCAACTTCTGATTTATTGCAATAAAATAAGTCTGGAACCATGACAAAATATCTAAATTACTTAATACAATCAAATGTGCTCTTTCAATCTTTAATCTTCAAGAGATCCTTTAAAAGCTTTGGTTTTACATTTTTGTCACTTCTCAAGCACAAGCTTTTGGCTACTTATGTGAAGTTTGAGACAATCCAAGGTAAATTCCCCAAGATGTCTCCAAAATCACCTTCACAGGTAATTGTCCTTGAATTAGGCAACTGCCATCCCCTCGTCCCCCGGAAAAGGCAGCCGGAGCTCATGCTGCACTTTTGCTCTGGATCTCATCTCTTTAAATCCTTTCAGGTCCTCATCTACATTTTCATCTTAACCATCCATGAAACCCCTCTCTCTTTAAACATGTTCCATTTCCATTACCCTGAAAACCATATAAAACCCATTACTTAATATTGCTACTGCTCATTACTATTGCGGGTGCCATCATTTTCCTTTCTTCTTTTCTTGCCAAATTTAAAAATGTCCATAACTTATTGGTTTATTGATTCATTCATCCTTAGATATAGTACTTTATTAAAGATGTTTATTGGACATAGATATTGTGCTAAGGTGGTGGAGAAAAACCTGTGTATGTCACTTGCTGTGCCCTCCACCAAGACACACTTAGTACTTAGCATGTAGTAAATGCTAAACAAACACGTGTTCTTCTATCCACCCCCCTCCTTTTCTGTCCACATTCGTCAGTTGTCTTCCCTGTTTATTTAAATTTATTTTATTGGAGACAAAATCATTCTTTCTTTAAATAAATGCCATGTATACAAAAGATGGGCGGTTAAAAAATTTTTCAGGCATAATCGTACCATCTTAATTCAACTGTTTATTTTTTTTTATCGTTCTCGCCAGGAGTTACTTACCTGTATACATAATCCCTTGTCACAGGTTTATATTGAAGTCATTGTGGCCTTATATTCACACATGCTGGCTTTTGCTCTATCATTTCCAAAAACTCAAAGTGAATAGTGTAAAACATAGAATGAAAGGTAAGTGAAATTCTATCACTCTGAGATATCATCCCAATATCTTAGTGACCATGATTTTATGTATTTCCCTATGCACATATACATATAATTTCATATGGATTGAATATTGTTTAAAGTGTTCAAAGGTTTAAAAATCATACCTATAATATTTGAAGACATTGTAAAAATAAACATTTCAAGGAATCAAACCTGTATTAAGTTCTCCCATTGGTTTGCCACTTTAGTTCTACATGGCTGCTTCTAAGTCTTTTTCAACACAAATACATATAAGAGTAAATATCCAAATATGTAACTTTAGCAACATAACTAGGATTCTGTAGCTCACTTAATATAACTTAATGTCTTGAACATAATACCATATCAGTGCTTCTCTATTTACCTCATTCAATGTTTTTTAATTAAAAAAAATTTTAACTAAATAATACATATGTATATATATTTTCAAGAGCACCTGCTACTATGAGGCTTGAAAATAAAAACAGCAGTTGACAACCCCACCCACTCTTAACTACTCTAAGAAACTTCTTTGGACATTTCTTCTGCATTAAAATTTGTTTTTCAAAATAACATTTGTGTATTGCCATTTTTAGACTTTCTTATTTTAGACATTATTTAGACAGTGATTTCTTACAGCAGAAAGATGCAATTTATCTTTTCTACGGAGCTCCATAACCCCCTTCATCTTCTTCCACTTGCATATCTGCTATATTTCAATCACAATTTTTGTGTTAATTCACTAGCCACTGTGTATATGACTATAGGCATATTGTTTACAGCTAAGTAATGCAGAGTACGACAATGACATCCCCTTTCCTGTACTGCTCAGGCAGTTAATAATTGCCTTATTTTGTATTATTTTCTTAATTTCCCTTTACACTTATTATTAATTTATCTTCAGATTCTCTGATAAGACTGTCACATCCCTATAAATACGGTGATGTTTTCCTTGGAGATATCCACCTCTATTTTCCCTGGTGACTTAAACTTTTAATAATATGTTTTGATTGGGTTCTTTTTCATTCATTGAGTTGAATGTTTCATGGACCCTTCAATCTGGTATCGATGTTTTGGGTTATTTTTTGTGCTGAGAAATTTGTTTGTATTATTTCTTTGAAAGATTTTTTCTTTCTGATTTTGTTGTTCTCTCTTTCTATAACTCTTAGATTGATTCTTTCTTATACAGTTTTTCATTTTTGAATATGTTTGTTCTACCTTCTCAGGAAGTTCTTTGATTTTATCTTCTAGTCCTTAAATTGATTTTTTAACTTCTCTTATACAATTTATTAATAATTGTATAATTATTAATTTCCAAGAGCTATTGTTTTATGAACAACCCTTTTGCTTAATAATATCCTTCTTTGTTTCATAAATCTTCTCTTACTTTCTCACTTTTTTTTAGGCTACCAATTTCAGGATTTTTGTTAGTTTGTTTGTTTCTTAGTTTTCCCTTTCTCTCTTAATAGTCTTATTTTTTCTGAGTTTCCTTTCTCTATCTCCTTTAATCTTTGTCTTTCTTGTTGGAGGTTTTAAAAAATGTTTTATATCTCTGGCTCTCTGTTTATATTGAAAATGAGGCAGTGATGCACTAACAAGAAGGACTGGATATGTGAGTGGGCAGATTTGTTGACTGTGTGTAAACTCAACCTTTGGGTTGGGACCTTCCGAGAGCCAGTCTCTATAGGAATTTTTTCTTGGATTGGGGGATTTTCCCAGAAAGAAACCCTCCAATCTCTTGACTGTGAGACCAGGGTAAAGGTGGTGTAGAAGAGAGTGTGATTTTAGTTTGGCTGCAGGGCTCTGAGAGCCAGACAAGGGAAGAGGAATGTGGGTTCATAGACAAGGGAAGAGGAATGTGGGTTCGTAGACAAGGGAAGAGGAATGTGGGTTCATAGTCTAATACTCACTTTCACTGTCCCCCTTCTTGGTGCTTCAATCTTATGCTCAACTGTGTCTTATGTCTGTGAACCTAGAGCATCTCTTGTTTAAAATATTTGTATAGTAAACCTCCCATGTCCTGTAGGGTGGCAGAGATGTAGTGACCTGTCTGAATCAGATGGGAGAGGTTACCTGGGGTGTAGTTACTATTTGTACAGACCAAGCTCGTTGTTCTTATCCCCATCCTGTGTCCTTGCCTTCATATGTACCAGCTGCCTCCAATTTTTGAGATATTCTGAGATTGTTTGGTGAAAATTACGTTGTTTCCTGTTGGCCCTTAAATTGAGTGGAGTTTTGATAATGACCTGTAGAGAAAATTTTTAATTTTATTGAGATCCAAGACTTCCACATTCCTTAGCCTCACTGATGCAGTTGGTTTTAGTCTTCTTGTTTTTTTAGCACAAGGTATGACACAAACACCAAAGGAAAAAAACAAAAATAGAATATAAATAAACCTACCAGAAATAACACATCTTGTTCAGTAGTGTTTTAATAAGTCAAGAGCATAAGAAATAAGTAATTTTATAAATAAAGTTTATTATTTTAAAATTGCATTGAAATGGCTGACAAAAGAAATTCCATAAGACAATACCCCCAAACCTTAGCAGAGGCAGGAGGACTGCAAATTACTCCTATAGGGTAGGGATGGCCAGGCCTGTCGGTGTTGTGAACACTGAATTGGTTGTAGATTTAATGAAGGGAATCTACTGTTTGATTTTTTTAAATGTCAACATAAGGAGAACAAATATGGGGCACGTTTCACATGCCATCTATACCTGCCTAAAATATTGGAGCATTATTGCCCTGAGTGTGCTTGCATTCTTTAGTTGTTTCTCTTTGAGGTGTTTCTCAAGAACAGAATGCTTCTTAGGTGCTAAACAAATATTTCATAACCCAGTAAAGACACTATTCAGTATGCTTCCTTTTTCCTTAGCAGGAGTCGCCTGGATATCTCTGTCCAATATTTGGAGGAAGACTTCTGGGAAATGGCTGGCAGTTCACAATGTCTATTGAAGCAAATGAACTCTGTAAAATGAGAGATTTGCAAGAATCCTTAAAATTTCTGCAATGTGAGTTTATTCCCAGGATCAAATCATACTCACCTCTCATGCTAACCAACTTGCTGCAGCCCGGGTGATGGTTTTCTCGGGATGACATGGCAGTGGGGCCTTTTCAATGACTCTAGAACCATCGCGTAGAAAACATTTGGCAGCCTCAAGAGGCGGTCTTACTGACCGTGGCCATATCATTTCACAATTTTTAAATCAAAATCATCCTTCATGTATATTACGCCTGGGGTGTTATTTTTCTTAACAACATCAGGAAACTGAAGGATTAGCTTTAGGATAGATCCTGAACGGTCTTGCTTTTTCTGTGATTTAAATCTGAAAAGAAGTCATAGACTTCCTCAAAAATGCAGAAAAGCATTTTTTACTTCTGCTTTTCTCTGCACACAACCCTCTATCTGACGGTCACAGGGACTGAACAGATATCAACAAGAAATGGAGGTGATCGAGAAAGAAGAGGCATGTATACTAATTTCTGCAATTATCAATTTGTCCAATTTTGTAGATTGATAAGGAAGCGATGGGTTTAAGCTTTGGCAGTCTTTTGCCTCCTGTCCCCTGGCAAATTCTGTAATATTGACAGGATCGGGCATGTTCAGGGGGGTATGGCTGTAGACCAAATTCTGTAATTTTGGAGTTGGATCAGCAGTAACAGGTTGTCAGATTAGCATCTGATGTTGGTGAGAACATCCAGGTGAAAGATGCAGTAGGAGACCACATACATCTGAGAAAGGAGCTCGGAACACTCTTTCCTGAGGAATTCAACCTCCTATCAGTAGAGGTAAAGTGGATATAAGAAAAATGCCATGGGTGTGGAGAGAATGAGGGAAGGTCATATATTTCAAAAAAGAATATTGTTTACAAGGAGTGTTAATAGGTTTCAGGGGAAATGTTAATTTTTTTTTTCTCCTAGATGAAATAGCTACTGTAAGTTTTTAATGGTTAATCATTCATTCCTGAATTTTTATATTAAGCATTTTATATTACTTTATTGACCTAACTTTTATGCTCTTCTTCATTTTGACAGTAAAGAATGACCAGGCAGTACTCTTTGAAAATTGGAGACCATTTGCACCTGCTCTCTGTTGAGGAAAGTGAATAATAGGGTGCCCTCAAGGAATTTCGAAGGTATCACTCAACAGAAACTTTTGTGTCTGAAGAAAACTAGATCATTTTATCATGGTAGGCATAGTGATATGTTTGCTTTAATAAAATGCCATATTTCTGCCTTTAATCTCTTGTCAACCAGCTATTAAAAAGCCCCAAAGTGCATGCGTGCAGCACATGTAAACACTTGTGGTTTTGAGGTTACCACAGAACATACTAATAAAGCATGTAATTTGTGTTTTGTGCACAGACTGTAATAATTTATTGAGTGGTAGAAAGAAGCTAGAGAAGGATTTTCTCTAACTGTAGCCAGCAAGTCAATTTAATTTTAGGGCTCTACGCAGAGGTGCATGCAGGCACATGTTCATACAATGAAATCATGTGTAAAAAGCATCAGAAAGCCTCCAGAACAAAAGTGGGGCAAAATGTAAATTAGTTTCACACACACTGAACGCATTCTATCAAGTGTTCTCATGCTGTTCCTTCAAGCTAATCAGCTGGGAGGGTGGGTATTCTTTCCCAAAGAGATGTGTGTGCCTGTGTATCACACACTGATAGTATGACAGAATGTAGATTAAGTTAATTCAAGTAAATTAAGATAAATCATCATGGCAATCACATTTTAAACTTCATGAACATGAACATGATCTCCATAGCGCCTGTGGATTAGTGTTGCTCCTTTATTTTTATAGGGAATAACAAAATGTGGAAAGGTCGAATCACTTTTACAGGGTCATGGAAGAGCTAATGGTCTGACTACAGCTTCTACCAATCTTATTGGAGCAGCTGATTTCTCTGTTTATGCAAGATCCTTATAAGTGAGGATTGCATCTTACTCGTGTTCATGAAACTTCTTCCCTTGTGAAATACATTGCACACAACACACAAGAAATGCAGATCATTTGAATGGAAATGCCTCGAAAGGGAAGAAATGAGAAACTTTACTGTATACATGCCAATGTCTGGAAAATTTTGTGAAATTCTGTAGTTTGGGAATAAAACCAGACTTTATGCAAACAAAAACATGTTCAGTTTAGAGAAAATGTCTGTGCCCAGAGGAAATGGGTCTTAGGAACCCTGTGTTTATTCCAAAAAGATGCAACACCTGTCACCTGGAAAGCAAATCACCATTCTCTATGCTTTTCTTTCCTCTTAAAATGTATATACTGGGCTTCCCTGGTGGCGCAGTGGTTGGGAATCCGCCTGCCAATGCAGGGGACACAGGTTCGAGCCCTGGTCTGGGAGAATCCCACATGCCGCAGAGCAGCTAGACCTGTGTGCCACAACTACTGAGCCTGTGCTCTAGAGCTCACGAGCCACAACTACTGAATCCCACGCACCTAGAGCCCGTGCTCCGCAGCAAGAAAAGCCACCGCAATGAGAAGCCCGTGCACCGCAACAAAGAGTAGCCCCCACTCGCCGCAACTAGAGAAAGTCCACATGCAGCAACGAAGACCTAACGCAGCCCAAAATAAAAATAAATAAAATAAAAGTAAATAAATTAAAAAAAAATTAAAAACAAAAAAAATGTATATACATATATTAGTTTTCAGTTCAGACAAATCTTTTGTGGTTCAAAAGCTTTGGAATTTGAGGCCAAATTAAAATGAATCCTTTGTACCACCTTTAAGCCATAACCCACTTCTTCCTTTGGTACACATATACTTATCTAATCAACCAGCTCCCATGGACAACTAAGGATTGAAGAGCTTCCTTGGCCATGGAAAGCATAAAGGCATTTTGCAAATCTGTAAGGAGACAATAGCAGAGTATGCCTGAGAGCCATTCTATTTAAAGCAGAATTGAAATTGCACTGATCAAACCTGGGAAGGAGTTTTCTACAAGGGACTCAGCCAGTTTTCTACTCTCATGAGAAGGAAACCATGATCTTAGTGGCCATTCTAATCCTTTCTGTGGTCTGAACTTCTTTACTCTTTGATCATTTGCTCACATAATAAAGACATACAGAGAAAGGAGAGGGGAAGGAAGGGGGAAGGAAACAGAAAAAAGAAAGGAGATAATTAGAAAACCCCATCTTTCAAATGTTTATCTTATGCATAATTCGAAAACCCCATCTTTCAAATGTTTATCTTATGCATGTTGGCTGGTAGCGTTTTGTTTTGTAGCAACAGTAGCTCTGAAGTCAACATTCATCAAACGCCAGGAACAAATGTTTTCAGATTGATAAAAGTTATGATTTGGAAGATTTTTGATTGGCATAAAATGTAACAGATAAAAAAAGTAGAGATTAGTTATTTAATCTCTAGCTGAATTAAAACAAGCTTAATTGGGGCTCTTTTGCTTCACATCCTTTTTGGTGTTTACCTGTGGGTTTCTAAACCCTGTGTGATTGTCAAGGCATCTTTCATGAAGCACCTTTTAACTGAGCCAGTTTCTTTTAACACACACTCTGAGGGGAGGAGGGACTAACAGAGTCAAAACAAAGGTAGCCCCCAGCTCATGTTTAAATCTGTAGCTCTGTAAGTTTGCAAAGGTTCATGCACCTCAAACGTACCTAATTTTATTTTAATATAATGATCGAAACAGCTATTGAAACGTTTTAGATAAAAATGGGCAGATATAAAGAATAATAACAAAAACTGAATCAATTTAGAACACCAGGGGCTTCCCTGGTGGCGCAGTGGTTGAGAATCTGCCTGCCAGTGCAGGGGACACGGGTTCGAGCCCTGTCTGGGAGGATCCCACATGCCGCGGAGCAACTGGGCCCGTGAGCCACAGCTGCTGAGCCTGCGCGTCTGGAGCCTGTGCTCCGCAACAAGAGAGGCCGCGATAATGAGAGGCCCGCGCACGGCGATGAGGAGTGGCCCCCGCTCGCCACAACTAGAGAAAGCCCTCGCACAGAAACGAAGACCCAACACAGCCACAAAATTAAAAAAAAAAAAAAAAAGTAACCAATGCCAAAGCTTAATAAAAAAAAATTAAAAAATAAAAAAATTTAGAACACCAGGTATAGACTGTACTCTAAAATTGTTCAAAAATCAAATCGGTATCCACTACTATCTTTTTTAGGGCTTTCATCTTTATTTATTTATTTATTTTTTAACGAAAGTATCATACACAAAGGCTATAATTCCTATTTAAAGTAGTTAATTCAAAATAACTTCATGATTGCAGTTAGAACCATAATTGATACCAAAACACACAGCATTGACATCACAGGATATAATCCAAGTTGAACTCACTAAATCTACTGGTATCTACATATATGTAAGACCTGTTAAAAACCAGATAATTTTCCTCAATATGAAGAATGAAGGAAAGACAATACTTTTTCTTTTTTTATTCCCACAGGGCATATATACATATCTTTATATTGAGATCTATAACAAACTGAAGAGTGAAAATCTAGAGCTAAGAAAAAGTGTCACAAATTCAGGTTCCAAAAGAGTTGGATAAGGTCAGTGGCTTGTCAATATCTTGAGCAATCATTGAAACTTTATAAGAACTTGTGGATTCTATATTTTAGGATCACAATCGTCCATGATTTAAGATTAAGTAGCTATAAAAAACATTTAGATGTAGATTCAGGCACATCTGGACTAGATTTTGCTGAGTGAGACCTCTGGAATAAAATTACTAGCTGTTTCTTTCAAAATATAATTTGCATTTGCTCAACTTTATTTGGTGTTTACGTTTCATATTTGAAATAATCATTAGCTCCGAATGAGCATTAAAAAAATTATTCTAGGGTCTGTTAATTTTGGAGCCTGACTGGCTCAAAATATCCATAAATTCAAGTGCAAACTTTCTTAAATTCTGATATTTAAAAAACTTCATTCATTCATTTGTTAATTCGTTCCTCCACGTGCCTTTGGTAGGGTCTAAATAAATATTTGCTGGATGGAAGAATGAATGAATGAATGTGAGTGAATTTCCATACATCTGGGGTGTACCTCTCACTTATGAAATAATCATTAACTCTGAATGAACATTAAAGAAAAATCGTTCTAGACTGGTGATCACATAGTAAATGCAACATTAAATTTCTGGCATGCATGGAGATTTCTTTCTAATGATGAAATTTCATAAATAATATATATGCATTTCAGACTGTACTCCAAGACAATTGGGGAAATTTGTTCTTCTCCTTTAGCAGGAACAAGCTGTGGTGCCTTTGAGGTCAGTACTGGCACAGGGGTTGTTATCAAGGTTTGCTGCTACCCTGGCACATTCGCTTGCTCGCTCATTATGACTTTGTTGGGCGTATCTCAACTATAACCTCAGAAAAAGATTTCTACTTAGCGTTGGCAAGGTGAAACCAAAGTAGCATATATTCATCAATGGTTTTTCCCAGAGCATTCTTCTGGCAAGAAATGTCAACAATTTAGCACATGACAATGACCATCTGTGTGCAGATGTCTATAAGAGGCATTTGTAGCTCCTCTCTTTCAGATTAGATTAAGGATGACCGTGAAGAAAGGGGAGAAAACAACCTTTCTCTGTAGCATCTAGCACTACTTCCTCTATATTTTCTGATAGAGTAGTAGCAGGTACTATGGCTGTTTCTTGAAATCATACTTTATTTTTCAAACAAGGACATTTGGTGCCTGAAACGCCTCTAGGAGTTTATTTCACTGACTTGCATCTCCAAGAGGAAGGAATTCAGATGAAGTGGGACCCAAGGTTCAGGCATGCGAGGCAGACTCAGGAGTAGCCTTGGTTGCAGGAGGTATTGAAGGGTCTTCCTAACAGTGCTCACCTTCAAGGTGGGAGAAATCAAAGCACAGAAGCTGGAGCCAAAGAAAATGCTTCCTGGTCAGAAAGGGTGATTCTGAGATCAGAGGAGGATTCGTCACCCATATCACCCCCTGGTCCGGCCCTGGGAGATCACGCCTGAGTGTGAGGGACGGAGCTATGAGAGAGGAAAAAAAACCAGAAACAAATGTTTCTGTTTTGCAGGAACACAGCTGCGTGGCTGTAAGGGTCTTATAGTGGGTGATCACATGGTCGCAGGATGTCCCAGGTAGCAGAAAGCTCAGCTCATAGGTGGCTGCTCAGAGGCCCTCGAGAACCCGTCCCTGACTTGTGGCTGTGGTCAGACTGGCTGTGGACAGTTTCAGGTTATA